>NW_026652283.1:6267710-6391782 GCF_009828535.3 Hylobates moloch | reverse complement strand
GCCCACCACCACACCCAGCTAATTTTTTGTATTTTTAGTAGACACGGGGTTTCACCATGTTAGCCAGGATGGTCTCGATCTCCTGACCTCGTGATCCGCCCGCCTCAGCCTCCCAAAGTGCTGGGATTACAAGCGTGAGCCACCGCGCCCGGCCGCATTTCTATATCTTCTAATTGGGATGTTTCACTTTAGCTATTAGTCAGACAGCAGTCGAACTATATTCGTCATACCTGCTCGTGAGCGTCAAAGCTTGCCAAATGGGTGTCTGAGGCATGGAAGAAAACTCTAGAGCCTGGAGAGGAACACTCTTAGGAAATGCTGCATCACCAAAGCCCTTATGACATGCACAGAAGACTACATTGCATGGAAATTCGTGGACACCCAAGACTGAGTCAAAAAAATGAATCATTAACAATCAGTCTCTGTGAAGTTTTAGGGATAGTTACCATGTTATTGTTTTCTATTTCCCTTTTTATGCATGCACGAGTGAAATATGATAGAAATTGGTATGTATATAAACCTATATTTTCAATACATGTAAAACAAAAATGCTAAGTGGTAAGGAAAGCATTTGTCACAGATAATTTGCAAACTTTTTTCTTTTTTTTTGAAACAGGGTCTTGCTCTGTTGCCCAGGCTGGAGTGCAGTGGCGTGATCTCGGCTCACTGCAACTGCCGACTCCCGGGTTTAATCGATTCTCTTGTCTCAGCCTCCCGAGTAGCTGGGATTACAGGCGCCCGCCACCAAGCCTGGCTAAGTTTTGTATTTTTAGTAGAGACAGAGGGTTCGCCATGTTGGCCAGGCTGGTCTCAAACTCCTGATCTCAGGTAATCTGCCTGACTCGGCCTCCCAAAGTGCTGGGATTACAGGTGTGAGCCACTGTGCCCGGCCTTATAACCTTTTTTCTTAGCGGGACATAAAATAATGGTGAATTTTCCAACCGATGGAGTCCTGGAAAGGGATAATAGTGAGCAGAGGGAGATAATTACTGGAATACCGAGAAGGAAAAATCAACTCGACTTGGCAGATTACTGGGGGAGAGGTAAAGGTGAAGGGAGGAAATCTAGGATGGTTTCCACGTTTCTAGTCTGGGTAACCTCGACTGGAGCAGGTTTGGGAGGGAGTTCAATTTAGGAAGGCTATGTTGAAAGAAACGGATAAACGAAAGCTTCGTGCTTGCTTTGGTGGGACAGAACCCCGCATCCGGTGTCTGGCACCGGGAGCTTGTGGCTGTATCTCGAGTCTCCTGCACCCTCAGAGCGTTAGTCAGAGGCGGGGCGGTGGGGCGGAGCGAGGGCCAGGGCAGGGCACCAGGGCCGGGCGCGCACCAGGGAGCCACCGCCTCCAGCGGAATGCGCGAGTCCCGGCGCGGGGTGGGGCAGGGGCGGGCACGGTCTTCAGTAACTGCCCAGCGATTGGTTGGGAGGCACCACAAATGCCTAACAAACTGCTGAAGCGCCCTCCGAAGGGACAGGCCTCATCTCTACCCCGCCCCGTCCCTCCGCCAGACTGGAGCGCAAACTACCGTTGCATTGATCACTGAAGGATGCTCACAGCAACCGCTCCTTTCCGGAGTCGGATGAGAGGAGAGTTGTGATTGGCAATTGGCAGGGGCGGGGCGGGCTAGGCCTGTAGCGCTGGACGACCGTCCTGGGCATGGATTGGGCCGCGAGGTTGTCACCGTTATCCGGGAGGCGTGGTCAGCACTAATAAGGGAGGGGGGGCCGGCGCAGCAGCTGCAGTAAGTTCCACCGCAGCTAGACCTTGTGGTGGTTAACGCGAGGCGGAGCTCGGCAGTTCCGTCCGCTTCAGCCGCAGCGTCCCTCTCCGGGTGTCTCGCCGCAGCCTGCGGAGAGGAACAGACCCTCTCTCTGTCAGAAAAATGTGAGTTGACTCTGGTGTGGGGGGCTCGGCACCTCCTTGACAACTCTCACCCCAAGCTCCCGACTCTGCGGGACGGAAAATGGCGCATTGCAGCAGCTGCAGCAACGCGGGGAGCTACCACCGCGCGCCGCCTCCGGACCGGGCCACCCCTAGGGAGGGGGGCCAGCACCCCATTCTCGCACCAGCCACAGCTAGCACCCCACGGGCGGGGCAGGGGCGCAGGGGTCCCACAATCATTGCACCCTCTCCTCTCGTCTGAGTGGCGCCTCATTCTGGTTTTGGTATAGTGGAGACTCGGAGAGGGCGGGGGCTGGGGGTGGTGGATGCAGACAACTGGGCAGGGGACTCGAAAGGCATTTCTGTCATCTGACTAAATCACTACTTGGCGCCTCAGGAAAGACAGTCATGGGTGCAACTGCCAGTTGGTAACTTGGGTTGCCCTACAATCTCTGGATTTGTTTACCCCTCACCCAAAGTGTGATGTCTAGCCCC
Organism: Hylobates moloch; assembly: GCF_009828535.3. Classification (NCBI taxonomy): domain Eukaryota; kingdom Metazoa; phylum Chordata; class Mammalia; order Primates; family Hylobatidae; genus Hylobates; species Hylobates moloch. Next base: position 6,389,405 of record NW_026652283.1, on the reverse strand, counting down.
CCTCATGGCAGTGAGCAAAGCTCCAGAAACTTATCTGCCAGTTCTCTGGCACCAGGTTAGCAGCTCAGAAAGACTCAAGGGGTAGTGGGATAGTGGCCTGTCATCCCAAGCGGCTGTTCATACCAAGGCCACTCGTATAGGAGATGTTTTTCTATCACTGAGTCTTATCAAATAGTTGGAGGAGAAATAGGGAGAGCTGAGCTTTCCCCCTTTCCTCCAACACACACAGTTTTGTCTCCAGCAATCTTCAACATCACCCCCTTCACAAGATCCTGAGGGAAAACTACGGCTAAACAAATGAAGTACTTCTCTGTCAAGACCTCAATATGTCTAATACAGATTTTTCTTTCTGATTACTACCCTGGCCTGGTCCTAGATGTATTTATGTTGCTTCTCTAAGTGACAAAAATGGGAAAGATTTACTTGTGTTACATAAGGGTTGTAATTATCCGTAGATATTTTACTGCTGAGTGTTTCCAACTCCCAACAAGTAGTAAGTGAAATTGGCCTTGCAAATACTTCATAGCCATTTCACTTTTTCTTTTTGATTTCTATGGTTTTAACCAGATATGAGTGTTCTATGCATTTTGGGCAAGCCGTAGAATTCTAGTTGTTTTCATTTTGGGGAGGGGGCTTCCAGATAGTATCTACGTGGGATGAATAGAAGGCAACAGAGAAATCCTGGTGGCTAGCGGGGCATCACGAGGTCTCTGACCTTAATCTTGTCATTGGTGCCACCATCCTGGACTGCTTCCAATACTGGCTGCTACCTACTCATTGAATTTTCTGCCTTAAGTCAAGAGCTAGATTGCTTAGCTAGCTCAGTGGCAGGACAAGAGTCTTACGGCTCCCATGACTTTGTATCTATCTTTGCTTTACCTCCTTTGCACCTTAGAGGGAAATGGAAAAGTGATTCTTTAAATGGGGAATGAGTCAGGTGTAATCTGCTACCATAGCCTCTCTGAGGAGTTATTCTCTATCTTTTTAGACTAAAAGAAATTCACTTAATCAAGGAGAAGGAGCTTCTGGGTATTAGTTCTATTGTAATTAGTCAAATAATTTCCTTTTTGGTGACTTTGTGGTTTCATTTTTGTTGCATTTACTCTTGGACTGCTCCTGTGAAGTATGTTTGGTGAGATTCTGCTTCTGTTTGAGGAGTTCTTACTGTAATTTCTATTCTCCATCAAATTTGAGAGATCTCCCCCCTGCCTGTGGGTGCTTCCTTGGCCGAGAAGATCTCATGACTTAGGTTATACTTCTGGGAATTCTTTAGGAGGTGAGTTTAGCCTCCGTGTTCTGGGACATGGAGAGGAGTTTGTCTTGAAGACCACACACTAGCTTTGAGTGGTACAGAATGAGAGAACATTCTCTGTGTGTATAGTACAGTAAACCAAGATCTCTCTTTGGGATGTAAGTAACCAAGGGAGTCATCTGAGACTCTGTCAAATCCAGAAAAGGAAGGGACAGAATGTCTATAATGCATGCACATTGAGGACAATTTCTAGCATTTTTGCTTCCTGTCTATGCTCTTGGAACAGTTTCCATAACTAATGTAATTGCTTTGGGCCCCAGATTCTATCTAAGTGAAACCCCCATTTTCTCTGCCAAAAACAAAGCAAACAGTCCTGACTCACTCCACCTACATAGACTTTGCCTTTGGTGATTTTCCAAGCTGCCCTTATGGCAGCCCTGATTTCCTCACCTTGTGTGAAACATAACCAATAACTGGGCATATAAACCAATAACCATAACCAATAACTTGAATATAAAAAGGGGTGAGCTGACAGACGTTACAGTGTACAGCCTCCCTCCTGGCTGCTTTGCAGGGTACAGCCTCCCTCCTGGCTCCCTTCATGGACTGGCGTTGAGTGTCTGTGGCTTTTCCAGGCGCACGGTGCAAGCTGTCAGTGGATCTACCATTCTGGGATCTGGAGGATGGTGACCTTCTTCTCATACGTCCACTAGGCAGTGTTCCAGTGGGGACTCTGTGTGGGGGCACCAACCCCACATTTCCCTTATGTACTGCCCTAGCAGAGGTTCTCCATGAGGGCCCCGCCCTTGCAGCAGACTTTTGCCTGGACATCCAGGCGTTTCCATACATCTTCTGAAGTCTAGGCGGAGGTTCCCAAACCTCAATTCTTGCCTTCTGTGCATCTGCAGGCTCAACACCATGTGGAAGCTGCCAAGGCTTGGGGCTTCCACCCTCTGAAGCCACGGCCCGAGCCCTGCATTGGCCCCTCTCAGCCACAGCGGGAGCAGCTGGGACACAGGGCACTAAGTCCCTAGGTTACACACAGCATGGGGACCCTGGGCCTGGCTCACAAAATAACTTTTTCCTCCTGGGCCTCCAGACCTGTGATGGGAGGGCCTGCTGTGAAGGCCTGGAGACATTTTCCCCATGGTCTTGGGGGCTAACATTAGGTTCCTTGCTACTTATGCAAATTTCTGCAGCTGCCTTGAATTTCTCCTCAAAAAAATGTTTTTTTTCTTTAGTACTGCATCTTTTCTTCTGCCAGATACCCTAAATTATCTCTCTCAAGTTCAAAGTTCCACAAATTTCTAGGGCAGGGGCAAAATGCTGCCAGTCTTTTTTCTAAAACATAAAAAGAGTCACCTTTGCTTCAGTTCCCAACAAGTTCCTCATCTCCATCTGAGACCACCTCAGCCTGGACCTTATTGTTCATAACACTAACAGCATTTTTGTCAAAGCCATTCAACAAGTCTCTAGGAGGTTCCAAACTTTCCCACATTTTCCTTTCTTCTTCTGAGCCCTCCAAACTGTTCCATCCTCTCCCTGTTAACCCAGTTCCAAAGTCGCTTCCACATTTTTGGGTATCTTTTCAGCAACACCCCACTCTACTGGCACCAATTTACTGTGTTAGTCTGTTTTCATGCTGCTGATAAAGACATACCCAAGACTGGGAAGAAAAAGAGGTTTAATTGGACTTACAGTTCCGCATGGCTGGGAAGGCCTCGGAATCATGGCGGCAGGTGAAAGGCACTTCTTACATGGCGGCAGCAAGAGAAAATGTGGAAGAAGCAAAAGCAGAAACCACTGATAAACCCGTCAGATCTCATGAGACTTCTTCACTATCACGAGAATAGCACCGGAAAGATGGGCCCCATGATTCAGTTACCTCCCCTGAGTCCCTCCCACAACATGTGGGAATTCTGGGTGATACAATTTGAGATTTGGGTGGGGACACAGCCAAACCATATCAGCGGGGAAATGCCATTTAGGACAAGGCTAGGCCATATGTCCCTGTAGCCATCATGGCAGAGGACTTGTTTGAGTTGGGTCAAAGGATAGCCCCAGACAAGATGTCTTGATACCATCCTGGATGTCCCTGAACCCCATCCAAATGTTGTTGCAGAGTCTTTCATCTTTTACTTCTCGCCTCTATGCTGCATCTCCCTACTTCAGATTGCCAAGGAGCAAGAATCCATTCTAGTTTTATATAGCCTAATCATAATTGTTTAAGTGGTTTGGGGTGAGGATGCATGTAAGTCCTTTATTTTTGTCTGTTTTTTTAGAGATGGGGGTCTCGCTATGATGCCCAGGCTGGCCTCGAACTCCTGGGCCCAAAGGCTTCTCCCACTTCAGCCTCTTGAGTAGCTGGGACTACAGGTGTGTGCTACCACGCCCAGCTCCTTTCTTGTCTTGGTCACTTTGTGTACTCTGCACATGTCTTTCCACAGGTCTGCTCCAGCTCAGCCACCTGCTGAAGGGACAGAAGGGACTGCCCCAGGTGGGGGTCCCCCTGGCCCTCCTCCTAACATGACCAGTAACAGACGACTACAGCAAACCCAGGCACAAGTGGAGGAGGTAGGTAGATAGCTGTTTCTCTGAAAGTTTCCAAATCTAGGAGTTTGGAAACAAAAGGGAACTTCTTATCTTTTCTCCTTTTTTCATAGGAGAATAGTCAAAGGCCCTGAGAGGCAAAGCACCCTTTAGAGTTGCACAGGGCCAGACTTGTGATTCTCTGGTTGTTGTCCTTTCCTCTGTCTCTGGCAGGAAGCTTAGCAGCTTTGTTTCTGTGCCCTCCTCAGGTGGTGGATATCATGCGTGTGAACGTGGACAAGGTCCTGGAGAGGGACCAGAAGCTGTCAGAGCTGGATGACCGAGCTGATGCCTTGCAGGCAGGAGCATCACAATTTGAGAGCAGTGCTGCAAAGCTAAAGAGGAAGTATTGGTGGAAAAACTGCAAGGTGAATTTTCTTGTCCCCTCCTCCATCTTTTCCTGGGCTTCCACTGGTAGAAGGCAAGAAAACCCTCAGCTTCTACATTTCTTCCCTCTAATGGTGCAGGATCTCTCTGACCAGCATAATGCTTGGGAGGAAATCTGGAAAGCCTGCTCTCGAGATTGTATTACCCAAAATTGGCCACCAGGGTAGGCTAGAGTATTCAGAACCGCTGTCAGGGAAAAAGTGATACCCTGAGGAGTTTGGAATAGTTAGTTAAGGAGCTTTTCCCTAAAGGAGTTGCCTGCAAAAATTTTCACCTGTCTCATCCTCAGACACACCCAACAGCAGCACAGTGGCTCAGGCATACATATATATATAATATTATATATATATATAATATGTATTATATATACTATATATAATATATAAGATATATAATATATATTTATATAATATATAATTTATATATAATATATATTATATATAATATATATTATATATAATTTATATATAATATATATTATATATACACACACACATATAAACACACATATATATACACATATATACATATATACATTTTTATATATATACATATATACTTTTATATGTATATACACACACACATATATATACATATATATACACTTTTTTCTTTTTCTTTTAAATCAGCTTTCTCAGACTGAAATATATATTTTTAAATAACTGCAACTTTTGAGAATGAGCTGAACACTTCACAATGAAAACTGAACTAGGCCGGGCACGGTGGCTCACGCCTGTAATCCCAGCACTTTGGGAGGCCGAGGCGGGCGGATCACGAGGTCAGGAGGTCGAGACCATCCTGGCTAACATGGTGAAACCCCGTCTCTACTAAAAATACAAAAAATTAGCCAGGCGAGGTGGCAGGCGCCTGTAGTCCCAGCTACTCGGGAGGCTGAGGCAGGAGAATGGCGTGAACCCCGGGGGGCGGAGCCTGCAGTGAGCCGAGATTGCGCCACTGCACTCCAGCCTGGGTGAAAGAGCGAGACTCTGTCTCGAAAAAAAAAAAAAAAGAAAGAAAACTGAACTAATTGGTTAAATATCCAGAGTCTGTATCTCTATTGGAATGCCTTCTAAAGCCCCAAGACACCAGGAACTAAGCAAAAAGGAGCTCAGTGCAGGTCCTGTGATGAATCTGAAAAGCTACAGACACACTGTGGTTATGATCCCCCAGGAAGCAGAATGGTAAGGCCTCTCTAAGAGGCCTGCAGGTCTCCTGGGTGATGGATGGTTTTTTCCACTGTCCCAAGGATGGAGGGAATTCTGTTTCCCACTAGAGATGTGGCTCTTTTCCTCATTCCCGAAATCCAAGGGCTCATTTTTTGTCCATGTTTCCTCAGATGATGATCATGCTGGGAGCCATCTGTGCCATCATCGTGGTAGTTATTGTAAGTAAGTATCGCTGAAGTTGCTGGTGGGGTGAAGAGGTGGGAAGGTCCTGGAGTCTTCTCCCTTTCTGCCTGCCTGCCTGGGGAATGGGGCTGCTCTGACTGAGGTATGGAGACCGCTGCTATGGGATCGTCACCTGGTTCGGGAGGGGGGAAGGGCAGAGACAAGGGATTTGTTTGATGGACAAGCCTTCCCCCTGCAAGGCATTGCAGGGAGATGGCGCCTCCTGTTCTGAGGAAGTAGGGCTATGCTGTGTGTCACTGGCTTGGGTTGGAGGGAGACCATGGGGATGGGGCACTTAACAATGGAAAGACCTGAATGTCTGGTAACTTGGTGTAATTTGCCCTCTTGTTTTCTCCTGTCTCTTTCTCTTTTCCGTCTGGGACTTCCTGATTCCTGTGTCCAGTCTACTTTTTTACTTGAGAATGTACCACCCCTTCCCTGTTCTCCATTGCCATCCACATTCATGTCCTCTTCCCTGTTTGATCTCTCAACACACTTCCCCACCCACTGTCCTGCATTCCAGCCCAGGCTTCTCCATCACCCATTCCTCCTTTTTCGTTGCGTTCATTTGCACTCTGTCCCTCAACACTAGAAATGCTGCTCGTGGCACAATCTAAGTCACTACCTGAAGAGCAACAGCTGGCGCCTCCTCTCCGCCTGCTTCTTCTGTACTCTCAAGTTCCCCTAAAGCCCCAAAGAGTTGGAGGCCAAGGGAAGGGGCAGGGAGGGGAGTGGCTGAGGCGAAGTACCCATGAAACTGCCCAGACTTGGGAGGAGAAGAGTATCGGTGCCCATGGTGTCTCCTAGAAAACCTGGCCACTGGCAGGAGCTAGGGAGGCGCTGGGAAGATGGCAGCTCACTCAGTGCTGCCTGGTCATGCGGAGCTTTCCCTCCTGGGCCAGGCCTGGAGAGGGTCCTGGGGGTGGACCAAAGTCCAACTTGGTTTCAGTGTGGCACCCTTTTCGAAAGTAAAACTTGTTTTTTGTAGTTATTTCTAATCTGTTCGTCCAGGATTTTCTGTCTTTGGGGATCTCACAACTTTACTTTGTTCTCTAGAGGCCTGGAGAACACTTATGGATTGTGAAAATAGCAGGACTTGTTTCCATCCTAGAAGCAGTCCCATGCGCTTCTAACTGGAAGGAGCTTTCTCTTCTTTACATTTTCTACAGCATTCTGTATGAGGGCACCAAATAAATTCATCTAGCCGGTAGTTTTATCTAGCCAAATAATTTCACCTAGCTCCCAGTTAATTGTTGGCATAAAGAGAGAGATTGCCTGTTATAGAGAAACAGTGAGTCAAGTGCCTAATTTGAAAGTAGCAAGCTCAGAGGAAGCCACTCCTTGCCCTCGTTAAAGAGGGTCCTGTTCCTCTCTTCCTGTTGATGAAGGAGCGTGAGGGTGTTAGCAGTGTGAGATCTTTGGACACCCATGGAATCCTTTCCTCCACACCACCCGTGCACTTACCAAAGACAGGGATGAGGCAAGAGGTCCTTCCTGAGGCCCGGCCGATCCTCAGGATGCAGAGAAGTCACGTAGACCCACCAGCCCCACCTTGGGGGGAGGTGTGCCAGCCTGTGACAGGTGTGCTTGTGTATTGCTGTGCTGTCATGGGGCCTTCTCCTTGAGAGCCACCTCTCTGTTCTTCCTGTAGTATATTCCCCTTCGAACCACCCTTACCTGTCTGAATTCTACGTGGTCTCCTTTCTCTTCCTCCTCTTTGCATGATTTGTGTGTATAGACAGTGGAACCTGAGGATGGGATCTGCTCAGCCTATCTTCGGGGCAATTGCTGAGCTTCAGGATGGGCTATTAATGCGGGATAAGCCCAGGTGCAAGGGGAGGAGGGCAGGCTGGGAACAGAGCAGGGAATGCCCATGGCCCTTTATTCCTTCTTCCCTCGGTCCACGAACAGGAAGAGGCTGAGGCCATGCTGGGCAGGGTCTAGATGCCCACTTTCCATGCAGCAGCATTTCATTGCGCAAAACCATCCTTCCTTTCCCTTCGCCCTTGTTTCCTACATTCCCTTCGTCCTGCCCAAGGGCGGGACTGAAGAGCTGGAAGAAAGCAGTCAGTACCCTCCCAACGGCCCCCCTCGAAGGTCTCCACTCTCCTCTGGGCTCCTCCTTGCCTAATGCAGGGGGTCACCGCTGGAGAAGAACCACCACTGTCCTCGATGTGTCCCAAGCCTGGAGCAAATCCGTCCTCTTGGCTCTCCCAGCCCTATCACAGGAATCATTCCTGGGTTTCTGTCCCTCTGAGGCTCACCAGGTGTAGTTGGCTTTGTTCTTTGGGGGTATTAGCCCTTCTACTTTCTTTCTCACCCACCCTCTACCCTCTTCTGTGTGTCTTTGCTATCCCCCTTCCCTCCCACCACCCATGTGCATGAGCAAATGTGCAACTAAACCCCGGGACTTTGCAGTCAAATGAAGCTGAGCTTCCCACATCCCCTTCTTCGGTTTGCCATGAGATGATGTGGGGTTTCCACTGTGTGTCTGTCATCACCTCTTTGTCTTTTTTTCCTAACCCTGATCTCATACTTGTATAGAGTAATAAGAACAGTTGTACTTCCACCAAAGGCATGTGGCATATTTACCAATTTCATGTATTCTGAACAAAGGCAAAAAATACAAATTCCTACCACTGAACTGGCTTGGTTGTTGTTTGGGTTGGAGTAGCTGGGGGGCTTGGGGGGAAGGGTGTCGTTTCTTTCTAGTAGTCTCCTGTCGCTTTAGGTCAGCTGGGCTGGCTTACACGTGCTGTGCGGTCTTCATGGAGATGGGAGTTCTGTGTGTCAGCACAGGAAGTGGTCTCCCAGCGTTCAGCCTGAAAGCAGCCCAACTCTTGTAGGTGCTAGTGAGAGGAAGTGAAGACAGGAAGTTGCGTGGGCATCTCACACGGGCAAACAAGCACAGGTTCCCTCAGGCCTCTTCCATCTGCCTCCTGTGCTCCTTCCTAGGTCCTTGGCCTGCTTGTCCTGTCCCAGGGGATGTGCCCAGATAAGGCTGTCAGTGAACACCCCCTTACCCCCTTTTCCCCATCATCCTCACGTACAGTTTTGGTATGCTGAGTTCCACCGTATTGAGCAGGCACATTTTAGAAATGAATAAAAGGAGAAGTCTCTCCCTTGCAGCTGAGGGAGTGAGGCATTTGCAGGTATCCTGAAACTCCCAGCAGTTATCTGAGGGAGCAGAACCCTAATCGCAGCTGAGATGCAACTGAGATGGAGCCCCGGGGGGTGCCTCTGAGGGCCTTTGTTTCATACCTTAAACACTTTGCAAGTTGTAGCCGCTAGGCTTGGGGACAGGGCTCATTTGGGACCAGTGTGGAGAAAGACAGGAAAGTGGAAAAACTTGATCACAGCGACACAAGAGGCTTTTATTTTGACAGAGCTGAGTTTGGGAGGGGTAGCCCAGCCCCAACCCGTGCCTCATTGTCCCTCACTTGTTCCTTCTCCATTTCTTCCAGCTTTATTTTCCTACCACCACACCACCAACCTGGCTCTTTGGTCTTAACCTCCATCTGGACATTCTGCCTTCTTCTTGTCCCCTCACTTCTTCCTGTTCTCTGCCTTGGTGCATGAGCCCTGGATGCACAGTGAAGGAAGGCAGAGGCCTCTGCAGAGCCAGGCCCAGTGCCCCATGAGCTAGTGCCACCTTCATGCATTTTTAGCTCTGCGACTTGACTTACAGTCCTCCTGGGAGCACGTGACTACTCTTTCTTTCTACTCTGAGGCAGGAGAGTGACAGACCTTAGTGAGGTAGCTAGGAGAAAACGAGGGAACACGACTGGTGTCATTTTCATTTAGGGCAAACTCGAAAGCAGGAGGCTGTGATGGGTGGGTGGCTGGAGCTTGGGGCATGTGGGCTTCCACCCTGGTCTGGGTGGGGAGGTGGTTAGAGTGGGTGAGGTGGGCCAGGGCCACAGCCAAGGGCACTCTGGTTAGAGTGGGTGAGGTGGGCCAGGGCCACAGCCAAGGGCATTCTGGCTCTTACCTTGCCGTTTCTGAAGCCTCAGGAACAACAGTGCAAGAAGGAAGAGGCTGCTGGCAAAGATGACTCCCAAGGCTGTTCTCCGCTCTGTAGGTGAGAGCGGGGATCATCGTGCGTAGGAATCATAAGCTGAGCCCTCACCCGCAGTGTCCATCCCAGGGAGGAGGAGCTAAGGAGTGTGTGTGTGAGTCCCTGATTGAGGAGCCTGGAACAAGGCATCCAGCAGCATTTGTACTTATTTAAGGTTGCTGGATACTTGTGGGTTACTCCACACAGAATTCTCTACCTCTTTCCACCTAAGGACAAGGTTTTAAAAATTGCTTTGCAAGTGAGATTTAGGTTGGTTTATTTGTTAACACTTAACTTGCCTGGACAGAGTGGCTCATGCCTGTAATCCCAGAACTTTGGGAGGCTGAGGTGGGTGGATGGCTTGAGCTCAGGAGTTCAAGACCAGCCTGGGCAACATGGTGAAACCCTCTGTGTACCAAAAATACAAAAAATTAGCTGGGTATGTTGGTGTACGCCTGTGGTCCCACCTACTTGGGAGGCTGAGGTGGGAGGATCACTTGAGCCTGGGAGGCAGAGGTTGCAGTGAGCTGAGATCGTGCTACTGCACTCCAGCCTGGGTGACAGAGTGAGACCCTATCTCAAAACAAAACGAAATAAAACAAAGCAAAACAAAAAACCACCAGTTAACTGGGATTTTGTAAATAGTTGGGGAATGATGTGAGCTGAGGTGAAACTTCAGTTTTGGGGAAGTTCACAGTCTAATGAGCGAGCAAATAATGCCCAGTGCTCCTGGATGTTTCGATTTCGAGTTGCGGGTTCTTTCCTGTCCCTTTCCTGTTCAGAACCTTTCAACAGGCAGGGTGTGGTGGCTTATGTCTGTAATCCCAGCACTTTGGGAAGCCAAGGCGGACAGATCACCTGAGGTCAGGAGTTCGAGACCAGCCTGGCCATCATGGCGAAACCCCATCCCTACTAAAAGCACAAAATTAGCCAGGTGTGGTGGTGCGTGCCTGTAATCCCAGCTACTCGGGAGGCTGAGGCAGGAGGATGGCTTGAACCCAGGTTGTGGAGGTTGCAGTGAGCTGAGATCGTACCACTGCACTCCAGCCTGGGGAACAGAGCAAGATTCTGTATCAAAAAAATAAGTAAAATAAAATAAATAAATAAATAAATAAAACCTTTCAACAGCATGCTGTGGCTCTCAGGAAGTTCCCTCTTGAAGGCCCAGTGAGATCTACAACATTTAATTAAGCGCATAAGGGGAATCCGGTTGCCTGTTTTTCACATTCTCTCTTTACCATTGATTGATAGGTGACTTTGGGCAAATTCATTGACATCTGCAAGTGCCAGTTTACTCACCTGTAAAATGGGAGTCGTGATCCATGAAATCACACATTTAAGTGCTTTCTACAGTGCTTGATTCATGTAAATGCTCAATAAATAGAATTACCTCCGAAGCTTCAGAGCCACTTTCCCTTTTTCCCATATACCCTAGGCTCTAGCTGTGCTGAATTAATTGCAATTCTCCAAATTCTCTTTAGGCTGTTTTATGATTTGGCTTTCATATATGCTATTGTTTCTATCTTGAGTGTTCCCTTCCCTCTAAGCTAGTTAACTTGGCTCAAATGCCATCTTCTCTGTCTACTTAGTCTTGTCTCTATTACTGGACTAAGCTCCTGGAGGGCATGATCAGGAATTATTCATCTGTGATCTCCAGCGTTAAGCACATTGCCTGGCACCCTGGAGGCTGGAGTATAATGAAGTCTCAGAGGATGTGTGGTAGAAGCTGTGGGAGCTGCCGCCTTGGGAAAGATAGCCAGGAGCAGAGGCAGGAGCACAAAGTCAGGGCTATGAACAAAGTGGATGGGCAGCAGAACAAGGCCATAGATGAGCTGGGGCAGGAGAGCCATGAGCCCTAGTGTGGAGGTGGGGAAAAGGAGGACACTCCCAGTACCTGGTGGGACAACCTGGGTGCTGGCCCTAAGGGGCTCCTCCAGAGAGATGTGCGTGACCTGGCAGGTGTAAGTGGCACCTGCAGAGCCAGGTTCTGCGGTGAGAGAGGAGGAGATGCTGTAGGTGCCTGCCACGCTTTGCCTGAGGCTGGAGAAGGAGGCACCAGAGACTTGGGCTGGGGATCCACTCAGCTCCTCTCGGGTCCACGTCACCACCACATCCAGAGGATAATAGCCAACAATGTCGCAGATGAGGGTGGGCAGCAGAGCTTCGTTTGCCAAGTTCAGTCGTACTTTAGGGGAAGCTGGAGAAAGAATGAAGAATAAAGTTACACATGGCTCTAACTGGGGACAGCGGAGGAGCCTGAAGCCTTTTCTTCCTGCCAAGATCAGAGTAGATTGTGGAGGCTAAAGTGTCCCTTGGCAGTGTACCAAGGCGGGGGTGTGTGAGGGGCCCACTTGGATGCAGGCTGTGAGGGGGCGGGGGTTACATTTTCCAGAAAAGTGATAGTAAAGCCAACTAAAGATTGGCTGGCTTCTTACTGTCATTCTAAGCCAGTTTTTTTTTTTTTTTTTTTTTTTTAAGATGGTGTCTTGCTCTGTTGCCCAGACTGGAGTGCAGTGGCATGATCTTGGCTCACCGCAACCTCCACCTCCTGGGTTCAAGCGACTCTTCTGCCTCAGCCTCCTGAGTAGCTGGGACTACAGGCGTGCACCACCACGCCTAGCTATTTTTTGTATTTTTAATAGAGATAGAGTTTCACCGTATTGGCCAGGATGGTCTTGAACTCCTGACCTTGTGATCCACCTGCCTCAGCCTCCCAAAGTGCTGGGATTATAGGCGTGAGCCACCGCGCCCAGCCTCTTAAGCCAGAGATTTTAAAGGATAGCAGTGATAATGGTCAGAACCGCTTCCACTGCTCTGCCTTGGTTTGCTGCTGCTGCTCCTCAGGATGTGGTCCAAAAGGACTGGGGTGATGGAGACAGCCAGCCACAGCAGGGCAGCAGGATCCTGGGCTGGAAATCTCTTGGTGGAATTATCCTGGAGTCCAACGGGACTCCTTATCTGATGCCATCTGTGCTTCCATGATGAAGATGGCATTTAAGTTGTGGGATTGAAGCCTGCTTCTCAGGAAACCATTCTTGCGTTTGGGTCCCAATCTGGAAATGCTCCCAGTAGACATGTTATATCCCCTTCCCTGGGATAACCATGTCCTGTCCTCACCTTGGATGTTGAGCTGGATGATCTGCTGAGCTCGGTACAGAGAGGTGGTGATCTGGCAAATGTAGGTCCCCTCGTCCTGTACAGTGAGGCTGGGCAGGGTGAGGGAGGCATCCCTGGCCATGCCCAGCCGCTCAGGCTCCAGGGTAGCACCCTTCCGCACAGCCTGCCCCTGCCCTGCAGTCCAGCTGTACACCAGCTGACCCCTGCCCTTGTGCTGCAGTCGCCACTCCACACTGATGAGGTCCAAGCCCGGTGCCATGGAGAAGCCACAGTCCAAGGAGGCTGAGGACCCCAGCAGGAAGCTCAGGGACTGGGTCTGTGTCATCACCTGGAACTCCACTGTGAAGAGGAAAAGAGGGGTGATTTGTGGGCTACTTCCTCCTTGAGGTCACCTGATCTCCAAGCTGTGGGCATGTTGTGGGCATACACCTGCCTCTTCTTCCTTGCCTGACAGGCCGGTTGAGCTTATTTTCTGTCACATGGAACCACAAAGAAATGGGGCTCTGGAAAGGCAGCATGGTACACATGATGGCCATCACCATTTTGGGATCACTTACCCTAGGATAATTTAGTGAAAGCTATGGATCTCCCAGCAGGAAAAATACACATGCAAAATTAAGAGTTACCATCACTCTTCAGGTAAGAACTACTAGAGTAGCAGAAAAACCTCTGAAACCCTGGTTGTTCCACTTACTCTGTGACCTTTGACAAGTCACTTGGTGTTACCAAGCTCACCTGCTTAAACAAGGATACTGTGAAGACTAGAAACAAGAGTTTAAAAAGTACATGGTGGCTGGGTGCGTTGGCTCATGCCTGTAATCCCAGCACTTTGGGAGGCCGAGGTGGGTGGATCACCTGAGGTCAGGAGTTCGAGACCAGCCTGGCCAACATGGTAAAACCCTGTCTCTACTAAAAATAACAAAAATTAGCTGGGCATGGTGGCAGGTGCCTGTAATTCCAGCTACTCGGGAGGCTGAGACAGGAGAATTGCTTGAATCCGGGAGGTGGAGGTTGCAGTGAACCAAGATCGCACCATTGCACTCCAGCCTGGGCGACAAGAGTGAAACTCCATCTCAAAAAAAATGTAAAAAACAAAACAAGCACGTGGTATTGGGAAGCCCAGGCGAGTGGATTACCTGAGGTTGGGAGTTCGAGACCAACCTGACCAACATGGAGAAACCCCGTCTCTACTAAAAATACAAAAATTAGCTGGGCGTGGTGGCGCATGCCTGTAATCCCAGCTACTTGGGAGGCTCAGGCGGAGAATCACTTGAACCCAGGAGGCGGAGGTTGTCGTGAGCCAAGATCGAGCCATTGCACTCCAGCCTGGGCAATAACAGCGAAATTCCATATCAAAAAAAAAAAAAAAAAAAAAAAAAAAAAAAAAAAGCATGTGGTAGTAGTATCTGTGCCAAACATGTTTAATCTAAATCCAGTCATGAGGAAATGAGGAAAACGGTCAGACAAATCTAAATGGTGGGTTACTCTACAAAACCACTAGCCTGGACCCTTCAAACATGTCAATTCTGGCCGGGCACGGTGGCTCACGCTTGTAATCCCAGCACTTTGGGAGGCCGAGGTGGGCGGATCACAAGGTCAGGAGATCGAGACCACGGTGAAACCCTGTCTCTACTAAAAATACAAAAAATTAGCTGGGTGTGGTGGCAGGCGCCTGTAGTCCCAGCTACTCGGAGAGGCTGAGGCAGGAGAATGGCGTGACCCAGGAGGCGGAGCTTGTAGTGAGCCGAGATTGCGCCACTGCACTCCAGCCTGGGCGACAGAGCGAGACTCTGTCTCAAAAAAAAAAAAAAAAATGTCAATTCTATGAAAGATGTTCTAGATTAAAACAAGGAACAGCACAACTAAATGCACTGCATGATTCTTGTTTGAATTGTGTACTTAGAAAAAGAAAGCAGTAAAAAAAAAATATTGGGACAAGTGGAGAAATTTGAATTTGGAGACATTTAATTGATTATTTTTTAAAGAGAAGGGTCTTAGGCTGGGCACGGTGGCTCACCACCGTGAATGTAAATCCCCAGGTGGTGGCCTGTAATCCCAACACTTTGGGAGGCCGAGATGGGTGGATCACCTGAGGTCAGGAGTTCAAGACCAGCCTGGCCAATATGGTGAAACCCCATCTCTACTAAAAATACAAAAATTAGCCGGTGTGGTGGTGGGCGTCTATAATCCCAGCTACTTGGGAGACTGAGGCACAAGAATCACTTGAACCTGGGAGGCAGAGGTTGCAGTGAGCCAAGATCGTGCCACTGCACTCCAGCCTGGGAAACAGAATGAGACTCTGTTAAAAAAAAAAAAAAAAAAAAAGAGACAGGGTCTCGCTATGTTGCCCAGACAGGACTCAAACTCCTGGGCTCAAGCAATCCTCCTGCCTCAGCCTCCTGAGTAGCTGGACTACAGGTGTGCACCACCATGCCCTGGACTTTATAGTTGAGACTATTATCGTATCAATTAAAAAATATCTACAAGTATGAAGATCCATGGCATACTAGGCAGTGGTGTAGGGAGATAGGGACAGTCTGCCTTAGCAGGGAGGAGTATTTTATCACTGATAATATTCAGAATTGCCAATGTTGGGAGGTGGTGAGACTATAAAGCCATCTGACTTTTAGCTGATTTTATTATTGTTCTGAAATATTTTACAGTCTGCACTCCCTTACTGCCTGCACCATGGGTAGACTACTCCCCCACTTTGGTTTGTTTCTGACATGATGGTTTTGTAACTATGAAGGATTACGTCCTTGTCCTTCACTGTAAACTAATACACGCTATGGATGGGAGCATTTGGGGTTCAAGTGTTATCTTCTGCAACTTACTCTCAGTTCAGAGGAAAATACACACATACACATATACACACACAGGGAGTCGGGGGAGAGAGAATGTGGCAAATTGGTAACAATTGGTGGATCTAGGTGTAGGGTATATAGGTGTTCATTATATTACTATTTCACCTTTTTTTGTAGGTTTGGAATAAAAAGAGAAAAATACCTACGCATGCCAGGACTATGGTAGACACTGGACAGACATGAGGACCTTTTTTTTCTAATGTGTCAGGATAGATTTAGGTTGGACCACAGAGAGGTTAGAGTGTTCTGGGGTTTTCCAAGGATAGGACGGTTGCCCCCTAATTTTCTCTGGACTTGGCTGTCTCTTCTTGGAGACTCAAAGAAGCGGGGCACAGAGTATTGGATTAATGGGCTCTGGGGAACCCTGTCATCATGTTCTCAATTTCTTGTGCCCTCGAGGATGTGCTGAGCTGGAGAGGGCAAGTACTGGGTTTACCAATAAGACAATGAACAAATGATGCATCCCTGAGCTTTACCCCTGAAGCACCACACCAGCCTCGCCTTTCACTGGGAGAAAACCGGGTTTTGGCTCAGTAAGACTACAGTGGACAGCACCCATGAACAGAATAGCACCGTGTGTCTTATTTCCTCACGGCAGCCCAGTGAGATGAGAACGATCTCCATTTTGGAAATGACACAGGTTGTCTGTGTGCTTGGACCTTCAGGTAGGGGCTGCGAAGCATTCTCTTGTGGACTCAGGGTGTTATTGTTGTTGTTGTTGTTGTTTTTGAGATGGAGTCTCACTCAGCTGCCCAGGCTGGAGTGCAGTGGCACAATCTCGGCTCACTGCAACCACCGTCTCTCAGGTTCAAGCGATTCTCCCGTCTCAGTCTCCTGAGTAGCTGGGATTACAGGCACCTGCCATCATGCCTGGCTAATTTTTGTATTTTAGTAGAGAGGGGGTTTCACCATGTTGACCAGGATCACCTCAGGTGATCCACCTGCCTTGGCCTCCCAAAGTGCTAGGATTACAGGCATGGGCCTCCGCACCTGGCCTGACTCAGGGGTTTTTAGGAAGAAAGGACCAAGGCCTAGGGGTGCCCTGAGGTGACCAGTGTGGATGGAGGTGGATTTGTTCCCTTCCTTCTTCTGTCCCCCATATCTTACCACTTTAGAAAAGCAAAACTTTCTGTGACTTGCTTTTCTTTTCTTTTTTTTTTTTTTTTGAGATGGAGTTTCGCTCTTGTTGCCCAGGCTGAAGTGCCATGGTGCGATCTCGGCTCACTGCAACCTCTGCCTTCTGGATTCAAGCGATTCTCCTGCCTCAGCCTCCCTCGTAGCTGGGATCACAGGCGCCCGCCACCATGCCTGGCCAATTTTGGTATTAGTAGAGACGGGGTTTCACCATGTTGGCCAGGCTGGTCTTGATTTCCTGACCTCAGGTGATCCACCGGCCTTCGTATCCCAAAATTCTGAGATTACAGGCGTGAGCCACCATGCCTGGCCTTGCTTTTCATTTTCTTACCTGCAGTTTGCACAGTCCCCTGGGGGCTCAGGGGCAAGTTCAGCGTCGGGTGCCAGAGAGCCTCATTCTTGGCGTCCCTGGGAGTCTTCATCACCATGGAGATGCTAGGTCCCCCTCCAGAGACCTGCACGTTGGCCATGAACCAAGCTGCTGTCTCAACAGTGGTCTCTCTCATCTGGAGAAGGTAGTGGGAGATCTCACAGGTCACCTCCTTCCCACTGCAGTCAGCACGGAGCAAGGCCTCGGCCTGGGGAATCTGGACCAGGTCCACTGGGGAGAAGCAGGGCACACACGGAGGGCAAATTAGCGTGAGAACACCAGGGCCAACGGGAGGCAGTATGTGTGGCTGTAATCAGGACCCGGGCTGTCCTGGTGGAGGGAGCCCGGGAGGACCGAGGACACAGGTGGAAGGCTTTTACCTGAGGCCTCGAAGATAATAGGTGGGTCATCCTGGGCCAGCGTGCCCCCTTGGAAATCGGTGAAGTCCTCCAGGGAGCCATCGTCCAGCACTGGCACCTGCTTCAGCACGAGGGAGGCCCTTGCCCTGTCCTCACTGCTGGCGAGAGCTCCATGGTGCCCACCGTCCTTTGCCAGGAAGCAGTCTAGGACCACGTCCACTGCCCGCCACTGCCTCTCTGCTGGGTGGGGCTCTGCAGACAAAGGCTGGGGTGAGCACCCCCTTCCCCAGAAAGCTACTCCACACTTGCTTCCTGCCCCCACCCTCAAACTGTGGAGTCATCAAAGGGTAAAAGTTGCCATCCAAGATCCTAGCTCTTTCTGTGTCCCTCTATTCTCCCGTCATCCCCCAAACCAGCTTTCTGGAGAGCACCTGCTAGTCCAGGCTAATACTTCTCGGCGAGAGTTAAAGTCCTGGATTTGCCTTGCTCAGAGGAATTTATACTTGTATTTCCAACTGTTGAATGAAAGACTATCTTTTCAGTCAAAGGAATTCTCAGAAAACAAGCAACTGCCACCGCAGAGAGAGGAGACTGGACGGTTGCTGTTGCTGGGGCACTGACAGCCTGCACTGCTTTCTCCCATTTCGGGTAGCCTTCCCCTCCCCCGCCTTCAAGGTCGCCTTCCAAGTGATTTCCTTGCCTGGGGAGTCAGCTCCCAGGCCTGTGCCCTCTCTGTAGGACAGCGGCTCCTGACCACAGCCACAGAGGCAGCCCCTCTTTAGCATTTTCCCTGTGGAATTCCCACCCTCGCTCCACACACACTATTGGTTCCTTCCTTTGCCAGCCGCTGAGCCTTTCCCCTGTTGGGCTTAGAAGGCGATTGGGTCATCCCCGGCCCCTTTGCTCTTCTGGAATCTTGGGGAGGGTGGCACCCTGCGGCTTCAGTAGCTCTTCTCCCAGCCAGCTCTCCCCAACTCCCAGACTCACTGGTTTCTGCTGCTCCAGATAGAGCCAGGCAGAGCAGCAGGCACCAGCCCTCCTGTGTGCCCATTGGAGGCTGCTCTCGAGTCCCCTCCTTGCCCACCGCCCTTCTCCACAGTCCTACGCTGCTTGCGAGGCCCGGCGGGAGAAGGGGGCTCTCCAAGCACACCTGGCCAGCCCGCGGCCTTTGGGTTCTTCTCTGTTCCCTCTGCTGCCGACTTTTCTTTCACTTTCACTTAGAGCAAGATGGCAGCCCGGGTCTCTGTGTGAAGCTATCTGCAGCAGCTGCCAGAGCCCTGCTTGCTGTTTCCTTTCTCACCACCCACCTCACCCGGAAATCCCCAGGTGATTTCAAGACCTGACTTCTGCACCCTTTTGCTCCCCACCTGTCTCAGAAAAGTGGAGATATAACTGGGAAAAGGGGATCTGAAGTCAGACACAGGATCCACAGTAGCCTGGGGACCTTTCTCACCCCCGCCCTTGAGCAGGCCCCAACATAACCGGCTGAGAAACCTCCTCTGCCAGATCCTGAGCTGAGCCAGGAGGCTGCCAGGAACCTGGATTTTGGGACTGGAATTTCAGAGAGGAAGCTGGAGAGCTGCAGGGTGGTCATCTGTCACTTTATTTTGCCCGTCTTGTAGCATGTGGGTCTTTCGCTGCGGGAAGTGTGTTTTACAACCAGAGCCCCCGCCCTCCTGCAGCGCAGGCGCAGCTGGCTGGGCTCCTGCTTCCCACTCTCCACCTCATCCGTATTTGTTCTCGTCCCTGCCAGTCTGGAAAAGACACTCTGTCACGTGTACACAGGAAAGGGCCCTGACAAGAGGATGGGACTGCAGTTGTGGCTGCCAGGTCTCACTCTCCCTTGGATGGTCGGCGGGGTGGGGTGGAGGCCAGGGATGTAGTGCAGCTCTCGCAGGGGCTGGCTCAGGGGGAGGAGGCAGGCTCCGGTTTTCGGTAATCCTCCTGGATGGGGATGGTGCTGCCCTCCTCCTCCCTGGGGCAGCTGTAACGACAAGGCTCTGCAGGCTCCACGGGACTTTCTCCTTTGTCTGCAGAAGGAGATCTGATGAGTCTTGGCCAGCAGTAGGGGCAGGGGGAGACGGGAGAAGGAGATGGGCAGAGGCAGGTGCGCTTGGGGGAGGGGTGTCAGGAGCACGCCAGCTAAGGGGAGAGAAGGGGTAGGACCAAGGCTGGTGAAGTGGAGCTGGTGGGTTTCAGTGAGATTCCAGGCGTGGGCAGTGGGGTTGAGCCAGTGGGGTGTGGTGCAGGGGCAGGACCGGAGACCTGTATTCTGTCTCTTACTTGATCTATATTTCCTTTGTTGATGGAGGAACAGGGCTCCGGCCAGGGTGAAAACAAGGAACATTCCGGAGAAGATCACAAGGATCCGAATAAGATCTGAGCTGCACAGGGATCTTTGGGCTGTGATAGGAGGGGACACACAGGGGTTAGGGGAGGTCTAGCCCTTGCCTTCCTCAGCCCAGCCCTCCTGTCACCTTGCCTCTCCCTTTTCCCCCACCGTCTTCTATCCCACCCGCCACCGTTGGCCAACTCCTCTCCTAAATGGTGGACTCTGCTTTTTCCCCTCCTCTTATCCCTACTCCTAGGAGCTTTCTGTCTGGCTTCCCTCCTGGCCCCTCCTGTATGCATTCTCTCTAGCGGTGGGGATTAAGGAGAAAACTCACGTGGCCTGTGGGTAGAGAGAGTCCGGGCAGGCAGCTGCCTGAAGTCAGCCAGAGTCTGCATGTGCCCAGCTGTCCTGGCCTTCAGCATCTCTGGAAAAGCAGAGACAGAATGAGTAGCAGCAGGGAACCCCATAGGGCACATGTGAAAGCCTGAGAGGCGCTGGATGGGATGGGAAGGCAGAAACAGGCTGACCTTATCTAGGGGTAGGAGTGGGGAGTGCTGGCTGGGGTATCACCCCTACCCTACATGATGGCACAGAGAGTTGCCTGGAACTTACCACTGACATAAGGTAAGTGGGTGGGCTGAGGGTGTGGGCTCAGGGCCTGAGACGGCTGAGTGGTCAGCGAAGGGTTTGGGAGAGGATCGCACTCGGTGCACTCCTTGTCCCTGCACTGCCAGCCATTGCGACAGGCACACTCAGCATTGGCAGTGATGGTGCAGTTGCGAACGAGAAGACCTGGGGGAAGAGAGGACCAGGGAGCATAGGACGCTCAGACCTGTGGAGACCTTCAAGGTCCACTTGCTTCATCCCCCAACCCCCATCCCAGGCCCGCCTCTAGGGACATGCTTCCCTTTCCATTCCCACCCCTGCAAAGGCCTGCCCTTTGCTCACGGTCCCCCAATGCCTTTGCCATTATTATTGTTATTAAAGAAGAAAGTTGGACCTTTCGGAAGAAAGATTCACGGATTCAGACATAGAAACCATGAAAAGTAGAAAGAGCTTATATAACTTTCTCTTGTACTCCCTGATACTTTTTTTATTTTTTATTTATTTTTTTGAGATGGAGTCTCGCTCTTATTGCCGAGGCTGGAGTGCAATGGCGTGACCTTGGCTCATTGCAACCTCTGCCTCCCGGGTTCAAGCGATTCTCCTGCCTCAGCCTCCCAAGTAGCTGGGGATTACAGGTGCCCGTCACCACACCCGGCTAATTTTTTGTATTTTTAGTAGCAACAGGGTTTCACCATATTGGCCAGGCTGGTATTAAACTCCTGACCTCAGGTAATGCACCAGCCTCAGCCTCCCAAAGTGTTGGGATTACAGGCATGAGTCACTGTGCTAGGCCCCAATACCTTAATAACTTTTAATTAAAGTATAATATACGTACAGAGAGGCACGCATGAGTGTAAAGCTTAAGAATTTGTACAAATTTGGCTCACAGGCGTAACCAGCACCAGATCAATAAATAGAAAATAGCCGGGTGAGGCAGGGAATTGCTTGAACCTGGGAGGTGGAAGTTGCAGTGAGCCAAGATCAACACCAGTGATCTCTAGCCTGGGCAACAGAGTGAAACTCCGTCTCAAAAAAAAAAAAAAAAAAAAAGAAAAGAAAAGAAAGAAAGAAAATAGCCAGGTGCAGTGGCTTATGCCTGTAATCCCAGTACTTTGGGAGGTTGAGGTGGGTGGATTGCTTGAGCTCAGGAGTTTGAGACCAGCCTGGCCAACATGGTGAAATCCCATCTCTACAAAAAAAATACAAAAATTAGCTGGGCGTGGTGGTGCACATCTGTAGGCCCAGCTACTGGGGAGGCTGAGGTGGGAGGATCGCTTGAGCCCAGGAGGCAGAGGTTACAGTGAGCTGAGATCATGATACTGCGCTCCAGCCTGGGTGACAGAGTGAGATCCTGTCTCAAACACCACCAACAAAAAACAAAACAAAGTATATTAGGGATTCCCAGGGGCTGGGGCTGGGGCTGGGGGTAGTTGAGGGAAGAAATGGGGAGTCATTGCTAAGGGGTACAGGTTTCTTTGGGGTGATGAAAATGTTATAGAATTAGATAGTTTGATGGCTGCACAACCTGTGAATACACCAAAATAAATAAATAAATAAATAAATAATAAATAGTTACTTGATTACAATTACTTAGCCCTTTTTTTTTTTTTTTTTTTTTTTTTGACGAAGTCTTTCTTGCTTTGTCACCCAGGCTGGAGTGCAGTGGCACGATCTCGGCTCACTGCAACCTCCGCCTCCTGAGTTCAAGTGATTCTCCTGCCTCAGCCTCCCTAGTAGCTGGGATTACAGGTGTGTGCCACCACGCCTGGCTAATTTTTTGTATTTTTAGTAGAGATGGGGTTTCACTGTGTTAGCCAGGATAGTCTCAATCTCCT
Source organism: Hylobates moloch (assembly GCF_009828535.3). Lineage (NCBI taxonomy): Eukaryota > Metazoa > Chordata > Mammalia > Primates > Hylobatidae > Hylobates > Hylobates moloch. Next base: position 6,367,115 of record NW_026652283.1, on the reverse strand, counting down.
GACCTCGTGATCCGCCCACCTTGGCCTCCCAAAGTGCTGGGATTATAGGCGTGAGAATTTGCCTTTAAAATACACATTTTGCTCAAGTGTAGGGGTCCAATGCTGCGTGGCTGTATGTTAATTATCCTGGGGGCGGGGGTTGTAGGGCACTAGCTGGGCTGGGCTGGGCTCGCTGGCGACTGGTTTGAGAGGAGGGTGATTCAGAGGAAGGCAGTGGCACCCAGATGTGGGACAGGCTGCAAAGAAGCCTGGTGGGCCTTAGGGCAGATGCTTGTGGGGACCCAGGGAGTACTAGGTGCCCTGACAAGTGGAAGAGGGGTGCAGAAAGGGAGGATGTCAAAGGGAGAATGTCAAAGGTCATAACCAAACCTAACAATTTTCTTCTACTTAGACCTTTTGTCAGGACAAGGAGAGGGACAAATTCCTTCTTGGCATTCTTATGGCCCTGTGACCTGCTAATGAATGCTGACTCTGAGTTGCTACTAGAATTTGGTTTCCTTGTGCCTTCCCAGGAATTGTGAGCCATGTTGGATAAGGACGTGCAAGGGAAGAATGAGGAAGCCTGGGGCAGTGCAGGAGGGGAGAGCACTGGTGGTAGGTAGGAGTGATGACAAGGGTCTCTGCTAAAAGGGAAATGGAAGGGTTAAAGAAGCAGCTGGGGATGATTAAAAACAATGAGGTGTTCTCACTTATAGGTGGGAATTGAACAATGGGAACACTTGGACACAGGAAGGGGAACATCACACACTGGGGTCGGGGGAGGGGGAGGGATAGCATTAGGAGATATACCTAATGTAAATGATGAGTTAATGGGTGCAGCACACCAACATGGCGCATGTATACATATGTAACAAACCTGCACGTTGTGCACATGGACCCTACAACTTAAAGTATAAATAAAACAAACAAACAAAAAAACAATGAGGTGCTATTGTTTCAGTGGTGAGTATCAGGAGACCTGGGAGTTCTATTTACCAGGTATAACCTGGGCTCAAAATTCCAGGCTGACTTCAGGCATGTCCTCATCTCACAGATGCCAGCACTGAGGCCCAGAGAGGGCCAAGCTCATTCAGCCCGCCCATCTTCTCACCCCTGGCCGCAATTCCCGGGGGTCCTTCTGCAGCCAGGTGCTGCTGCAGTACTTTGGGATCTATTGGCTGAGCTCCCAGAGAAGGGTCATGGATTGGGCTAGTTTGGAACAAGTGAAGGGACTGAAGATGGGCTCAGTAGGGGGCGAAGACCTTCGGGAAGGGTCTGCAGAGTGAGTAGGGGGGTTTTGACTAGGAAAAATTCCAACCCTGCAGGGGCCGCTGCCAAGAGAAAAGCATCTATTACAGTTAACATTTTTAAGTTAAGTAGCCTGAGGAATATTTCTTGTGTATTAAAGATGTTCCTCTTTGGTTGATTTGCAATGGAAAAGCTTTTGTTTTCTTTTTTCTTTTTTTCTTTTTTTTTGAAAACAGGGTCTCACTCTGCTCACTCTGTCTCCCAAGCTGGAGTGCAGTGGTACAGTCACGGCTCACTGCAGCCTCCACTTCCTGGGCTCAAGTGATCTTCTCACTTCAGCCTTCTGAGTAGCTGGGACTACAGATTCGCGCCACCACGCCTGGCTAACTTTTTGTATTTTTAGTAGAGACAGGGTTTTGCCATGTTGCCCAGGCTGTTCTTGAACTCCTGGGCTCAAGGGATCCGTCTGCCTTGGCCTCCTAAAGTGCTGGGATTACAAGTGTGAGCCACTGCACCGGCTTTTTGTGCATGTGTGTGACAAAGGGTTTTGCTCTGTTACCCAGGCTGGAGTGCAGTGGTGTGAGCAGCCTGGACCTCCTGGGCTCAAGTGATCTTCCCACCTCAGCCTCCCAAGTAGCTGGGACTACAGGCGCACTACCATGACCAGCCAATTTTTTTAGAGACAAGGTCTCACTATGTTGCCCAGCTGGTCTCGAACTCCTGGGCTCAAGTCTCTACAAAATATACAAATACCCTTCTGCCTTGGCCTCCCAAGTGCTGGGATTATAGGCATGAGCCACCACATCCGGTCTTGGTTTTAGTTTTTGTTTTTGTTTTTATGGGACCAGGCACTGTAGCTCACACCTGTAATCCTGGCACTTTCAGAGGCTGAGACAAGAAGATTGCTTGAGCCCAGGCGTTCAAGGCTGTGGGGAGCTAGGATTGCACCACTGCACTCCAGCCTGGGTGACAGAGCTAGACTTTGTCTAAACTAAACTAAACAAAACCCAATACCAAGAGACCCAGTGACACCAAACACGTTTTGCAAGTAGGCAGTTTAATAGTTACAGATACCTAGTTCTAAAAAGTGTCTTGCTAGAGAACAGTTGTTCAAAGGGGCCACTTTAAAGCCTGCTATTCTAGTGTATACTGGCCGTAGTTTCTGAAATTGTAGCGAAGATGGAGAAATAACAATAGCATTCAGAAGCACAACTGCAGATATTATACTTCTTAGTTTAAAAACAACTTTTTTTTTTGAACTATAAAAACACAGGCTACATACATACTCATTTTCTCAAATTGGCTTTTGTGCAAAAAAAGGTTGTTACCTATTGGGTTGTTTTGTTATTTCCTTAGAAAGATGTATTCCGAATTCCCAGTGGCCAACCTACGCATATGCACTCTGGGAACACAGTCAGTTTATTGGTTGGGGGTTGCTTGCCCGAAATCTGGGGTCATAGAGCCACTTCTCTCATTTTGTTGTCTTGATCCTGTCCATAGACCCATTCTCACCAATCCCTCAAAGTCTATTTATCCCTTTCCCTGAAATACTAGATGTCTGCCCACGTTAATTCATGCCCCACCTAGGGTGCCCCATTTCCCAGCATTGGCTCCGCTTGTTGTGAGCCTTGAAGAAGGCTAAAGCTTTGACCCCCTCATCCTCCGTGCACCCCCAAACCCATCACCAGCCTTGCTCCCCCAAATGCTTGTCCAGTGTCCCCACCTACACACCCTTGCCCACCTCACCAGAGTTACAGTGCCGACAGCTCTCACAGTGGGGCCGGCTGTGGTGGTCGGGAGAGAAGGAGACCCCCGGTATGCAAGGCTCACACTGGGCAGCCTTTCTGTGCTGGTCACAGTCCTTCACGAGGAATGTTCCTGGGAGGAGAGGGTAAGGGATCAAGGCCTGAGAAGGGCTGGTTGTCTGCCCTCTTCAAGGTGGTGCCTCCCCACAGCTGCAGGATTTCCCTCCTTGCTTGAGCTCAGTCTCACCCTGCGCCTGTTTACTGTATTAACCCCAGTCCTCTCTCTTTGGCCACTCACCTGGCCCTTGCCAAGGCCCCCTCTTACCTGGCTCACACATCTGGCAGCACAGCTTTCCCTGAGCCCAGTAGTGCCTCTCTGGGCAGCTCTTGGGGGCTGGAGTAGCTGAGAGCCCCACCAGGGTCCCCAGAACGCACAGCCACCAGGGATGTGGCCGTGCCATGGTCCCTGCCCAGGGAGCTCCTTTCTGTGCCCAGTTGCTGACGCTGGCCTCTGGAATTAGCACCTCCAAGCTGGGCGCTGCTGTCTCTTCTTTGCACCCCCTGGGCAGTGGCTGCTTCAGGTGGCAAGCCAACCTTTGAAGGCAGAAACTCTATTGTGGCTGTTTTTTTTTTTTTTCTCTCATAGCAGCAACCTCCACCCCCTTCCCCTTCCGTGTGCTGGGGAGAGTATTAAAGAGCAAACCCTGTCAGACCTGCTGCTCTTCAAGCATGCCTCCTCCAACATGTGAGCCTTCCTTAGTTTCTGCCTCTCCTGCTCATGAAGCATGTAGCCCACTGACTCCTGCTTCTTTGACAAAAAGGTGGTGGACACACAGTCGCTCACCCCTCCTATTCATGCACTTGTGCACACAGGTGCCCACGTTACCCCCCACCCCCTCCCCCCCGTCCACAGTTTACAAATGAATTCGCATGTCTCCCGTCTCCCATACCTGCATCCCTCCTTTCACAGACAACAATTGAAAGGATGAAGGAGAACCAGAATTGAGTACAGGTCCACAAGCTCTTATCTGAAACTTTGGGGGTCAGATAAGTTGTGGAATTCAGAATTTTTCAGGTTTATACAGAAACTAGCACCACAAAACACCCTTGGGGATTTGGGGTAGCCTCATAATCAAATGCAACATTTCTGCAGCAAAACTATTGAATATTTACACCAACTGGGAGGAAGCTTAAATAGCCTTGTCTCAATTGAGGTCTGGTTTGATGGCCAAACAAGTTTGCTACAGAATGCTCAGAATTGCAAGCAAGGGGCGTAGAGCTGCCTGTCTTCTGTCACACTCTGACAGATCACCTATGCTCTCCTTTAATCCTCATGTCAGTCTCTGATGTGGGTGCCACCTACTGCCCACATGGCCTTCCCTCTCAGACCCTTGCTCACCCCTCATCTTTGTGCCATCTTTATCCTCCCCTTCCCCACTCTGGCTGTGTCAGTCACTGGTGTCCTGGATCACCTGGAGCATCTTCTCTCCCAGCCTTGGGCACTTGGGATTAAAGGTAGCTTCCTACAGGGGTCATCTCTTTTTTATTTTCCCAGTTCTCCCAGCAAGACTGATTTCGGGATATTGGAAACAGCTAGACTTTTCCCTCTTTGAGTCATGGGGACACACACGGGTCAACAGCCTCCTCCACTCTTTCCTCAGCAACTGATATGTGGAATGGCTGGAGTGCAATGATGCAATCTCAGCTCACTGCAACCTCCGTCTCCCAGGCTCAAGCAATTCTCATGCCTCAGCCTCCCGAGTAACTGGGATGACAGGTGCACGCCTCCACGCTCAGCTAATTTTTGTATTTTTAGTACAGATGGGGTTTTGCCATGTTGGTCAGGCTGGCCTCAAGTTGATCCGCCCACCTCGGCTGGGATTACAGGGGAGAGGCACTGTGCCCAGCTTATTTTTTGTACTTGTAGTAGAGATGGAGTTTTGTCATATTGGCCAGGCTGGACTGGAACACCTAGCCTCAGGTGATCTGCCTGCCTCGGCCTCCCAAAGTGCTGGGATTACAGGCATGAGCCACCGCGCCTGGCCGGGCCCTTCCTTTTGTCTACAGGCCCTGGGATGCAGCCCGCTGACATATTCCTTGAAATCTCACACAACCACTTTCTCTTTTGGGGTCAGCCTCTCCCCCATGCCTGAATGGGGCATAAAAGTATATGGTATTTTCTCAACAGCTCCCTGCTTTTCTTTCCTTTCCAGAAACAGGCCCACAGCAGTCCTTCCTGAGAACTCTGAGGACTCTCATGACTTTTTTTGTTTTGTTTTTTTTTTTGTTTTGAGACAGGGTCTCCCACTGTTGCCCAGGCTGGAGTGCAGTGGCATGATCTCAGCTCACTGCAACTTTGCCTCCCAGGTTCAAGTGATTCTTATACATCAGCCTCCCAAGTAGCTGGGATTACAGGCACCGGCCACCATACCCAGCTAATTTTTTGTATTTTTAGTAGAGACGGGGTTTCACTATGTCGGCCAGGCTGGTCTCAAACTCCTGGCCTCAAGTGATCCGCCCTCCTTGGCCTCCCAAAGTGCTGGGATTACAGGCGTGGCTACCGTGCCCGGCTTCTTCGTTTGTTTGTTTGTTTGAGACAGGGTCTCTCGAAGCTGTTGCCTAGGTTGGAATGCAGTGGCAACACAGTTCAAAGCAGCCTCAATCTCCTGGGCTCAAGCAATGCTCTTGCCTCAGGCTCTTGAGTAGCTGGGACAACACCTGGCTAATTTTTTTTATTTGTTATTTTTTTGTAGAGACAAAATCTTGCTATGTTGCCCAGGCTGGTCTTAAATTCCTGGGCTCAAGCAATCCTCCCACCTTTGCCTCCCGAAGTGCTGGGATTACATGGCATGAGCCTGGTCACATTTTCTTTTTTGGGACTTGCCATGCTTGTGATTTTATGTGATCTGTGATTTAGAGGATTAATTTTGGTCTGAGGTAAAGCTAATTTCTGAAATCAGATATGATGTAAATTGATAGGTGTAAGGTTTGAGTGCTGACTACTGAGGTTTTCTGACTCTCAGTCTATGTAGCCAGGGAAGGACAAGACCTATAAAAGGAATTTCTCAGATACCAGGCAAGGGGAGAAACAGTGAGGGAAAGATGTCGCTATGAAGGGACCTGGAACTGAAAGGTGGTTCTGGGGCCCAAACCCACTGAGACAGGAGGATCCTGGGATAGGTGGAGAGAGCTTGACTTTCACAACCAGGCAGATTGGTGGTCCAAATGCCTCTCTGCTGGCTACTACCTGCAACACGCCCAGAATGTCCCACAACCTCTCGACTGAGTCCTCATCTGCTTGAGGATAGTGTGATGCACTTTGCAACATGTTGGGACAATTAAGGGTAACAATATGAATGAAATGTCTGGCCTTGTCTTGTTTGGGTACTCAATAAATATTCATTCCTCCTCTCTCTTCCTCGGTATTTGAGGTTGCAAGTCCCAAGAAATGGGGTTGAGGGAACAGCTAGTTAACCTGGGAACTAAACCAAAGGAGTGTGAGAGAGACAGAACGACTCACTAAATTGAGCAAGCTGTGCATAGGCGATATGTCTGCTCTGTATGTATTATTCATACGCAGTTCTTCATCATGCAGAATCATGATTTCACAGGGCGACAGGGGCCGTTTCCTCTCACAGTAGGCTCCTGGGCCCCTGGCATTTTTTTTTTTTTTTTTTTTGAGATGGAGTCTCACTCCAGGCTGGAATGCAGTGGCAAGATCTTGGCTCACTGCAACCTCCACCTCCCAAGTTCAAGCAATTCTCCTGTCTCAGCCTCCCAAGTAGCTGGGATCACAGGCATGAGCTACCACGCCTGGCTAATTTTTGTATTCTTAGTAGAGACGGGGTTTCGCCATGTTGGCCAGGCTGGTCTCGAACCCCTGACCTTAGGTGATCCACCTGTCTTGGCCTCCCAAAGTGCTAGGATTACAAGCGTGAGCCACTGTGCCCAACTGCCCCTGGCATTTTCTACTCGCTTTTTTTTTTTTTTTTTGAAACAGGGTCTTGCTCTGTCACCCAGGCTGGAGTGCAGTGGCACCATCTTGGCTCACTGTAGCCTCGACCTTCTGAACTCAAGCAATCCTCCTGCTTCAGCCCCCCAAAATATCTGTGACTATAGGCATGCGCCACCAAGCCAAGCTAATTAATTAATTAATTTTTTTTTTGAGATAGACTTTCGCTCTTGCTGCCTAGGCTGGAGGGCAATGGCGCGATCTCTGCCCACTGCAGCCTCTGCCTCCTGGGTTCAAGCGATTCTCCCGCCTTAGCCTCCAGAGTAGCTGGGATTACAGGCATGCGCCACCACGCCCGGCTAATTTTGTATTTTTAGTAGAGATGGGGTTTCTCCATGTTGGTCAGGCTGGTCTCAAACTCCCGATGTCAGGTGATCCGCCAGCCTTGGCCTCCGAAAGTGCTGGGATTACAGGTATGAGCCACCGTGCCCGGCAAGGCCAGCTAATTTTTGTATTTTTTGTAGAAATGGAGTTTCACCATGTTCCCCAGGCTGGTCTCGAACTCTTGAGCTCAAGTGATCTGCCCACGTTTGCCTCCCAAACCTGGGATTACAGGTGTGAGCCATTCTTGCTCTTCTGAGTGACTTCCCTTGCCCACCAGATGAGGTAAATGGCTCATGAAGCCAGTCTGGTGATCTTCCCTGTGGGGGGGAGGGAGGCATGCCCCACTTTCCCCAGCTGTTTCTGAGCCTCATGACTGTGAACCCTGAGAGGGACCTAAGACCTCTGTTTCCCCTGCTAGTCTGGTGCGGTGTCTGAGCCTGAGCTCTTAGGGCAGCTTGCTTCCTAGGGCTGTGCTGGAGCCTGCTAGTACTGCCTAGCCAAAGCCCGATCCTTACATTTTCAGGAATTTTGTGAGGTTACTCATTGGTAGCTTGAAATTGGCCAGTTGGCCATATTAGGAATACTTACAACCACATACATCAGCAAATGCCATAGATTAAGGGCTTCCCACTCCCGAGAGCTGGCTGTTAACATTTACCACCGCACCACCACTACTGACTTACTGGGGTGAGGCCCAGTCATTACTTTTAGTCGTTGTTTGGGTCTTGGAGAGACAGAGTTCTTTCCTATCTGGGCTCCTGTCCCCTCCTCCTGGCTTCTAGGTAGAAGGTCCTATGGGCCTATGGGGAGCCCCTATCTTACTGCTCCAGCCAGCTTAGGATTTCAAGCCAGCAGGGCTGGAAAATGATTCTGACCTTCGGCTTTACCCTCTCACTCTACAGCTATCAGAACCATGGGCTGCAGAGGCGAAATGACTTTCCCTGTGTGGCAGAGCTGGGAGAGAACCCAGGTCTCCTGAACCCCAGTCTACGAGGCCCTTACAGAGTGGACACCTCAAAGGTGCTCATTTCCTGTGCTGATCTGACTGTCCTCACAGTACCTTCCATGCTCAGCCTGCAGGCATGGCTCAGCCACCCTTCCTGCCTGTCTTCTTCTGGTCTCATAGACCGTTCCCTGCCCTTTCACTCTGTGAGCCCATCCCAACTTCTTTCTCTTCTTTTTTAAAATTGAAATTTAATTATAAAAGCAATATTCATATCACCTCCTTATAAAAAATTAAACCAGTAAATCCATCATTTTCATCAGTAGGTAAATGCACTAAGAGTGCTTGTACCTGTGCCCCAGGAGACATATGCAAAAAGATTCAAGCACTACTGTTTGTAATTCCAAAAGAAAAAGCAAGCAAGCAAGCAAGCTGGTGTGGTGTCTCACACCTGTAATCCCAGCACTTTGAGAGGTGGAAGCGGGCAGATGGCTTGAGCCCAGGAGTTTGAGACCAGCTTGGGCTACATGGCAAAACCCTGTCTCTACTAAAAATACAAAAATTAGCTGGGTGTGGCGGCACATGCCTGTAGTCCCAGCTACTCTGGAGGCTGAGGCATAAGAATAGCTTGAACCTGAGAGGTGGAGGTTGCAGTGAGCTGAGATCGCACCACTGCAAAAGAAAGGAAGAAAAGGAAGGAAGGAAGGAAAAAAGAAAAAAAGAGAAAGAAGGAAAGAAAGAAAAAAAAGAAAGAAAAGAAAGTAGGAAAAGAAGGGAGGGAAGGAGGGAGGAAGGGAAGGAAGAAGGAAGGAAGGAAGGAAGGAAGGAAGGAAGGAAGGAAGGAAGGAAGGAGGAAGGAAGGAAGGAAGGAAGGAAGGAAGGAAGGAAGGAAGGAAGGAGAGAACAGTAGTTGAATAATAAATTGTTGTATATTCACCCAATAGAATACTTTAGAGGAATGAATATGAATATACCTGCATATAGCCATGTAGATTAATTTGCATGAGTCTCAAAAATATAATATGGTACATCGTGAATGTACTTAATGCCCCCTGAATTGTACATTTAAAAATAGTTTAAATGGTAAATTTTATGTATATTTTACCACAATACAAAAAATAGGAAAAGCATGTTAAGTGATATTGCACAAACACACAGAAGCAAGGCATAGAAAAGTACATACGATTCCATATATAAAGTTCAAAAACAGGCAAAATGAAACAGTTTGCTGTTCAGGGTGCACACAGATGGTAGAACTAGAAAGGAAAGTGAGGAAGTGATAGACACAAGAGACACAAGCCAGAGCTGCTTCCCCCGGTGAGGAGGGAAGGTGTGATCAGGGCGCTTCGAAGGTTCTGCTAATCTTCTGATCTTAATGTGGGTTTTCAATGTGTTATTTTTATGTACTATTTTACATATCTTAGTTCACAATAAAAAGTACAAATTATATTTTAAAAATTGGAGGTGAAAATGAAAAAAATGGAAAATTATAGATAAGACTCAGGTTCCCTTTGATCAATCTCCTCCCCCAATCCCTGGTCCTCTACCTACCTCCTTAGTGTAGGCACTGTTTTCAGATTATTGAGTATTCTTCCAGAACTTTCCTAGACAAAAAAAGTTTGTTTTTTTTTTTTTGAGACGGAGTCTCGCTCTTTCACCCAGGCTGGGGTGCAGTGGCGCAATCTCGGCTCACTGCAAGCTCCGCCTCCCGGGTTCACGCCATTCTCCTGCCTCAGCCTCTCCGAGTAGCTGGGACTACAGGTGCCCGCCACCACGCCCGGCTAATTTTTTTTGTATTTTTAGTAGAGACGGGGTTTCACCGTGGTCTCGATCTCCTGACCTCGTGATCTGCCCGCCTTGGCCTCCCAAAGTGCTGGGATTACAAGTGTGAGCCACCGCGCCCGGCCTGACAAAAAAGTTATGTGTGTTGTTGTGGGTGTTTTTTGTTTTTTTGTTTTTGTTTTTGTTTTTGTTTTTTTGAGACGGAGTCTTTCTCTGTCCCCCAGGCTGGAGTGCAGTGGCGTGATCTCGGCTCACTGCAACCTCCACCTCCTGGGTTCACGCCATTCTCCTGCCTCAGCCTCCCGAGTAGCTGGGAATACAGGCGCCCGCCAACACGCCCGGCTAATTTTTTGTGTTTTTAGTAGAGACGGGGTTTCACCGTGTTAGCCAGGATGGTCTCGATCTCCTGACCTCGTGATCCGCCCGCCTCAGCCTCCCAAAGTGCTGGGATTACAGGCTTGAGCCACCGCGCCCGGCTTGTTTTTGTTTTTTGACAGTCTCCTTCTGTTGCCAAGGCTGGAGTGCAGTGGCACATTCTCAGCTCACTGCAGTCTCCACCTCCTGGGTTCAAGTGATTCTCCTGCCTCAGCCATCCAAGCAGCTGGGACCACAGGTGTGCACACCCAGCTAATTTTTGTATTTTTAGTAGAGATGGGGTTTCACCATGTTGGCCAGGCTGGTCTTGAACTCCTGACCTCAACTGATCCAACAGTCTCAGCCTCCCACAGTGTTGGGATTACAGGCATGAGCCACTGTGCTAGGCTTATGTGTATGTTTTTAAAAATTATTTTCTTTCCTTCTTATTTTTTGAGGTGGAGTCTCGCTCTTGTTGTCCAGGCTGGAGTGCAATGGCATGATCTCGGCTCACTGCAACCTCCACCTCCTGGGTTCAAGCAATTCTCCTGTCTCAGCCTCCCGAGTAGCTGGGATTATAGGCGCCCCCCACCACATCTGGCTAATTTTTGTATTTTAGTAGACATAGGGTTTCACCATGTTGGTCAGGCTGGTCTTGAACTCCTGACCTCAGGTGATCTGCCCATCTCAGCCTCCTAAAGTGCTGGGATTATAGGCGTGAGCCACTATGCCCGGCCTGTTTGTTTTTTGTTTTTGTTTTTGTTTTGAGACAGAGTCTCGCTCTGTCACCAGGTTGGAGTGCAATAGCATGATCTTGCCTCACCGCAACCTCCGCCTCCCAGGTTCAAGCGATTCTCCTGCATCAACCTCCCGAGTAGCTGGAATTACAGGTGCATGCCACCATGCCCAGCTAATTTTTGTATTTTTAGTAGAGATGGGATTTTGCCACATTGGCCAGGATGGTCTCGATCTCCTGAGCTCGTGATCCACCTGCCTCGGCCTCCCAAAGTGCTGGGATTACAGGTGTGAGCCACCGCGCCCAGCCAGCCTGTTTTAAAAAATTATTTTATTTTCTACTTAAAATGTTATTAAGCAATAATCAAATATTTCTCACTCTGATTTCTTGGCCCCACTCCTCCTGAGGATTCTCTGCTTGAATTTTTCAGAGCAAGGACGACCCTTGTCTTAAGCGAGGTAGGAGAGTGCCTCACGGACAGCATCTGGTTGTTCCTTCTCCCTGGCAAGGGGCTGCCTCTGTTTTTCATACCTGAGATGACTGACAGCAGTAACATCTGACTTTGTCTTTTCCTTTCTTATTTGGGGCATCGCGGGCTACCTATATTTGCTAAAGGAAATCTTACACAAAGCTGTGATAATTCTAGCACAGAGCAAGAAATAGAGCCTGAGGAACAAACCATCCATTTTCTCTCCACTTGGTAAAAAATTATCTCTGGGAAATGAAATAGCCCAAGTCTGGCAGTTCCATGTTCTTCTTCTTCTTTTTGTGTTTTAGAGACAGGCTTGCTTTCTCACCCAGGCTGGAGTGCAGTGGCACAATCATGGCTCACTGTAGCCTCGAATTCCTGGGCTCAAGAGATCCTCCCACCTCAGCCTCCAGAGTATCTAGGACTAGAGGTGCACACTACCACGCCTGACTAATTTTTAATTTTATGTAGAGACTGGGTCTCTTTATGTTTCTCAGGCTGGTCTCAAATTCCTGGCCTCAAGAAATCCTTCCACCCCAGCCTCAAAGTGCTGAGATTACAGGCATGAACCACTGCCCCTGGTCCATGTTCTTCTTACATTGCTTTTTTAAAGTACTTCTTTTTGCAGCTAGAGAAAGGCTTGTTAACTGGCCTCATGACTCAGCCTGCCAGGCACAATTCTCCACTGGCCCTAGCACAGTTGTATTTTTGTGTTTGTTTTGTTCTTTCCATAAATGATATACAGTATGTATCCTATGATTTGCTTTTCGTGCTTTTAATCCAGTTATATGTCTTGGAGATCGTTTCATTTTATACTTCTAGAACTACTCGTTTTGTTAAATAGAGAATGGATGTGCAGAGGCTTTTTAGCCATTCTCCTGGTTCCTGAATACTTAGGTTGTTCCCAGCAACGCACTATCGTAAGTGGTGTTGCATAAACATCTCATACTTCGCTGTGCATGTGGGAGTGTCTCTCTAGAATAAGTGCAGGGCATTGGAATTGCTGAGTCATAGGGTGTGCACACTTTTCACTTTAATAGATGCTGGCGAGTTGCCCTCCAGAGTGGCCCTACCAATTCACACTCCCACCAGCAGTGGAATGAGAGCACATATTTCCTGACATCCTGCCAGCCTTTCATATTAGCAAACTGTTTTTGAGCATCTTATTGGAGGAAAATGCTGTCTCATTGTTTCAGTGTGCACTCTTCCCATTCCCAGGGAGGCTGAGCATCTTTCCATGATCACGCCGTTTGTGTTTCCTCTTTTGTGACCAAGGTCTTTTTACCCTTATGTCACCACCAGTGTTCTGAAGTCCACCCTTGGCTCTTCCGCACAGCAATCTTGTCCTCCAGACCCAACCCGCATTGCCTCTGCCAATCACGGGGATGCCAAACATGGTATACGCCTGCCATCTGCCCTGGGGGCTGAGAAAAGCCTCATGGTGACAGGGGAGATCTCTGCTGTGCCTCCCTTACTAATGTCAGGGGACTTCAGACCTCCACAGAGGGTGTGTCCTTTACCCTACTTGTCACATGTCAGCTGGGACTTGTGTGACCCCTAGAATCCTTCTGCTTCAGCATTTGATGACCCCCCCAAACTGCACTGACCTCCAGCCCAAACTGAAGGGATCCCTGGTGCCTGTTGACTTTTACTGAGATGAAATTAATCATTTTAATAATTTAAAAATGTACAATTCAGTGGCTAGACTTTTACTGCGATAAAATGAATCATTTTAATCATTTAGAAATGTGCAATTCAGTGCTTTTACTATATTCGCAAAGATGTGCAAATATCACAGATACATTTCTATTTTTGAAGAAGTTATAACTACCCTAGTTGGTGTGAAGTGCTATCTTATTGTGGTTTTGATTTGTATTTCACTAAGACTAATGATGTTGAGAATCTTTTTATGTGCTCATCGCCATTTGTATATTTTCTTTGGAGAAATGTCTATTCAAGTCCTTTGCCCGTGTTTAAATTAAATTATTTGTGTCTTGTGTTGCTGAGTAGCAAGAGTGTTTTTTTTTTTTCTTTTTGATATTATGAATTCTAGACCTTACTAGATATGTGATTTGAAAATATTTTCTCTGGCTGGGCGCGGTGGCTCACGCCTGTAATTCCAGCACTTTGGGAGGCCGAGGTGGGCGGATCACGAGGTCAGGAGATAGAGACCATCCTGGCTAACACAGTGAAACCCCGTCTCTACTAAAAATACAAAAATAAAAAATTTAGCCGGGCGTTGTGGCGGGCGCCTGTAGTCCCAGCTACTTGGGAGGCTGAGGCAGGAGCATGGCGTGGAACCCGGGAGGAAGAGTTTGCAGTGAGTGGAGATCGCGCAACTGAACTCCAGCCTGGGCGATAGAGCGAGACTCCGTCTCAAAAAAAAAAAAAAAATTTATCCCATTCTGTGGGTTGTCTTTATACCTTCTTAATAGTGCCCTTTGATGCATTAAAGTTTCACATTTTGGGCCGGGCGTGGTGGCTCATGCCTGTAATCCCAGCACTTTGGGAGGCCAAGGCAGGCGGATCACGAAGTCAGGAGATCGAGACCAGCCTGGCCAACATGCTGAAATCCCGTCTCTTAAAAACACAAAAAATTAGCCAGGCGTGGTGGCGGGCGCCTGTAGTCCCAGCTACTTGGGAGGCTGAGGCAGGAGAATGGCATGAACCAGGGAGGCAGAGCTTGCAGTGAGCCGAGATCGCGCCACTGCACTCCAGCCTGGGCGACAGAGCAAAAAATTTCACATTTTGATGAATCCATTACTATTTTTTTTTTTTTTTTTTTTTTTTTTGAGACAGATTGCTCTGTCCCCAGGCTGGATACTGCAAGCTCCACCTCCCGGGTTCACGCCATTCTCTTGCCTCAGCCTCCGAGTAGCTGGGACTACAGGCGCCCGCCACCGCGCCCGGCTAATTTTTTTTGTATTTTTTAGTAGAGACGGGGTTTCACCGTGGTCTCGATCTCCTGACCTTGTGATCCGCCCGCCTCGGCCTCCCAAAGTGCTGGGATTACAAGTGTGAGCCACCGCGCCCGGCCTATCTACTGTTTTTTTTTGTTGCCTGTTTCTTTGGCGTCATATTTAAGAAACTGTTGCCGAATCCAAACTCATACAGATTTTCACTTATCTTTCCCTCTAAGAGTTTCATAGTTTTAACTCTTAAATTTAGTTCTTTGATTTATTTTGAGTTAAATTTTTTATCTGGTTTTAGGTAGGGGTCCAACTTCATTCTTTTACTTGTGGATATGCAGTTGTCCTAGCACTGCTTCTTGAAAAGACTGTTCTTTTCACACTGAATGGTCTTGGCACCCTTGTTGAAATTAATTGACCATAGATGTATGGGTTGATTTCTGGACTCTAAATTGTATTCCATTGATCTATATGTCTGTCTTTAGGTCAGTACCACAGTTTTGATTACTGTAGCTTTATAGTAAGTTTCGAAATTGGGACTTCAACTTCGTTCTTCTTTTTCAAAAGTGTTTTGGCTATTCTGTGTCCCTTGCATTTGCATGCGAATTTTAAGATCAGCTTGTCCACTTATGCAAAAAAGAAGACAGTTAGAATTTCGATGGGGATTGCATAGAGTCTGTAGATGAAATTGGGAAATATTGCTACCTTCAGTCCATGAACACAGATGTCCTTCCATTTATTTAGGATTTCTTTAATGTCTTTCAACAATGTTTTCTAGTTTTCAATGTGTGAGTCTTGCACTTTCTTTGTTAAATATATACCAAGGTTTTTTTTTTTTTTTTTCTCGAGACAGAGTCTCACTCTGTTGCCCAGGCTGGAGTGCAACGGCCCAATCTCGGCTCACTGCAGCCTCTGCCTCCCAGGTTCGTGCAATTCTCCAGCCTCAGCCTCCTGAGTAGCTAGGATTACAGGTGCCTGCCACCATGCCTGGCTAATTGTTTGTATTTTTA
Organism: Hylobates moloch; assembly: GCF_009828535.3. Lineage (NCBI taxonomy): Eukaryota > Metazoa > Chordata > Mammalia > Primates > Hylobatidae > Hylobates > Hylobates moloch. The sequence continues at coordinate 6,351,604 of NW_026652283.1, read as the reverse complement.
GTAGAGACAGGGTTTTATCATGTCGGCCAGTCTGGTCTCGAACTCCTGACCTCAGGTGATCCGCCTGCCTTGGCCTCCCAAAATGTTGGAATTACAGATGTGAGCCACTGCACCTGGCCAATGTATGCCTAAGTATTTATTCTTTTTGATGCTATTGTAAATTGAGTTGTTTTTCCTAATTTCTTTTTTTTTTTTTTTTTTTTGAGATAGAGTCTCACTCTTGTTGCCCAGGCTGGAGTGCAATGGCGCAGTCTCGGCTCACTGCAACCTCCACCTCCTGGGTTCAAGTGATTCTCCTGCCTCAGCCTCCTGAATAGCTGGGATTACAGGCTTGCGCCACCATGCCCGGCTAATTTCGTGTTTTTAGTAGAGACGGGGTATTACCATCATGGTTAGGCTGATCTCAAACTCCTGATCTCAGGTGATCCGCCTGCCTTGGCCTCCTAAAGTGCTAGGATTACAAGCATGAGCCACTGTACCCGGCCCCTAATTTCAATTTCATTTTCTTTCTTTCTTTCTTTTATTTAGGCAGTGTATCGCTCTGTCACCCAGACTGGAGTGCAGTGGTGCAATCTTGGCTCACTGCAGCCTGCACTTCCCAGGTTCAAGTGATCCTCCCACTTCAGCCTCCCGAGTAGCTGGGACTACAGGTAGGTGCGTGCCACCATGCCTGTCTACTTCTTGTATTTTTTTGAAGACATGGGGTTTTGCCATGTTGCCCAGGCTGGTCTGGAACTCCTGGGCTCAACTGATCCATCCGCCTTGGACTCTCAAAATGATTACAGGTGTGAGCCACTGCGCCCAGCCCCGAATTTCATTTTCAAGTTGCTCATTGCCCATGTAGCAGTTGACATTTGAAGGAGGCAGTTGTTTTCTCCAGAGTTGGAAGGTGGTGCCTTGAGGTGTAGGCGTGTTGCTATGACACCCTGTGGGCCGTTGCTGGGGCTCTCTTGTGACTTTTCTGAAGTCACAGATGGAGAGTTTGACTCTGTGACACAAAGGGAAACATGTCTGACTAATCTTTCCCACACTCCCTTTGCCTCTGATGGATCCCTCGGCTAGGAGAGGAGGAGAGGAAGAGAGTGGGTTGGTGGGGCCTCACCCTTTCTTACAGGTGCTTCCTCTGACCCTTCTCTTCTGCAGGGTTTTTGGGGCAGCTGCTGAAGGGACAGGCACTCCCAAAGGGCAAGGGCTGTGGCAGCCTTCTCTTTTATCCATAAGTTAGCCAGAATTGATGCTGTCTGCTTGTTTTTTTTTTGTTTGTTTGTTTGTTTTGTTTTGTTTTTTGGGAGATGGAGCCTCCCTCTGTCACCCAGGCTGGAGTTCTGTCACCCAGGCTGGAGTGCAGTGGCGCGATCTTGGCTCACTGCAACCTCTGCCTCAGCCTTGGGTTCAGGTTCAAGCAATTCTCATGCCTCAGCCTCCCAAGTAGCTGGGACCCCAGGCACGCACCACCGTCCCTGCTTAATTGTTTTGTATTTTTAGTAGAGATGGGGTTTCGCCGTGTTGGCCAGGCTGGTCTTGAACTCCTGGCCTCAAGTGATCTGCCCACCTTGGCCTTTCATTGTGCTAGGATTACAGGTGTGAGCCACTGCATCCGGCCTGATGCTCCCTACTTTGATGTGCATAGAGGAATGTTGCAGGCAACAGGTATAGGCAGGGTCCTGGTGGCTGGTGATGTCAGAGAAGCCTGGGGAGGGAGTCCAAGGATCAATCAGCTGGTGAAAATCTGAAGGAGTGAAGGATGATTCGAGTAAATCTGTGCTGCCTGGCCTGCGTCCAAGGCCGTCTCTCTGCTCAGTCACTTGCTAGCTGCCCAGTTGCTCAAGCTCTGTGGGTTTGTTTCCACCGTCACATGGGGATGCCGATGCTGGCCTCGTAGGGCAGGTGTGAGCAGCCATGTTTGGTAACTCGGGTGAATGCCCTGCTGGGACTTGATGCAGAAGAGGTGCCAGTCAGTGTTCACTGGAGTATGACTTGATCACCAGCAACTTCCTTCTTGACTGGGATAGGGCAACATGAGAGCTCAGAGTTCCTTAAGTGGGGCCGTGCTCAGAATGGAAGGGAAAGAGTGAAGAAATCTACTAGGAAGAGGTGTATGGGGGGCGTATGCAACAAATCTCACCTTTATGAGAGCTCAGCTAGTCAATGGGAGCTTTAGGATGAACGGTGTGGGTGCTTCTAGGGCTGAGGAGACTCCATCATATTTTTGCTCCAAAGGAATGGGGTGGGCCAGATGGGGAGAGCTGCAAGAAGCCGGATGTTGCAGGTTCGTGTGGTTTTGTTTGTTTTGTTTTGTTTTGTGAGACAGGGTCTGGCTCTGTTGCCCAGGCTAGAGTGTAGTGGTGCGATCACGGCTCATTGTAGCCTCGAACTCCTCGCCTCCAGCAGTCCTCCCACCTCAGCCTCCCGAGTAGCTGGAACTACAGGCACACGCCATGATGCCCAGCTAGTTTTTGCATTTTTACTAGGGGCAGGGTTTCACCAGGTTGTCCAGGCTGGTCTTGAACTCCTGGGCTCAAAGCAATCTACCAGCCTCAGTCTCCCAAAGTGCTGGGATTACAGGCATGAGCCACCATGCCCGGCAATTATACATTTTAAATATTAATATAATAATGAGGCTAATCTATAATGCTTATATGTCAAATTCTTTAAAAAATTTTTTCGTTAGTTTCATTCATTTCCTGTTTAAGTATTAATATATGTCAGATTCTTTTAAGCATTACAAAAACTTTAAGTACCAAATGCATGCAGTGGTTAAAACCTGTTTGAAACTTAGCATGAGTTTGACTTGCTTCATCACTTTTGATTTTTATCAGTTAAGGTTTGATCAGAGAGTCAAAACCACTATGAGTGTTATGGAATAAGGAACTTATTTTAGAGATTAGACCTTAATCAATCATGGCAGCTGGTGAAGGAGTCTTTGGAGGCCTCTGTATCTGTGGTGGGCCTGAGGTCACTATGGGTCAGTTGGGAGAAGCACAGGATGTGAAGTGGCGGAAGGGCAAAGGCCATCTGGAACCTGTGTCTGTGCCTCACCACCACCCGCCCCGATGGTATGGGTGTCTGCAGAAGGACCTAGCACTCCTTGCCACGGAGTTCCACTTATGTGTGGCCAAGAATTAGAGAAGCTGAAGGAGGCGATCTGACAGGAGCTGGAAGAGCTGCCAGTCTGGCTGCCATCCGTGCAGACAAGGTGAGCCAGCAGATGACTGGCACCCCATGCTGGCCTCAGAGCACGACGGCTGCTCCCATTCTGTTTTCCTACCTCTCAAATCTCACATTTCTCTTGTGGCCAACCCTCACCCAGAACCACACAGGGATTAATTTCCAAGAAATATCGTTTCATCTTAGCTAAGTTGAGAGGGTAAAAGCCATCATAAAGATTGATTCCAAATCTTCTTGGGGTTAAAAGCACACTCGTCCACGAGGGGAACGGCTTTACTCAAGTGGGCAGTGTGTGACCGTGGTCTGTGATTACCGTCTCAGGAAGGCTAACCTTATTTATTTGCCAGATTTGAGGCTAGGAAGCCAGACTTGGGCCTGCGTACATCTATATAGTTCTCAGTTTAGTACAATGTTCCCTTAAATGTTTCAAACTATATTTATAAATTTAATAGTTCTGAGTTTGTCTAAGTCTATACTCTTTTTAAAAATTAAAAAATTTTTTTCACGTTGACAACTAATCAAAAGAAGAGTCCATATGCTTTTGATGGGTTTAGATTTGCAGCCTGCCTCCTGGGTCCAAATTGTACCCCCACTAGAGTATCTGGAAGTCTGGAATCTCCACCCTCAAGCTGCAGCCCTTCTTGGTGCCTCTTCCCTTTGGCCTGGCTACTGGATCCTTTCCTTATTCTTTCTGTCCCAGTGGGTCACCACTCCATAGCCACATGCATACTTCTGCAGGGCTCTGCGCACAACCCTGAAGTCACGCTCATGCCTGTGAGCACTGGACAGGACCCTGCACGGCCTCAGGAGGAACTCCAGGGAGTGCAGAACAGAAGCGCATGCCGTGTTCACGCAGGGGCAGGATCTTACCCATCCAGGGCAGAGATCTTCCCCGGGGAGGAGGGATTACAGGTGCACATGCAGGCACCTGTAATCCCAGCTACTCAGGGTCAGGTCTAGGGGAGGGACTGAAGCCAGCAAGAACCATACACAAACTCTGTCCTAAAAGGAGCTGTTGAAGCCCCCAGGGGAAGGGCTAGAAGGGCCTTGTGGGCCAGTTGCATAACTGGGACCTTCAAGCTGTGGCTCCCTGCCCAAGGAGCCTCTGCTATCCAGTCACGTGCTTGATTCGAATGGAGGCAGGAAGCGCGTCGTCCCATCTGTCTGGGCTTTGGGTGCCCTCTTGTGGCAGAATAGTGATTTCGCTCTTTACACTGTCTCACGCCACCCTCTCAGGAGCCCAATTCGGGCTTCAAGGCTGTTAGTTTGAAGATATGTTTATCGCAGCACTGTTTACAAGAGCAGGGATATGGAATCAGCCTAGGGGCCCATCAATGGATGATTGCATAAAGAAAATGTGGCATATTTATACCATGGAATACTACTCAGCCATTAAAAAGAATGAAATTATATCTTTGCAGCAATATGGATGGAACTAGAGGCCATTACCTTAAGAGACAGAGTCAAATACTGCATGTTCTCATTTATAAGTGGGAGCTAAATAATGTGTGCGCATGGACACAGAGTGCAATAGTAGACACTGGAGATTTGGAAAGGTGGGAGGGTGGGACGTGGGTGAGGGATGAGAAATTACCCAATGGGTACAAAGTACACTATTCAGATCGTGGTTATACTAAAAGCCAGACTCCACCACTACTCAATATATCCATGTAACAAAACTGCACTGTACCCCCTACATCTATAAAAATAAAACAAAATGGGATTCTAACAGAAAAAAAAGGACATAAGGGCAGAGGTGCCAGGCGTCTGGTATCCTCCTAGGGCTTCTCTTGTGTCTGCACAGCAGGCTGGGTTTCAGCAAGTTCAAAGAATTTGAGGAACCCCCTAAGGGAGGGCCACTGGTGGGGGCAGAGGGGTGATCCCAAGTACCCCTATCTGTGACTTGAAGAATCTATCTTTAACATAACCTGAAAGAATATATCAGAGGCTGGGCGTCGTGGCTCACGCCTGTAGTCCCAATACTTTGGGAGGCTGAGGCTGGCAGATCATGAGGTCAAGAGATCGAGACCATCCTGGCCAACATGGTGAAACCCCGTCTTTACTAAAAATACAAAAATTAACTGGGCATGGTGGTGAGCGCCTGTAGTCCCAGCTACTTGGGAGGCTGAGGCAGGAGAATCGCTTGAACCTGGGAGGCAGAGGTTGCAGTGAGCCGAGATTGCAGCACTGCACTCCAGCTTGGGTGATAGAGCGAGACTCCATCTCAAAAAAAAAGAAAGAAAAAAGAATGCACCAAAGTATGACCTGATCTTGTTTTCTTTTTAAAATTAAAATAGGGGCCAGGTGCAGTGGCTCACGCCTATAATCCTAGCACTTTGGGAGGCCGAGGCATGTGAATCACGAGGTCAGGAGATCGAGACCATCCTGGCCAACATGGTGAAACCTGTCTCTACTAAAAATACAAAAATTAGCTGGGTGTGATGGCACGTGCCTGTAATCCCAGCTACTTGGGAGGCTGAGGCAGGAGAATCACTTAAACCTGGGAGGCAGAGGTTGCAGTGAGCTGAGATCATGGCATTGCACTCCAGCATGGGCAACAGAGCAAGAATCTGTCTCAAAATAAATAAATAAATAAAATAAAAAAATTAAAATAGAGACAGAGTCTTGCTCTGTTGCCCATGCTGGTCTCAAACTCCCCTGGCCTCAAACAATCTTCCCACTTCAGCCTCCCAAAGTTCTAGGGTTACATGAGTGAGCCACCATGCCTGGTTATGATCTGAACATAAAAGCTCCTGTGGCTGGGCGCGGTGGCTCACGCCTGTAATCCCAGCACTTTGGGAGCCGAGGTGGGTGGATTATCTGAGGTCAGAAGTTCAAGACCAGTCTGGCCAAGATGGTGAAACCTTGTCTCTACTAAAAATTAGCTGGGCGTGGTGGCGGGCGCCTGTAGTCCCAGCTACTCAGGAGGCTGAGAGGAGAATCGCTTGAATTCGGGAGGCAGAGGTTGTGGTTAGCCAAGATCATGCCACTGCACTGCACTTCAGCCTGGGCGACAGAGTGAAACTCCTTCTCACACACAAAAAAAAAAAAAGAAAAAAAAAAAGAAAAAACCTTCAGTACTTTCTAGCCTATTTTAGCCCAGGCTCTAGACTAGTGGCTTTTATTTTGCTTTTTTGGGATCAAGGGGCTCTTTTGAGAATCTTAGGAATGATGTTGACCTTCCGTTAGAAAAATGCACATGCTGGCGAGGTGCAGTGGCTCACGCTTGTAATCCCAGCAGTTTGGGAGGCCGAGGCAGGCGGATCACCTGAGGTCAGGAGTTTGAGACAAGCCTGGCCATTATGGTGAAACCCCGTCTCTACTAAAAATACACACACAAAAAAAAGGCGGGGCCAGGCTCAGTGGCTCACACCTTTACTCCCAGCACTTTGGGAGGCCGAGGCGGGTGGATCATGAGGTCAGGAGATCGAGACAATCCTGGCTAACACGGTGAAACCTTGTCTCTACTAAAAATACAAAAAAAATTAGCCAAGCGTGGTGGCGGGCACCTGTAGTCCCAGCTACTTGGGAGGCTGAGGCAGGAGAATGGTGTGAACCCGGGAGGCGGAGATTGCAGTGAGCCGAGATCACGCCACTGCACTCCAGCCTGAGCGACAGAGCAAGACTCTGTATCAAAAAAAAAAAAAAAAAAAAATTAGCCAGGTGTAGTGGCAGGCGCCTGTAATTCCAGCTACTCAGGAGGCTGAGACAGGAGAATCGCTTGAACCTGGGAGGCAGAGGTTGCAGTGAGCCAAGATCGCGCCACTGCACTCTAGCCTGGGTGACAGAGTAAGACTCAGTCTCGAAAGAAAGAAAGAAAGAAAGAGAGAGAGAGAGAAGAAAAGAAGGAAGGAAGGAAGGAAGGAAGGAAGGAAGGAAGGAAGGAAGGAAGGAAGGAAGGAAAATGCACATGCAGGCTGGGTGTGGTGGCTCACACCTGTAATCCCAGCACTTTGGGAGGCTGAGGCAGGCGGATCACTTGAGGCCAGGAGTTCGAGACCAGCCCGGCCAACATGGCAAAAACCCATCTCTACTAAAAGTACAAAAATAAGCCGGGCATGGTGGCAAGCACCTGTAATCCCAGATACTGGGGAGGCTGAGGCAGGTGAATCGCTTGAACCCAGGAGGCAGAGGTTGCAGTGAGCAGAGATCACACCACTGCACTCCAGCCTGGGCGACAGAGCGAGACAACATCTCAAAAAAAAAAAAAAAAAAAAATAGTACATGCATGCATACAATATTGTGAATAGAATTTTAAGGAGTTTGTGAATCTTGGGGATGCAGGAGCCCATATGGTTTGTAAAAGCTCCACTTCTAGATCTCTGGTCCTGTTAGTTTCTCAGGAGCTTGAAGCCCTCAAATAGAATTGCCGCTCTCTGAGGAGGTTGACAGCGTCCACTTAAGGACAGCCTTTCTGGAGAGGAAGAAAGGACACAGGGTAAAATTTCTTCTCATCAGAGAAGTAACGTTAGCGTTAGCCTCAAAGATGCGTAAAGAGTTGCCTTGTGTCAAGAAACAGACGTTTCTTTTTTGAAAATATCCGAGAAAGACAAATAACAGAGATGGGTAATTTACATAATTTCAAGACAGAGATTGTCTCCAAATTGCCTAATTTGAAGAATCTGAATGAGATGAAAGACAAGACACTCTTTGGAAGGATTTCCTAAAGCAATTCTTCTTAAACTCTATTTTTGGTGGATCTCAGATGGTCTCTGAAAGTTTCCAGAGGCAAGGCAAAACATTTAAGAGGTTCCAAAAATTATACCAAACTGCTTCTAGAAGAAAACTCAAACAAATTGATTCATGTTCTTTCAAGACACACCTTTAAAGGGATTTTCTTTTGGAGGGTATTGCTTATTTACTTAACTAATATTTACTTAATGCATACTGGAAAAGAGTATTTTAGAGTTGGCAGGAACTTCAGGCATCTTTTATTCTGATTTTTTTATTCTCAGACAAACAATATGAGAGCCAAGAGGAAAACTGTCCCTCATTCTTTCAACAAGTTTATCAATCGCTTCCTATGTGTTAGGAACTGGGCTTTGTATAAGAAATAAAAGAGGGCCGGGCGCAGTGGCCCATGCCTGTAATCCCAGCACTTTGGGAGGCCGAGGCAGGCGGATCACAAGGTCAGGAGTTGGAGACCAGCCTGACCAACACAGTGAAACCCTGTATCTACTAAAAATACAAAAATTAGCCAGGCGTGGTGGTGCATGCCTGTAATCCCAGCTACTCAGGAGACCGAGGCAGGAGAATCCCTTGAACCCGGGAGACAGAGGTTGCAGTGAGCCGAGATCACGCCACTGCACTCCAGCCTGGGCAACAGAGTGAGACTGTCTAAAAAAAAAAAAAAAAAAAAAAAGGAAAAGAAATAAAAGATGAAAATACATTGAGGATAATCTCATGAGGTAAGGAGATATATAGGGGGGAACCACAATTCCTTTTTTTTTTTGAGATGGGGGATCTCATTTTGTCACCCAGGCTGGAGTGCAGTGGCAAGATCTTGGCTCACTGCATCCTCTGCCTCCTGGGCTCAAGCGATCCTCCCACTTGAGCCTTCTGAGTGGCTGGGACCAAGCGCACCACCACGCCTGGCTAATTTTTTGTATTTTTGGTAGAGACAGGGTTCTGCCATGTTGCCCAGGCTGGTCTTGAACTCCTGGGCTCAAGTGATCTGCCCGTCCCAGCCTCCCAAAGTGCTGGGATTACAAGCATAAGCCACGCCACCTGGCCAAAAGCCACGATTCAAAAAAGATAATTGTTTCAATGGAGGCTGTTTAAAAAGCAGTGGAAGCTTAGCAGAGAAACCAGCGAAACCTGCGGGGGTATCTGAAGATGATTTCATGGAGGAGGTAGCATCTGAGCTGTGGCTTGATGGATGAGGAGGGGTTTGCTGGGTGGACCAGCGTGTTTGTTCCAGGCTATGTTGAAATAGTATGCAGGTTGGTCAGGGCAGTATGGTGCCAGGCCAAGGGATGAGTGGGGTCTGGAATCTAGCCTCATGAGGGGGAAGTGGCACCTTTTCCTAATTTCCACAAAGGCACAATATGGGCTACCAGTGTTGAGAAGTGGGTGAGGGCATGGAAATGTGAAAAAGTAAGGTGTGTTCTGGGATCTACTAGTTCTTGAGAAGCACGAGTTCAGAATTGCTAAAGAACAGAGTGAGAGGTGATGAGTTTGCCCAGGTAATGGGGCCAGGTCATGAGAGGCTTTTCTATGACCGTGTGGAGTGGGAAGGTTGGGAATGGAACCTGGATGCCTTCCTTCGTGGCCGTTACTCTTCCTGCAGCACCAACTGCCCTGGCCTGGACACTGAGCTCTGTGCTGGGTGCTGGGCAGGATGCGGGGAGGAATATGCACAGGCCTGGCCCTCAGGGGTTTATAACTAGGGTTTAGAATATGCAAGACCCATGGATTAATAGTGATAATAGAGTAGAATGTGATAAGTAGCCAAATAGAGGGACAAGGAGGAGTACTGGGCACACACACAGTACCCAGAAGTGGTGGGCTCAAGGCCACAGGCCATAAGCCAGGAATTCAAGGTCAGGTCTGTCTAGCCTCAAAGCCAATGTTCTCATAGGTTTCAAAGGCTTTAAAAGTGCTCACACTCTTTGACTTAGCATTTCCACTTCTAGGAGTCTATCCTAAGGAAATAAAATATGTGCAAAGATTTAGTTACAAGGATGGTCTGTGAATTTTTTTTTTTTTTTTTTTTGAGACAGAGTCTCACTTTGTCACCCAGGCTTGAGTGCAGTGGCGTGATCTCAGCTCACTGCAAATTCTGCCCCCCAGGCTCAAGGGATCCTCTGCCTCAGCTCCTTACAGGGATCCAAAGGGATCCCTTCCTTACAGGTGTGTGCCACCATGCCCAGCTAATTTTTTGTATTTTTAGTAGAGACGGGGTTTTGCCATGTTGGCCAGGGTGGTCTTGAACTCCTGACCTCCAGTGATCCGCCTGCCTTGGCCTCCCAAAGTGCTGGGATTACAGGCGTGAGCCACCGCGCCCGGCCAAGCCGCGGCTTATTTTTATCTAACTTCTTTTGCCCAACATAATGTTTTTGAGATTCAGCCATGTCGTTTTGTGTACCTGTGTATTACTACAGTGGAATATAGTAGGTTACTATTGTATGAATAGACCACAATTAGTTTATCCAGTAACCTGTTGATGGACATTTGCGTTGTTTCCAGTTTTTGACTATTATAAATAAAATCTGCTGTGAACATTCTTATACAAGTATTTTGGATATTTGTTTTTCTTTCTCTTGGATAAATACCTAGGAGTAGAATAGCTTGGTCATAGAGTAAGTGTATATTTAGCTTTATAAGCAACTCCTAAAGAGTTTTCCAAAGTAGCTGTGACATTTTAAACTTGCTGTGGTGTTATGATGTATATTGGAAATCATCCACGGTTCCTGGCTCATAACTCCAATAGCCCCTGTTACAGTCTTTTGTTATAATGTTGGGTGCGTTGGGCCTCAGGGGCAGGCCTCTGACCTCCTGCCCTCTTTTTACCTGTTTCAAGGCAGGACTCTAATGATCCCCTCCTTTCTGATTATGGGTCTAAATACCCTCCAATGAGAGGGTCCCACCCTGTACCCTGGGAGAAGGAATGCTGATGTCTTGAAGTGTCCATAAAAAACCAAGAGGACTGGGTGCAGAGAGCTTCTGGGTAGCTGAGCATGTGGAGGCTCCTGGAGGGTGATGCCCCCGGGGAGGGCATGGAATCTCCATGCCCCTTTTCCCATACTTTGCCCTGTGCATCTCTTCACCTGTATCCTCTGCAATATCCTTTATAATAAACCTGTAAACATAAGTAAGTTCCCTGGGTTCTGTGAGCCGCTTCAGCAAATTAATCGAACCCAAAGAGGGGGTCATGGGAACCCCAACTTGAAGCCAGTCGATCAGAAGTTCCAGAGGCTTGGGCTTGTGACTGGTGTGACGGGGCAGTCTTGGGGACTAAGCCCTCAACCTGTGGGAGAGAGCGTCGGGAAGACAGTGTGGCAACTGAATTAGAGGACAGCCAGCTGGTGTCTGGCACTTGGTGTGTAGGGAACCCCCCACAACACATTTGGCTAGAGAAGTCTTCTTCTGTGTTGAATGTTGTGGTGTGAGAGTAGAGGAAAAACACAGAGGGAGTTTCCCCCACACACTTGCACCAGCAACTTATGAGAGTTCCAGTTGCTCCATATCTTTGCTCATATTTGGTATTGTCAACAACTGGATCTCTGTCATTGTAAAGGAGGATGTTGAGTTTTTTGGTGAAGATGGGTTCCATGTCATCTGTTGACAGCAAGAGCATGATGATGAGGTAGCATCTAGAAGTTTCCATAGAGGAGGTGTGAGCACTCATTGCGTGGAGGGAAGGAGCAGGTTGGTCACTGGGATGTGGCAGGATCGCCAGGCAGTGTTAAGGCCCCGGTGGGACCGTAAACTTGAAGTCACAACATCTGCATTGACATGTGAGACTGTCCGTGGTATTCAGAGATTCACTGCAAACATAGAGAAGGAAATAGTTCAGTTCATCCAGAAGTGGGATGTTTCCATAAACGTGTGATTAAAGTTCAGAAAAGCAAGGGACTTTATAGTATCAACAAAAGAGTGACAAAAACAGTGGGCTATAGGATGTAAGATGGACAGAAAGGGAAGTGAAAATGGAAGGAGCTGATGCCTGCAAACCAAGTAGAGGAGGCAGAGGACTGGCAGTCCTGAGAGAGGGGCTGAGGCATAGTGGGAACGGTTGAGCAAGAATTGAAGGTTGTGGTCAAAGAGTTTCCACATCTGAGAAGTGGAGGAAATGGCGAGTTGTAATGAGGATTAAAAGTGATAGAACATGTGCTTCATATGCTGTTACACATTGTATCAATGTTTGTTTGTTTCAATAGTCTACAAGCTTCTTGAAGGTAGGAATCATGTCGCAGACATTCCTGTCCCTAGCATGGTACCTGATGCCAGCAGGTGCTTAGTGAACCTATGAGTGAATCTCTTGGAAGGATGAAGGAAAGAACTGATTTCCCTATAAGACTTTAGTGCTGTGAGAATTTTCTGGACTGTCTCATTTTAATTTTCTGGACTCTCTAATTTTATTTTGATTTTTATGTTTTTGAGACAGAGTCTCGCCGTGCTGCCCAGGCTGGAGCGCAGTGGCACGATCTCGGCTCACTGCAACCTCTGCCTCTGGGGTTCAAGTGATACTCCCGTCTCAGCCTCCCAAGTAGCTGGAATTACAGGTGTGCACCACCACGCCTGGCTAATTTTTTGTATTTTTAGTAGAGACGGGGTTTCGCCATGTTACCCAGGCTGGTCTTGAACTCCTGAGCTCAGGCAATCTGCCCACCTTGGCCTCCCAAAGTGCTAGGATTACAGGCGTGAGCCACCATGCCCGGCCATTTTTTTTTTTTTTTAAATTTTTAGTAGAGACAGGGTTTCACCTTGTTGGCCAGGCTGGTCTTGAACTCCTGACCTCAAATGATTCACTCGCCTCGGCCTCCCAAAGTGCTGGGATTACAGGAGTGAGCCATTGCACCCGGGCTTTCTTGATCTTAATTGATCTAACAGGTAATGATTTGTTCAAAATAGTAATAGCATCAGTGTATTTGGTCATATATATATATGTTATGCATAAGTAAAATGAATGATGGTAGTAATACAAAGGATGGGGGGAGGTAATTAGGATTATTTTGTTATTACAAGGTACTTGCACTACTTGTGAAGTAGTATAGTGTTATTTGAAAGTTGACTTGGATTAGTTTTAACTGTAGATTTTAAACTCCACAGCAATCACTAAAATAAAAGAAATGGAAAAAATAAGTATAGCTGATATACTAAGAGCAAGGAGAGAAAATGGAATAATACAAATGCTCACTTAAAATTACAAAAGCCAGAAAAAGAGCGGAAGACAAAAGTAGGAACAAACGAGCAACAAAGAGAAAACAGTAACAAATATGATAGGTATGAATCCAACTATATCAATAATCACCTTGAATGTCAGTGGGGTCTGAATGCATCAATTAAGAGACAGAGACTGTCAGAATGAATTTTTAAAAAGCCCCAACTATATGTTGTCTACAAGAAACCCATTTTAAATATAAAGGCACATACAGACCAAAAGTGAGTGGATGGAGAAAGATATAGTTAGCATTAATTAAAACATAGTGGGACTGGGTGCAGTGGCTCACATCTGTAATCCCAACACTTTGGGAGGCTGAGGCGGGTGGATCATGAGGTCAGGAGTTCGAGACCAGCCTGCCCAACATGGTGAAACCCCATCTCTGCTAAAAATACAAAAATTAGCCAGGCCTGGTGGCGTGTGCCTGTAATCCCAGCTACTTGGGAGGCTGAGGCAGGAGAATTGCTTGAATCCGGGAGGCGGAGGTTGCAGTGAGCTGAGATTGCGCCACTGCACTCCAGCTCTGGGAGACAGAGCAAGATTCCATCTTGAAAAAAAAAAAGGAAAAAAAAAAAAAAACAGTGGGAGTAGCTATATTAATTTCAGATGGAGCAAACTTCAGAGTAAGCAAAATTATCAGGCAGAAAGAGGGGCATTATATAATGATAAGGGGGTCAATTTTGCAAGAAGACATAATCCGTGCTGTGTTGCACCTATTAACAGAGCATCAAAAATACATGAGGCAAAAATTGTTACAATTGCAAGGAGAAATGATGAATCCACTATTAGAGATGGAGACTTCAACATCCTTCTTCCAGAAATGGACAGAGCCAGCAGGCAGAAAATCATTAAGGACGGAGTTGAAATCAGCAACACCATAAATAACGATATAATGAACATCAATAGACTGCTTCATTCAACAATGCATTCTTCTTACAGTCACATGGAACATTCACCAAGATAGACCAACTCTGGACCATAAAGCACACCTTAACAAATTTAAGAGAATAGAAATTATACAATGCCTGCTCTCAAACTGCAATGAATTAAAGTAGAAATCAGTAACAGAAAGATAGCTGAAAAATCTCAAAATACTTAGAAATTAAACAATGTGATTCAAATAACCCGTGGGTCAAAGAAGAAATCGCAAGAGAAATTTAAAAATATTTTGAACTAATGAAAATGAAAATACAACTTATCAAAATTTGTGGGATACAGCAAAAGTAGTGCTTAGAGGGAAATTTATAGCATTGCATGCATTATAGTAGGAAAGAAGAAAGATTTATTACACAATCAACTACCTTAGAAACTAGAAAAAGAAGAGTAAACTAAATCCAAAGCAAGCAGAAGAGAAGAAATATAAAGATTAGAATAGAAAGCAATAAAATTGAAAACAGGAAATCAATAGAGAAAATGAACAAAACCAACAGCTTGTTCTTTGAAAAGATTAATAAAATTGGTAAGCCTCTAGTGAGACTAAGAAAAAAATCAAGACAGAAATTACTAATGTCAGAAGTGAAAGAGGGGACATCACCACAGAGCCCATAGAAATTAAAAGGAGAGGACCAGGCGCGGTGGCTCATGCCTGTAATCCCAGCCCTTTGGGAGGCCGAGGCGGGTGGATCACTTGAGGTCAGGAGTTGAGACCAGCCTGGCTAACATGCTGAAACCCCATTTCCACTAAAAATACAAAAAATTAGCCGGGCATCTTGGTGCGTGCCTATAATCCCAGCCACTAGGGAGGCTGAGGCAGGAGAATCCTTTGAACCTGGGAGGCGGAGGTTGCAGTAAGCCGAGATCACACCATTGCACTCCAGTTTGGGCAACAAAAGTGAAACTCCATCTCAAAAAAAAGGAGAATAAAGGCCAACTCTGTGCCCACAGATTTGATAACCTAGATGAAATGGATCAATTCCTTTAGAATACAATCTGCCAAAACTCACACAAGAAGAAATTGACAATCTGAATAGGCCTATATCTATAAAGAAATTCAATAAATAATAACCTTCCAAGACAAAAAGCATCATGCCCAGATGGGTTCACTGGTAATTCTATCAAACATTTAGTGAAGAAATTATACCAATTTTCTACAGTCTCTTCCAGAAGACAGACACAGGGGAAATACCCTAAATCATTCTATGGGTCCAGCATTACCCTACTACCAAAACCAGACAAAGACATTACAAGGAAATACAACTACAGACTAATACATATATATTTTTGAAGCGGAGTCTTGCCTCTGTCGCTCAGGCTGGAGTGCAGTGGCATGATCTCGGCTCACTGCAACCTCTGCCTCCCTGGGTCAAGCGATTCTCCTACTTTGGCCTCCTGAGTAGCTGGGATTACAGGCACCCACCACCACGCGTGGCTAATTTTTGTGTTTGTAGTAGAGATGGGGTTTCATCATGTTGGCCAGGCTGGTCTTGAACTCCTGACCTCAGGGGATCCCCCTGCCTCAGCCTCCCAAAGTGCTGGGATTACAGGGCATGGGCCACCATGCTCAGCCCCAGTAGACAATTATAGCAAGTTTTCAGGATACAAGGTTAATACACAAAGGTCAATTGCTTTCCTATATATCATCAATGAACAAATAGACTTTGAAATTAAATACACAGTACCAAGTATATTAGAAGCCTCCCCCCAAAGAAACACTTAGGTATAACAAAATATGTACAAGATCCATATGGGGGATGGGTGCAGTGGCTCATGCCTAGAATCCCAGCATTTCTGGAGGCCGAGGCAGGTGGATTACCTGAGGTCGAGAGTTTCAGACCAGCCTGGACAACATGGAGAAACCCTGTCACTACTAAAACTGCAAAATTAGCCAGTCGTGGTGGCAGGTGCCTGTAATCCCAGCTACTTGGGAGGCTGAGGCAGGAGAATTGCTTGAACCCAGGAGGCGGAGCTTGCAGTGAGCCAAGATCGTGCCACTGCACTCCAGCCTGGGCGACAGAGCGAGACTCTGTCTCAAAACAAAACAAAACAAAACAAAACAAAACAAAACAAAACAAAAAAATCATCTATATGAGGAAAACTGCAAAATTGTGATGAAAGAAATCAAAGGAAATAAATGGAAGGAAATTCCATGTTCCTGGAGAAGAAGACTCAATATTGACAAGATGTCGGTTCTTTCCAACTTGATCTATAGATTCAATGCAATCCCAGTAAAAATCTTAGCAAGCTATTTTACGGACATTGTCAAACTGATTATAGTGTTTATATGGAGAAGCAAAAGATCCAGAATAGCCAACACGGTATTGAAGAACAAAATTGGAGCACTGATACTACTGAGTTCTGTATAAAGCTAAGGTAGCAAAGATGATGTGGTGTTAGTGAAAGAATAGACAAAGGACTGGGCGTGGTGGCTCATGCTTGTAATCCCAGCACTTTGGGAGGCCGAGGTGGGCGGATCAACTGAGGCCAGGAGTTCGAGACCAGCCTGGCCAACATGGTGAAACCTCATGTCTACTAAAATACAAAAATTAGCCAGATCTGGTTGGGGGCACCTGTAATCCCAGCTACTCGGGAGGCTGGGAGGCTGAGGCAGGAGAATCACTGGAACCTGGGAGGCGGAGGTTGCAGTGAGTAGAGATCGTGCCATTGCATTCCAGCCTGGGCGACAAGAGCGAAACTCCATCTCAAAAAAAAAAGAAAACTAAATAAAAAATTTAAAAAAAGAACAGACAAAGGAATTAATGGAACAGAATAGAAAGACCATAAGTAGACACACATAAATATAGTCAACTGATATTTCACACAGGAGCAAAAGCGATACAATGGGGAAAAGATAGTCTTTTCAACAAAACATGCTGGAACAACTGGGCATCCACATGGAAAAAAAGATCTAAATGCAGACTTATGTCCTTCACGAAAATTAATATAAAATGCAAAATTAAAAAAACTCCTGGAAGATAACATGGAAAATCTGGATGACCTTGGGTTTGGTGATGACTTTTAGATATGACACGAAAGGCACAAGCCATAAAGGAAAGAACTGGTAAACTGGATTTCATTAAAATTGAAATTTTCTGGCCAGGCACTATGGATCACACCTGTAATCCCAGAACTTTGGGAGGCTGAGGTGGGCAGACCACTTGAGCTCAGAAGTTCAAGATCAACCTGTGCAACATGGCAAAACCTCATCTCTACAAAAAAAGGAAAAAAAAATACAAAAATTAGCTGGGCATGGTGGCACATGCCTATAATCCCAGCAACTAGGGAGGCTGAGGTGGGAGGATTGTTTGAGCTCAGGAGGTAGAGGTTGCAGTGAGCCAAGATGCACCACTGCACTCCAGCCTGGGTGATAGAGCCAGACCTTGTTCAAAAAAAAAAAAAAAAAATTCTGGCTGGGTGCGGTGACTCATGCCTGTAATCCCAATACTTTGGGAGGCCAAGGCAGGAGCATTGTTTGAGCCTGGAGTTTAAGACCAGCCTGGGCAACATGTGAAACCCCGTCCTACAAAAAAATTAAAAAATTCGTTAGGTGTGGTGGCTTAGACCTGTACTCCTAGCTACTTGAGAGGCTAAGGTGGAAGAATTGCTTGAGCCTGGGGGGTTGAGTCTGCAGTGAGTCATAATTGTGCCACTGTACTCCAGCTTGGGTGACAGTTGAGACCTTGTCTCGAAGTAAAAAATAAAAGTTAAAAAAAAAAAATCTGAGTTGTGAAAGATGCTATCAAGAGAATGAAAAGACAAGCCATAAACTGGGAGAAAATATTTGCAAAAGACATCTGATAAAGGACCATTATCCAAAATTTACAAAGAGAAAAATTCAACAATGAGAAAACAATCAGACTAAAAAATGGATCAAAGACCTTAACAGACGCTTCACCAAGAGAGATATACAGATGGAAAATAAGCATATGAAAAGATTCTGCATATCATACATCATCAGATAAATGCAAGTTAAAAACAACAGTGAAATACCCTTACACACCTATTAGAATGGCCAAAATCCAGAACACTGACAACACCAAATGCCAGTGAGGTTGTGGAGCAACAGGAACTCTGATTCATTGCTTGTTGGAATGCAAAATGGTACAGCCACTTTGGAAGACATTTCGGTGTTTCTAACAAGGCTAAATGTACTCTTACCATATGATGCAGCAATCACACTCCTTGGTATTTACCTACATAAGTTGAATATCCATACAAAACCCCACATATGTATGTTTTAGCGGCCTTATTCAAAATTGCCAAAATGTGGAAGCAACCGAGATGTTGTTCAGTAAGTGGATGGATAAATAAGTTGTGGTTTCATCCAGACAATGGAGTATTATTCAGTGCTAAAAAGAAATGAACTATCAAGCCATGAAAAAACACAGAGGAGCCTTAAATTCATATTGCAAAGTGAAAGAAGCCAATTTGAAAAGGCTACATACTGTGTGGTTCCAACTAGAGTCATGAGCTGCATAATGACATTGCAGTCAACAGCAGACTGCATATATGATGGTGGTCCCATATTTGTCCCATATGATTATAACACCATATTTTTACCATACCTTTTCTATGTTTAGCTACACAAATACTTACACTGTGTTACGATTGTCTACATTATTCAGTACAGTAACATGCTGTACAGGTTTGTAGCCTAGGAGCAATGGGCTATGCCACCTAGCCTAGGTATGTAGTAGGCGATACCATCTAGATTTGTGAAAGTACACTATGATGGTCACACAGTGACAGAATCACCTAACGATGTATTTCTCAGAACACGTCGTCATCGCATGCCTATACATATGATATTCTGGAAAAGCAAAACTATAGAGGCAGTAAAAAGATCAGCGGTTCCCAAGGGCTTGGGGAGAAGAATGAACAGGTGGAGCACAGGGGAGGGTTTAGGAGTGTGAAACTGTGTGGTGTGATACAGTAACATGGATTCAGGGATATTATACATTTGTCAAGACCCACAGAACCTTACAACAGGAAGAACCCTAATGTAAACTAAGAACCTCAGTTGATAATAATATATAAATATTGGTTCATCTATTATAACAAATATATCACATTAATGGAAGATGTTAGCAGAAGGGGAAATTACATGTTTGGATGGGGAGAAAGGGTCTATGGGAACTCTCTGTATTTTCTGTGAAATTTTTCTGCAAATCTAAAACTTCTCTAAAAAACAGTCAAAATATTTGAAAAGCAAAAATAAAAAAACAAAAATAACTTCCCCGGCCCAGCGCAGTGGCTCACACCTGTAATCCCAGCACTTTGGGAAGCTGAGGCGGGTGGATCACTTGAAGTCAGGAGTTGGAGACCGGCCTGGCCAACATGGTGAAACCTTGTCTCTACTAAAAATACAAAAAAAAATTAGCCGGGCATGATGGTGCAGGCCTGTAATCCCAGCTACTAGGGAGGCTGAGGCAGGAAAATCGCTTGAACCTGGGAGGCGGAGGTTGCAGTGAGCCGAGATCGCATCACTGCACTCCAGCCTGGGAGACAGAACGAGACTCTGTCTCAAAAAAAAAAAAAAAAAAAAGAAAGAAAGAAACTTTCCCTTAATTCTGCATCTTCCTCCAGCTATTGTTTTATTTCTCTCCTTTCATAGCCAAGCTCCTTGAAAGAGTTGTCTAAGCAATACAGAAAATAAAAATTTACATTTATTGAATGCTTACTGTGGGCCAAACCCTTCAACGTAGACTGATTTACTCCTCACAACAGTCCTACTGCATTAGTATTTTTTTTTACAGATTTGGACCCCAAGATGTAAAATATTTGAGTAACTTGGCCAAATGTACATTTTTAGTAAGGGGTAGAAGCAGCTTTGAAGATGAGCCGTTGGATCTTAGGGGTAGTGCCCTTAAATCACTTGAACCAAGGGCTACATTTCCTCACCAGGCTCTCTGCATTGGATAGCTCTATGGGCCACTGTTAAGCTATAGTCTGTGTTATTGGTGCTTCCTGGGGCATAATTTGAAAGGTGCTTTCTGGAATTGTGCAATCTGGTAGCCCAGTGTACCTCCCACCCAGCCTTCATTTAATTCCATCCCTGTCTCTTCATTGGATCTACTCTTGCTAAGGTCAATAACCACTTTTGCTAAATCCAATGGATACTTTTCCATCTTCATCTTACTTGATCTCTCAGTAGCTCTGGCATATTGACCACTCCCTTTAAAACATTTTTCTCCAGACATAATATTTCCTTGGTTTTCTTCCTGCATCTTTGGCTATTCTTTATTTTATTTTACTTTATTTTATTTGAGACAAGGTCTCACTCTGTCATCCAGGCTGGAATGCAGTGGTGCCATCTCAGCTCACTGCAACCTTTGCCTCCCGGGCTCAAACGGTCCTCCCACCTCAGCCTCCTAAGTGGCTGGAACTACAGTTGCATGCCACCATGCCCAGCTAATTTTTGTATTTTTAGTAGAGACGGAGTTTCACCGTGTTGGCCAGACTGGTCTCGAAATCCTGGGCTCAAGTGATCCACCCATCTCAGTCTCCCAAAGTGCTAGGATTACAAGCGTGAGCCACTGCGCCTGGCTGGCTACTCCTTCTTAGTCTCCTTTGCTAGCTCTTCCTCCTCTGCCTGACCGTTAAATGTGGGAGTTCCACAGGACTACATCTTAGGCCTTCTTCTCTTGTCACCCACATACATTCTGTAGGTGATCTTACATATTTTTGTCCTTCAATTTTTATCTTTATATCCAGGGTTCCTGAATTTACGTCTCCAATCTTGTATGCTCACCATTTGATTGTCTCATAGGTATCTCATGTTGGTCAAAATGAGATCTTTCAGACCTTTTGCTATACTTAACCCAAGCTTGTTCCCTTTTATTTTAATTTATGTGTGAAATATACATCCCAGCAGAATACTGCATAAGTGTATATGTATAGTTTAATAAATAATTATAAAATGAAATGATTATGTAATTACCACCTGGGTCAAGAAATGAAGCATTATTGGAAGTTCAGAAGTCATCCGTGCACCTCTCTCTGATCATAACCAACTTTCTCCTTCCCAGAGCAATGACTAAATAGCCTTTGGTGATTACCATTTCCTTGCTTTTTGTTTTATCAGCTTCACTACTTACACATACATCCCTAAACAATGTAGTTTAGTTTTTTAAAGTTTATGAATGGAATCAGATTGTATGTTTTCTGTCTTGCCTCTGTAGGGCAAGAAAAATCCTTTCCTTAATCCTCCTAGGTTCACTGGCTGGGTTCCTGAAAGTTAGGCTAACAAAAGTTTAACAAGAGTAAAACAAGTCAAATGTATTAATGCATGCATCGTGCATACATGCAGAAGAAACTTGGTGATGAGTAACTCAAAGGGGTGGTTAAAATTTGGGCGTGTATAGCATCTTAACAAAGATGCGTGTGCCTGTAATCCCAGCTACTTGGAAGGCTGAGGCACAAGAATTGCTTGAACCCAGGAGGTGGAGGTTGCAGTGAGCTGAGATCACACCACTGCACTCCAGCCTGGCGAGAAAGCGAGACTCCATCTCAAAAACAAACAAGCAAACAAACAACAGCAACAAAATGGCCCAATTTATTTATTTATTTATTTATTTATTTATTTATTTATTTATTTATTTATTTTTGAGGCAGAGTCTTGCTCTGTCACCCATGCTGGAGTGCAGCGACGCAATCTTGGCACACTGCAACTTCTGTCTCCCAAGTTCAAGCAATTCTTGTGCCTCAGCCTCCCGAGTAGCTGGAATTACAGGTGCCCGCCAACATACCTGGCTAATTTTTGTATTTTTCTTTTTTTTTTTTTTTTTGAGATGGAGTTTTGCTCTCGTTGCCAAGGCTGGATTGCAATGGCGTGATCTCGGCTCACCGCAACCTCTGCCTCCCAGGTTAAAGCAATTCTCCTGCCTCAGCCTCCCCAGTAGCTGGGATTACAGGCATGCACCACCATGCCTAGTTAATTTTGTATTTTTAGTAGAGACGGGCTTTCTCCACGTTGGTCAGGCTGGTCTTGAACTCCTGACCTCAGATGACCCACCCACCTCGGCCTCCCAAAGTGCTAGGATTACAGGCGTGATCCACCATTCCCAGCCTAATTTTTGTATTTTTAGTAGAGATGGGGTTTGACTGTGTTGGTCAGGCTGGTCTCGAACTCCTGACCTCAAGCGATTCAGCCGCCTAGGGCTTCCAGAGTGCTGAGATTATAGGTGTAAGCCACTGCACACTGCCGAATGTTCCAGTTTAATAACAAGCAAAAGATCTAAAGAGACACTTCCAAAAATAAAATACCTGGATGGCAAATAAGCATATGAAAGTTGGTTAACAGCATTTGTCACTAGAGAAATGAAAATTAAAACCACAATGAGGTACCACTGCTCACCTACTACAATTTCCAAAACACTGCCACCAACCACCAAATGCTGGTCTTACCAGAATTTCTAAAACACTGCCACCAACCACCAAATGCTGGTGAAGATGTGCAACAGGAACTCTCATTCATTGCTTTTGGGAATGCAAAATGATATAGTCACTTTGGAAGACAGGTTGGCAGTTGCTTTTTCCTTTTCCTTTTCCTTTTTTTTTTTTTACTTTTTGAGACAGTTTCGCTCTGTCTCCCAGGCTGGAGTGCAGTGGTGCGATCACATCTCACTGCAGCCTCGACCTCCCGGGCTCTAGCAATCCTTTCACCTCAGCCCCCGCAAGTAGGTGGGACTAGAAGCACACATCAGCACACCAGGCTAATTTTTGTATTTTTTTTTGTGAGATGGGGTTTAACCATGTTGCCTAGGCTAGTCTCGAACTTGTGGACTTAAGCGATCTGCCTGTCTCAGCCTCCCAAAATGCTAGGATTACAGGCGTGAGCCACGGTGCCTGGCCTAGGTTGGCAGTTTCTAATCATGAGAAAACATCACATGAACCCAAATGGCGTGTCAGCCTACAAAATAATCAGAAAAGTGGAGTTTTTTTTGTTTGTTTGTTTGTTTTTTTGAGACGGAGTCTTGCTCTGTCGCCCAGGCTGGAGTGCAGTGGTGCAATCTCGGCTCACCGCAAGCTCCGCCTCCCGGGTTCACGCCATTCTCCTGCCTCAGCCTCTCCGAGTAGCTGGGACTACAGGCGCCCGCCACCACGCCCGGCTAATTTTTTTGTATTTTTAGTAGAGACGGGGTTTCACCGTGGTCTACGATCTCCTGACCTCGTGATCCGCCCACCTCGGCCTCCCAAAGTGCTGGGATTACAAGTGTGAGCCACCGCACCCAGCCTAAAAGTGGAGTTTTTAAAACTGCCAAGGTTAGTCATGTGTGTGGTGGCTCACGCCTGTAATCCCAGTGCTTTGGGAGGCTAAGGCGGGAGGATCGCTTGAGGCCAAGAGTTCAAGACAACATAGAAAGACCCCATCTCAAAAAAAAAAAAAAAAAAAAAAAAAAAAACAGGTATAGTGGTGCATGCCTGTAGCCCTAGCCATTCAGTAGGCTAAGATGGAGAGAATTGCTTGAGCCCAGGAGTTCGAGGTTGCAGTGAACTATGATCACACCACTGAACTCTAGCCTGGGCGGCAGAGTGAGATCTTGTCTCTGAAAAAAAACAGAAACAAAAGCAAAAGAACTGCGAAGGTCATGAAAAAATAAGGAAAGACAGAAACTGTCACAGATCAGAGAAGACTAAATATTAAGGGATCATAATCACTAAGTGCAATGTGGTATCCTGGATTGGATTCTGGAACAGAAAAAGGATTTAAAGAAAGAACTGGTGAAATCTAAATAAAATCTGTAGTTTAGTTGATATGTTTCAACAATGTTAATTTCTTAATTAGTTTTGACAAATGTATCATGGCTATGTGAGATATTAACACTAAAGGAAGCTGGGTGAAAGGTATACCGAAATCCTCTGTACTATCTTTGCAACTTTTCTGTAATTCTAAGATTTTTCCAAACTAAAAACTCGTTAAGAAAAAAAACCCAAATGAGGCCAGGCGTGATGGTTCATGTCTGTAATCCCAGCACTTTAGGAGGCCGAAATGGGCAGATCACTTGAGGCCAGGAGTTCAAGGCCAGCTTGGCCAACATGGCAAAACCCTGTCTCTACTAAAAATACAAAAATTAGCCAGGTGTGGTGGTGGGCGCCTGTAATCCCAGCTACTCGGGAGGCTGAGGCAGGAGAATCGCTTGAACCTGGGAGGCAGAGCCAAGATCGTGCCACTGCACTCCAGCCTGAGCGACAAGAGTGAGACTCCATCTTAAAAACAAACAAACAAACAAACAAACAAACAAACAAACAAACACTAACTGATGGGGATATAAGTCAAAATAGGAAAAAAAAAGTGGATATCTCTGGAATATCATATGTCTGCCAGAATATAAACTGGGACTCAAGCAGTAAGCATGACTGAGTGGAAAGTGGCATGAAGTTATCTTCTAAGGAACTAAAATGTTGCATATCTTCTGTGATGGTAAGACGGGTATATACCTATGTAATGCTTCTTCAGGCTATATACTTAAGATTAATATACTTTATATACTTTACAGGCCGGGCGAAGTGGCTCATGACTGTAATCCCAGTACTTTGGGAGGCCAAGGCAGGTGGATCACTTGAGGTCAGGAGTTCGACACCAGCCTGGCCAACATGGTGAAACCCCATCGCTACTAATAATACAAAAATTAGCCAGGTGTAGTGGTGCACGCCTGTAGTCCCGGCTACTAGGGAAGCTGAGACAGGAGAATCTCTTGAACCTGGGAGGCAGAGGTTGCAGTGAGCCGAGATTATGCCACTGCACTTCAGCCTGGGCAGCAGAGTGAAAAAAAATATATATTATATATATATTATATATACACACACATACATATTTTATATATATATATGTGTATATATACACATATATATACATATTTTATATGTAGGTGTGTATATATACACACACACAGGCACACACACACATATATAACACACACATATATATATAATATATATACTTTACTACACTGGAAAAAATTTTACTGGTTTCTTATTGCTCTTAGGGTAAAGTTCAAAATTGTTGTAGTCTGTAAGTCTTGATGATGTGTTACCTGCCTACTTCTCTAGCTTCATCTCTCTATTCCCGAGCTCCAGCCAAACTATTCTTCCTATCACAGGGCTTTTGCACGTACCATTTAGCCCACCAGCAGAGCTCTCCTCTCCAACACCCCTTCGATTTAGCTAACCCTTATTTATTCTTCAGGTTGCATCTTAAATTTCCTCAGGGAGGGATTTCCTCAACTCCAGACCTAGAATCAGTCACTGGTTATATGTTGTGCTTCTCTTTTATAGCACTTGTCTACAAAAGCAATAATTGTGATTATTTTACAAGCTCCAGAAGTTCATGTATCAGGTCTGTCTCGTTGGCTGTTGTATCTTAAGATGCCTAGTACATAGTAAATACTCAATGTTTACCAAATGTTAATTTGAATGTGAGGCTCAGATTAAACAAACTAGTACCCAAGGCCATAAAATATGAGCTGGGACCCACGCCCACCAATAAATCCTGTTGACTCTATCTCTAAGGCATATCTCCAACCTTCCACCTTTCTCCATCTCCCTATTGCAGTAGCCTTCCATCTGGTCTTCCCATTTCTATTATTTATTCATTAACCATTGGATTATTATGAAATAATAAGATATGGATACTTCCTTAGCATAATAAAATAAATATACGTATTTCGACTGCTGCTTAATGAGAAAATACTGAAAGTATTGCCCTTAAAATCAGGATTGAGACAGAGCTGTCCATTACTATTTACTATTGTTCTGGAGGTACTATGCGATGCATTTAGACAAGATTTAAAAATATTAGGGCTGGGCATGGTGGCTCACGCCTGTAATCCCAGCACTTTGGGAGGCCAAGTTGGGCAGATTGCTTGAGGCTAGGAGTTCCATACCAGCCTGGGCAACATGGCAAGAACTTGTTTCTAGAAAAATTATTACAAAATTAGCATTATTTGTAGGTGATAACCTAAGAAAATTAATTGAAAAACTATTATAGGCCAGGCGCGGTGGCTCACGCTGGTAATCCCAACACTTTGGGAAGACGAGGCAGGCGGATCACGAGGTCAGGAGATCGAGACCATCCTGGCTAACATGGTGAAACACCGTCTCTACTAAACATTCAAAAAATTAGCCGGACGTGGTGGCGGGCTCCTGTAGTCCCAGCTACTTGGGAGGCTGAGGCAGGAGAATTGCTTGAACTCGGGAGGCGGAGCTTGCAGTGAGCCGAGATCGCGCCACTGCACTCCAGCCTGGGTGACAGAGCGAGACTCCGTCTCAGAAAAAAAACAAAAACAAAACAAAACAAAAAAACTGTTATAGATCATGAGGGAATTCAGTAGGTGGCTGGGGAAAAAGAAAGAAAACAAAACTAAAAAATCCCATTTTTATAGCACTTATAAAGGTAAAACACTAAGGAATGACTATAATGAGAAATGCCCATATTAAGGAAACATTAAAATGCTACTGAGGACACAAAGAGGAGGGTATCAACAAATAGAAAAGTATATCATGTTCTTGAAAAGAAGACCCGGCCCCGCACCGTGGCGCAGGCCTGTAATCCCAGCACTTTGGAAGGCTGAGGCGGGCGGATCACTTGAGGTCAGGAGTTCGAGACCAGCTTGGCCAACATGGTGAAACCCCGTCTCTACTAAAAATACAAAAATTAGTCGGGCATGGTAGCATGCACCTGTAATCCCAGCTACTTGGGAGGCTGAGGCAGGAGAATCGCTTGAACCCGGGAAGCAGAGGTTGCAGTGAGTCGAGATCGCACCACTGCACTTCAGCCTGGGTGACAGAGCGAGACTCCGTCTCAAATTAAAAACAAACAAACCCAACACCCTAATTGATTTGTAAATTCAATACAATCTCAAAACACATCCTCAAAGGAGCCTTTCTTTTGGAGGGGGAGTGAACTAAATAAACAGATCCTAAAATTCATGTGGAAAAAGAAGAAAATATAGTTAGAAAGATTTTTAAAAAGAGAGAGTAAAAGGAGCTACTGGCCCTAATAGATATTAAAATATAAAGCTAAAACAATTGAAAGACTGTAATGTTGGCAAGTTGAAAAGATGGATCAATGAGAGAGAATTGAAAGTCCAGAAGTAAATTCAAACTTGCACAAAAATTTGGCTTATCATAACAGTAGTTTTAAATTAGTGAAGAAAAAATTATTGTTCAATAGATGACTGCAGATAAAAAGGTAGCATTTGGAAACTAATAGAAATATAGAGGCCAGGTGTGATGGCTCACACCTGTAATCCCAGCACTTTGAAGACTGAGGCAGAAGGATCGTTTGAGCTCAGGAGTTTGAGACCAGCCTGGGCAACCTGGTGAAACCTCATGTCTACAAAAAATTTAAAAAGTAACCTGGCATGGTGGTGTGTGTCTGTAGTCCCAGCTACTGGAGAGAGGCTGAGGTGGGAGAATCACTTGAGCCTGGGAGGTGGAGGCTGCAGAGAGTTGTAACTGTGCCCCTGCACTCTAGCCTGGGTGACAGAGCAAGACCCTGTCAAAAAAAAAAGAAAAGAAAAATAGAAAGAGATATGAACAGTTAGTAGAAAATAAATTACAAATGGCTTTCTAACATATGAAATGTTCACTCATATGAAATGAAATGCTCATTCACAGTGAAATGAAAAACTTCACTCGCAATAAGAAATCCAAATAAAAATTACACTGAGATAACTTTTTTTTCTATCTTTCCATTTGACAAAGATCAAAATATTTGATAACACATCAAAGTTGGTGTTTATGTAAGGAAATGGACACTTAAAAATTTCCGATGTTCGGCCGGGCACAGTGGCTCATGCCTGTAATCCCAGCACTTTGGGAGGCCGAGACAGGCGGATCACAAGGTCAGGAGATCAACACCATCCTGGCTAACACGGTGAAACCCCGTCTCTACTAAAAATACAAAAAAATTAGCCGGGCATGGTGGCGGGCGCCTGTAGTCCCAGCTACTTGGGAGGCTGAGGCAGGAGAATGGCGTGAACCCGGGAGGTGGAGCTTGCAGTGAGCCGAGATTGTGCCACTGCACTCCAGCCTGGGCAACAGAGCAAGACTCCGTCTCAAAAAAAAAAAAAAAAATTTCCGATGTTCCAGCTCTATGGAGGACAAATTAGCAACATTTATCAAAACGAAATGTATGTAACTTCTAACCAGGAAATTTTATTTCCAGCAATTTTTTGGTAGCAGTACTTCCATATGTGCAAAATGACATAGGTTATTACTGTAGTGTTGTCTGTAATAGTAAAGGTTGGAAATGAATTAAAAATTCTCAAAAGGGATCCAGTTAAATGGTACAGCCATGTGATAGAATACTACACAGACAGAAAAATGAATGAATGAGAAAGTTTTTTTGGTACTAATATGGTATTATGGCCAAGCTATTTTAATAAATGAAAAAGGCACGGGGAAGAACTTACAGAACATCGTGCACAGTAGTCCACCCTCCTCCAAGGGGAATATGTTCCAAGACCCCCAGTGGATGCCTGAAACCGTGGATAGCACTGAACCTGATTACTGTCAGTCAAAACACGTTTCTGTTCATGTCCTCCACCCACAAATTTGATGCCTTTTCCATCTTAACTAAGCACTTAGCATGCACCATGACTTTTGCAGTTTAAGGTGTGACAGCAAAACTAGTATGAATTTCTTTTTTTCTGCTTCACAATTGCATGAATAGAAGGTGCATTGTTACGTAAATATTAGCAAAGTCATCAAAGGAAGCATATTATGGCTTCTCTTTGGCATATCTAAACTACCAGTATCACCACTCTTGCGCTTTGGGGCCATTATGAAGTAAAATAAGGGTGACTCGAACACAAGCATGCAATACCTCAACAGTTGGTCTGATCACTGGGAAGGCTTGTAAGTGACTAAGAGGTAGGGAGCGTCTGCAGGGAGGAGACACTGGACAAAGGGAGAATTCATGTCTTGAAGGGACAGGAGTAGTGTTACCAACCATAGGGTCTTGGGGGTTGTTAATGCAATAGAAGTTAACATGAGGCCAAAACAGTTTTCCCAGACAAGGCTTTACTAGAGCTTATGCAGGGCATAAGGGAGGCAGCACAAGAGAGAGAAATCTCTGGCTGGCTCCTGGAAGAGACTCAAGAGAGTAATCTTAAAGGAGCTAAAGTGGGAAGGGAGTGAGTTTGAGCAGGCAGAGATGAGGAAATTTTGGCACCCGTTCAGTGTGATAACACGCTTCTTTATGCATCACGTGTCTCGTTAGCATGTTAAGTCTCCACCGTGGGTGTGATTTTTAGTATTATAATGAAGATAAGGCAAAGGAGCGCTCGTTCTTCTGGTCTTGTGGTGTACATACGGGAGATAGGGTTAACTCCTTTGAGTAAGATTTAAGGTGGGAGCTGCTTATTTTAATTTCTACAACTAGTGGGTATGGCACCTGGAGTAAGATTTATGGTGGGACGTTGTTCATCTTAGTCTCTCTAAGGGTCTGCAATGAGTGGCTATAGTACCTTGAGCAAGAGTCACGGTACGAGGTCTGGACAGTCTGGTTGGGGTCCTCACTGGCCACACCCCCCACCCCAGCTTACAATAGAGATTCTCGGTAGGGCACGAGTGGGGCCCAAGTCCCATCCCTACTCTGTCTCAGTAGGACAGCTTGAGGTTTCATCATGCTGTTCAGAACAGTGTACAATTTAAAACAGATGAATTGTTTCCTTCTGGAATTTTCCACTTAATATTTTTGGACCACAGTTGACAGCAGATAACTGAAACCATGGGAAGCAAAACCACAAATAAGGGGGGACTACTGTAGTACCATCTGTAGAAATAAAAAAGTAAAGGAATATATTCATATATATTTGTTTGAATATGCATAAATTACCTCTGGAAAAGCATCAGAAACAGTAACATTGGTTGCTTCCAGGGCAGGGACCTTGGTGGTTGGGGAATAGGAGTGAAAGAGAGACATTTCACTGTTTACTCTTTGATACTTTTTGAATTTTGACCCATGTGAATAAATCACCCATCTGAAAGAGAGGAAATAAATACAATTAAAACTAAAAAAGAAAAGGAACACCAAACACTATGGTTTACACAAATGGGAACTTTTTTTTTCTCTCATAAAAAGAAGCCCAGAAGTAGGTGCTGTGCTTACTTACTGTGGATTTGCGTCTCAGTGATGCCTTGGGAGCCAGGTTCTTTCCTTTCTTCCAGGTCCTCAGAGGATTGGCTTTTTATCCCTGTGGCTGTTTCCTCATGATGGTAAGATGGCTGCCACAGCTCAGGAATGATGTTGTCTCACACAACATCCCCCAAACAAAAAATAAGGGCCAAGGCAAGCCAAAAACTTTCTCCTAATGGTGCTTTATATCCTGGAAAGGAAGACTCCCTGTGCATGTCATTGTACAATTGCAAAGAAGAATGAGTTTATCGGCTCCTGGGACTGGGGGAAGGGCCTCTTCTCCTGATGTCACGGAATCTCTGCTCTAGTACAAAAATGCGGTTCTGTCCTTAGGAAATGTGCAGAAGTCTGTTGGGCAGGCAGCAGAAAGAGTCCACCACAGCTCTCTATGTGAACCGCTTTATCTTTTGAAAAGGGAAGTTCTTACTGACCCTTGTTGGGCTGACCCTGCCGGTACTCACAGTGCTTCCTGCGGGAAAAGACTAGAGTGAGTCTCCTGTGAAGTCTCAGACTGGTGGGGAAGCCGAACGCCCACCTCCCATCCACTGTGTCCACTGGAGAAACCGAGCATCCAGGGACTCCTCTGTGTGTGGCACTGTGCGGGCTTGGGGAGGAGTGGCGTGGTCAGAGAGCAGCCATCCCCTTACCGTCCTCATGGTTTTTCTTGGCTCTGCCATCCCAGGGGATGCAAAGCTTCACTCCAAGTTCTGGGATATTCAGGGTGGTAAACTTGCCACGGGATTGTTGCTAGTTGAAATTCTGTTGGGGAGGAGAGAAGCCAGAGAACTCCTACTTCAACATGGTGTTGATGCCACTCTCAGAAAGGGAAATTCTGAATTACCCCATCCTCCCCCATCTCCCTGTGCTACTGCTCTTTCCCCAGTTTCATCCACCTTTCTTCTGGACTACAGCCTTGGCCCCCTCACGGGTGTCCCACCCCCGTGTTGATGTGGGTTGAACTTGGTGTCAGCTTTCTCCTCCCTGTGGTAGAGGATTAGGGTTCTCACAACCAACAGCTATCCCATTGTCAACTGCCATTGCATCCTGCTGCATCTTTTGAAGACCACCCTCAAGAGGCTGTCTTTGCTGGTGTTCTGCCAGCTTTTCCTTCTAGACAGAAGCTCCCCTCTATGTGGCCTGTGCTCTGTGGATGTGTCCTGGAGCCTGTACTGACTCCACACTGGCAAAACAGACATGGGTAACGCTGTGGGTGGAACTGTGTCCCCCTCCAAAATCCAGGTGCTGAAGCCCTAACTCCCAGGATCTCAGAATGGGGCCTTATTTGGAGACAGGGGCTTTAAAGAGGTGATTAAGTTAAAATGAGGTCATCAGGATGGGCCCTCATCCACTAAGAGAAGATTAGGACACACTCATGCACAAAGGAAGGACCGTGTGAAGACATAGGTGGCAGGAAGGCCACCATTAGCAGGCCAAAGAGAGAGGCCTCAGAGGACACCAACCTTGCCAACACCTTGACCTCTGACTTCCAGCCTCCAGAGCTGTGAGAAGAGAAATCTCTGCAGCTTAAGCTATCCTGTCTGCAGTACTTTGTTATGGCGGTCCTAGAAAATTAATTTAGGCAGCCTGGGTGCAGTGGCTCATACCTGCAATCTCAGCTCTTTGGGAGGCTGAGGTGGGAGGATCACTTGATCCCAGGAGTTTGAGACCAGCCTGGACAACATAGCAAGACCCCATTTCTTAAAAAAGAAAAATTTTTTAAAAATTAGCCAGGTGTGGTGGCATGCATCTATAGCTCGAGCTACGTGGGAGGCTGAGGTAGGAGGATCATTTGAGTCGAGGAGCTGAGGCTACATGAGCCATGATTGTACCACTGCACTCCAGCCAGGGTGACACAGTAAGACCCTGTCTCTAAAAAAATATAGGCAGGTATAAGCATAAATTTGAATGGTGTCACAAAGGGCTGTGCTTTAGCATCATTTCTTTCAAAATATTTTCCTCCTTTTATTTTGTTGAAAAAGATGTATAAAATTTGTTTTTTGTCTAAACACATTAGAACAAGTATTAAGAATTCATGAGGTCTGGCCCCAGCATATTGCAGGGGCAGGAGGATTTAACTTTATTTAAAGATACAGCTCACCATTATTTACTTTTCAAAAAAGGAAGTTGGATGTGATATTTTCACAGTCAACCTTAAATGACCCATCCACTCCATCGGATCAGACGCCTTCTGAGGTGTGTGTTTTGCAGCCGCCCCACCCTGATGAGCCCCAACGGCAGAGTTCTTCATATCAGACCCATGACAGTAGCCTTTTATGGAAGGAGCAGCCGGCTGGCAGCAGCTCCCTAACAGTCCTGCAAGCTAAGATCCTCTCTATGGAGGGAGCACAAGAGAGAATTCGGGGGCGGGGAGGGGCAAACATTTACTAATAAGAGGGCTTGAGAAGATTTAAAGTCCTTTTGGGGGGAAAAATAAAAGAAGACAAAAAGAAACCAAAAAAGTAGAAATCATAAATACTCTTTGTGAACCAAAAGGAGGCCAGCCTAGATTTCTGTTCACCAACAGAATGTGAACTT
Source organism: Hylobates moloch (assembly GCF_009828535.3). NCBI lineage: Eukaryota > Metazoa > Chordata > Mammalia > Primates > Hylobatidae > Hylobates > Hylobates moloch. The sequence continues at coordinate 6,318,935 of NW_026652283.1, read as the reverse complement.
GGCCTCTCTCATTTTATGTCTAAAGTGCACACCTCGGGTCAGGCACGGTGGCTGTCACGCCTGTAATCACCGCATGTTCAGAGGCCAAGGCAGGAGGATTGCTTGAGCCCAGGAGTTCGAGACCAGCCTGGGCAACACAGGGAGACCTGATCTCTACTAAAAATATAAAAAATTAGCCGGGCGTTGTGGCACACACCTATAGCCCCAGCTACTTGGGAGGCTTAGATGGGCGGATCCCTTGAGCCAGGAGTTCAAGGTTGCCATGAGCCATAATAGTGCCACTGCACTACAGCCTGAGTGACAGAATTAGACCCTGTCTCAAAAAAAAAAAAAAAAGTGCACACCTTTCCCTTCAACCAACCTTGGAGAACATTTTACACTTTGCGTGTGGCTGGATGTTTGAGAGTTGACTGAGACTTAACACCTGCGGAACATGCAGGAGATCTGATTACTTGAGAAGGCCAGACCATTCTACCCGTTCCAAGAAATTCTGGAAGGGCGTGGTATATGAAGGTTTTTTTTCCCCTAAGAGGCCTCTAAAAGCCAGACGAACTAGGTGCAAATCCCAGCTTTGTCATTTGCAGCTGAATTGGGAAAGTTACCGCTCTGTGCCTCAGTTTCCTCATTTGTTAAATGGGGATCGTATCTACCTTATGGAGTTGTTGTGAAGATTAAATAAGTTAGTACTGTAAAGCAGGCCCCATTCTGAGGTCCTGGGAGTTAGGGCTTCAGCACCTGGATTTTGGAGGGGGACACAGTTCCACCCACAGCGTTACCCATGTCTATTTTGCCAGTGTTGAGTCAGTACAGGCTCCAGGACACATCCACAGAGCACAACTGCCTGGCACGTTGTCAGCCATCACTGACGAGACTGTTATTACCTAGACTATGCCCACCAGTTCCTCACTGAAATATCTTTATGGGATTATCTTTTAGTGTCTTGACCTTTGTCTTTGAGATTGTCTCCATGGAATAGTGTTTCTGTATAAATCCCAAGAAAATAAATTATCTAGGTCCCATTCTTTTTATTTGCATGTGGTTACAATATAAATACACTCGCCATTTTCCTCCCCTTCCAAAACTCTTCCCCATACCTAGGAATCCTACCCAACCCCCTAGTTGTTAATGACTCCCTTTCCTCTCCTCTAGGAGGGGAGGGAAGGAGCGTCCTCCCTATATTTCATCTTCATGCAGGGTCTACCTCAGTCCATGTGAAGTGTGGAACCCCAAAGGGCCTCTGAAGCTTGGGGATGAGCACCACGAATCCTTTAGAGGGCCCGGTGACGTCCTTGCAGGTGACTGTGTGGTGGCTCCCTCGGCGTCGTGCTCCGGTGCAGCGTGCCATAGTGGGCAGCAGTTGGTATCATGTGCCCTGTCCGTGCCTGAGGCTGAGCAGCCCCAGAGGGTGGGTGGGTCTGCCAGGAGGCCTCAGGTTTGCTCAGGCAGTAGGGAGAGTCCTGTGGAGGGCACTGTACCCAGCCAGTGCCCACCTGCTCTCAGAGGTGTCTGAGCCTTAGTCCCTTAGGGCTCTGCCTCCCCGGGCCCTACTCAGCCCCCCTGTGAATCTCACATGGGCAGGGCGGCCTCAACGGAGAAGGTGCCCTTGTGCCTCCCTTCTTCTGCCTTTTCTCGGACACCGTCAGTCATGGGTGATAAATTGGTTCCTTGGGCCCCTGTTAGAGGGTGTGGCACCACAGTGCTCTGTCTCCGCCAGGTGCCAAGCCTTGCCATCTTCCTGGTGGGGTGTAGAGAGACCGGGAGGGCCAGGGTCCCCCTCTTCGGGAATGGGGTATGGAGGTTCGGGGGTAGCTGGGAGGTCTCCAGGACCCGGTGGTCCCCCCAGTACTGGTCCATTGTATATGTAGATGTTGCCAGTGATAGTCATAGACCCGCCAGTGACATGAATGCCATTGGTACCTGTAGGAAGGGAGGCAGAGTGTTGAGGAAGGAAGGCCCCCTGCTTCTTGAATTCTTGCCTTCTTCTCACCTTTCCCCTGGCCCCACCCCTCTCCTGCTTGCTGCTGGTTTATTGAGCTTCTGTGTTCATTTCTCTGTTTCTGGGTTTTCCAGTCTCTTCTCTCTTCTCTAGTTGTGACACTGACTGGCAGCAGTCTCTGTCTGCCTCTGTTTTGGTCTTTTTATGTCATCTGGCCCACAGTCTCTCCCTGCCAGCCATCCCTCCCTCCCCATCCTTCCTCTCTTCTCCCTGCCCCAGGCTCACCGTGGGCCACCTGGCTCTGCTCCCCAGGTTCCAACTGCGGCTCCCTGGTCAGGTCCAGGGGACTCTGCTGTTGCGGCACCCCTGCCTCCAAAACTGGGGCTGTGGGGAGCCCAGTGGATACTGGGGAAACATCTCCAGAGATGGGTATTAGTGGCTCCACCAGGTCAGGGAAGTGTGGATGGGCCTTCGGAGGCTCCCAGCTTCCAGCTACAGGGTTGGGTCCCTCTCCCTGCAGGAAAGAGATGGAGACCCAAACAATGACGAGGGCCCCAGACCCTTTTTTCTCTCTCCCTCCTTCCCTCCCTCTTCCTTTCTTCTTTCCTTCCTTCCTTCCTTCCTTCCTTCCTTCCTTCCTTCCTTCCTTCCTCTCTCTCTCTCTCTCTTTCTTTCTTTCCAGACAGGGTCAGGCTCTGTCACCCAGGCTACAGTGCAGTGGTGCAATCATAGCTCACTGCAGGCTCACGAACTCTTGGACTCAAGTGATCCTCTAGCCTCAGCCTCCCGAGTAGCTGGGACATTTTTAGTAGAGGTGGGGTTTCGCCATGTTGGCCAGGCTGATCTCAAACCCCTGACCTCAGGTGATCCACCCTCCTTGGCCTCCCAAAGTGCTGGGATTACATGTATCATGGATGGGCATGTTTGGGGGTGGTGCGGGTACCCTCCTGCTCAGAGACCAGGACTGGGCAGGCTTGTGTGTGCAGGATGGGAGCTTGGGCATGAGCCACTGCACCTGGCCCTGCCTGGCCAACTTGAAACAACATTTTGGGTAGAGATGGAGTCTCGCTGTGTTGCCCAGGCTGGCTCATCTTTCTTTCTTTTTTTTTTTTTTTGAGACCGAGTCTTGCTCTGTCGCCCAGGCTGGAGTGCAGTGGCACAATCTCGGCTCACTGCAAGCTCCGCCTCCCGGGTTCACGCCATTCTCCTGCCTCAGCCTCTCCGAGTAGCTGGGACTACAGGCGCCCGCCACCACGCCCGGCTAATTTTTTGTATTTTTAGTAGAGACGGGGTTTCTCCGTGGTCTCGATCTCCTGACCTTGTGATCCGCCCGCCTCGGCCTCCCAAAGTGCTGGGATTACAAGCGTGAGCCACCGCGCCCGGCCATCTTTCTTTAGTTCCCACACCCCACCGCATGCTTTGGCAACTCACCACCCACCTCTGCTCCTCCCCATGCCCCCTGCCTCAGGGTCTTTGCACTGGATGCTCCCTCCTCCTGGAGCACTTTCTCCCCAGATAACCCCATGGCTGGCTCCTTGCTTCTTCAGCTCTCTGCTCAGACATCAGGTTCTCAGAGAGGCCTTCACTGTCCACTCTGTTAAAATACCCCCATCCTTTGCCACTGTCACTCATTGACTCCTTCCCTGCTTTATTTAGCAATTATACCACCTGATATATAGTTTAACTTTATTCTTGCTCCATGGGCATGTGAACTCCAGGAGACGAGGTACTGTGTTTTGCTCACTGCTGTACAGTAGCTCACGAGGTACTGTTTTGCTCACAGTGCCTAGGACAGTGCCTGGTACATGGCATGTTCAGTAAGTCATCAGTTGAATGAATGAATGAGTGTGGAGTCAGCCTGCAGACTCTCCTCCTGTCTGCTCCACCCTGTACCCTCATCACCTCTTCCCCTTTTTGCTGCCTTCTCAGCCCCCGCCATTACCTGTGGACGCCTCTTGAGCAGCGATCCTGCAATGGAGAACAAAATGGGTGTAGGCTCCCCAGCAGGCCTCAGACCTAGCCTTTCAGCCTCCACACCCCAGCACAATGTGTAGCAACTTGACCACCCGGGGGCCCAGAGGAACAAGCCACCGTCACTCTCATCTCCCGCCTCAGAATAAGCAGCTGGATGAAGATAAGGATGTCTATGTTGGGGGTAGGCATTGGGAATCTTGAGGGTGTGGAGGGTTGCACCGGGGAAGTTGAATATTCCTCCCTCGGGCTCCCACTGCCAACCCATCCACTGCATCCGACCCCTTCCTACCCAGTTTCCTGCAGAGAGAAGGGTGGCTCTTCCAGATGCAGGCGAAGACGGTGGCAAGGAGCAAAAAGAAGGCCAGCGGCAGCAGGATGGCCAGCATCAGCATGGTTCCTGCCAGGACAGCAGACAGGTGGGTGATCACAGCCCCAAGAAGGGCAGAGGGGAGGAGGAGAAGGAATAGCTTTCCAGATCCCTGGGCAACCCAGACAGAGAAAAGGGAGCAGCTTTTTTCCTTGTAGCCACAATGCAGCTCCTAAAGGCAGAATGAGAGAAACTTCCCTTGGGTTATAGAGAAGGGGAACTAAGTTGGATTTGAAGACCTCTTGGCAGCCAGGAGAGACTGTATCATGGATGGGCATGTTTGGGGGTGGTGTGGGTGCCCTCCTGCTCAGAGACCAGGATTGGGCAGGCTTGCACGTGCAGGATGGGAGCTTGGGCAGTTGATTTTCAAGGTCTGGAAGTGGGATTGGGAGACAGTAGGGAAGGGTGGGGCTTGGAGTTGTAAACAGACACAGGCTAGAGCCACATTTCTGTGGCCTCAGCCATCGTACAGAGGGGCCGCTGTAGAGGAGCTAAGGTTGCCCTGCTGTACCTGTACCTGCGGGGGTGTTTACAGGGGTGAGAGAGTAGGGAACCTTGCTTCAGAACTGCCTGGGGCCGCCTGGTAGAGCAGGGCTTGCAAGTTCTCCGCCCCCTTGCTCAGGGCAGGTTCTAGGAGGGGAAGAGAAAGAGAGGCTGGAGTTCGGCTTCTCCAGCTGTGATCTGTAGCAGTGGGTAATTTCTCTTTCTCTGGGTTCCAGCGCTGCCAGCAATAGCATGGAGCCTCCAGTGTCCATCAGCTACGCCTGGGGAAGGGCGGGAGGACTTGCGCATTTCTATGCTGGGCATTTTGCCTCTTCTCATTCATGTAAATCTGTAGCCTAAGGGAATATGGGATGGGAGGCCTGGGGAGAAACTGGACTGGGAGTCTGGGCCATGGTTTCCTGCCCAGCTGTGTGACTTTTAAGTCATTTCACTTCTTTGAGCATCAGTTTTTCATATATAAGATGAGAAGGTTAGCTTACACACTCTCTAAAATTCCAGCTCTAAAATGCCAGTTGTATTTGATACATAGTTAAAAATTAACAGGGCACAGAAAAATACTTAGATTGTGGAATGAAAAAATCAGGTTATGAAATATTAAAATTACTTCACTTTTAGTTAAACAACAACAAAATCCAGTATGTATAAACATGCATAGAAAAATGTCTGGGAGGATATATACCACAATGTAAAGAGTGGATATTCCAGGTAGTGGCTCTGTGGGTGAGTTTTTAGTTTTGCTTATCTGAAGTCTCTAATTTTCTATAGTGCATGCATTATGACGTGGGCTCTGGAGTAAGAAAACCTGAGTACAGGTTCTGATAACACCAGTGACCACCTGGGTGGGTGATCTTGAGTATGTCACTTAACCTCTTTGAGCCTAGGTTTCTTCCTTCAGTCCGTGAGGATGATAGTAGAATCTACTTCATAGCACCATTAAGAAGATTAAATGAGTTAGTAAATGTAAAGTGGTTACAGAGTGCCCAACACACACAGTGAACCTTCTGCCAATTGGTGATGTTACAGTCATTAGAAACAACCTGTAGTCATCTACTAGGCTAGCAAGCCAATCAATCCACAGGAAACAGTCAAGAAAGAGTCAAATGGGAATCTTCTGTCTAATAATAAAAGTATATAGTCTAATAAAGAGGGTTTGGTCTAGTTAATGGATTGTGTGATGTTGGTATGCCCAAAATGATGACAATAGTAGTTATCATTACATCTCAGTGTGGGACGTGTTCCCTGACATAGTATTACAGTATATATAATTTCAAAAGAGTGTGTGTGTGTGTGTGTGTGTGTGTGTGTAAACTAGCCTAGAGATATTCCAATTTTTTCTGTAAGGAACTTTTCTTCTTGCCCCAATTCTGGGAGGGAAGGGTTAATCTTTTCCCCATTTTTTTTTAAGATGTGGAGCATTAAGGCATTTTCCAAGGCACCCCCCCACTGTGTCCCTCAGCCCTGGTCCCTCACCTGACATCTCTGGGGTCAGTGGCTCTGATGGATTTCCGCAGGTTGTGTCAGACTGGGCAGTGCCTGGAGCTGCCTCCACCAGACCTTGGTCCTCACACCTGCAGAGGAAAAAAGAGATGATGACCTTTTCGTGCCCTGGCCCACCAGTGTCCCGACTCCAGTGGGCATGCAGGGAGGCTGAAAGTGGTGGGTCAAGTCCGTGGTGTCAAGGATAGGGGCCGGGGGTTGTTAGCAGCTCAGGCGTCTCAGAGGGTGGAAGGAGCATGGGTGGGGCCACACTCACCTGGTGTGGGGCTGGCAGCGGGCGCTGGGGGAGGAGGTATTCTGGAAGTGCCCTGCCTTGCAGGGGACACAGTGGTTGTTACCCTTCCCAGCGTCATCTGGCAAGAGAAAGGCAGGCCAGCCAGGGTGAATGAGCAAAAGGGAGGAGCCCTTTGCTGGGCTGTGAGTTTCCTTTAAGCCTCAGGATGGCCTCCTCCGTGCCCATCCACCCCATTCTGTAGCGCTCACCTTTCCCAAGCTCTGCTTTGCTACCTTTTTTTTTTTTGGAGGTGGAGTCTCACTCTGTGGCCCAGGCTGGAGTGCAGTGGGGCGATCTCGGCTCACTGCAAGCTCTGCCTCCCAAATTCACGCCATTCTCCTGCCTCAGCCTCCCGAGTAGCTGGGACTACAGGGGCCCACCACCACACCCGGCTAATTTTTTGTATTTTTAGTAGAGACAGGGTTTCACCGTGTTAGCCAGGGTGGTCTCCAACTCCTGACCTCGTGATCTGCCTGCCTCAGCCTCCCAAAGTGCTGGGATTACAGGCGTGGGCCACCACACCAGGCCTCCTGCCTACCATTTTGCCCAAGCTTCCCAGTACTGAGAAGAACCCCCTCCTGTGCCCCCTGCACCTGCCCCAGTTCCATGTCCCTCCAGAACCCTTCTGTGAGCCTCTGCATGGAATGAGAAGAGAAATTTTAAGCCAAGGATCTGGGGGGTCGCCGTGGACACAGTACCATATTCCCTGCTCCCACTTGAGATCCCTGGCACCCAGCCTCCTTTTCACATCCAGCCCCTCAGGGACCTCTGACCTTTGAGCTCGGCTTCAGTGCCAGGCGGGCAGTCAGAAAGTAGCTCGCAGTGTGTACACTCGAGGGCCCAGGCAGCACAGAACATTCCCGGCTGGCAGCGGCACTGGGTCTTCCGTTTGCTTGTGCAGGGGGCAATCTCCTCGAGGCCCATCACTGGTGGGGAGACGGGAGGGCTCAGGGAGGGGCCGAGCTCCAGGGGATCCAGCCCCCCCGCAGGCACATCCCCACTCACCTGGGTCACAGGGGCGGCACAGCTGGCAGATGGTCAGGTAGTTCCAGTGCTCGTTGTAGGAATTTTCGGCACATGTGGCACAAACTGTGTCCCGGATGCGGCTACATTTAGCTGAGACGTAGGTGCCTAGAACGTGAGTGGAGCAGTCGAGCCTCAGGAGGCAGGGCTCCACCCTCACCTCCGCGGCCCGTAGTGTGACCCCGGCCTTTCCCTCGGTCTCTCTGGCCGGCCATCATCCTGCCCGTGGCCCTCCAGCTCCCTCTCAGTGAGGTAAGGAAAGAGGAGGCCCAGTGGGGAGGGCCAGTCCCATCTCCTCCACGTGATGTCCAGGGTTTCCCACGCTCGTCTCCAGCAGCCAGTTTTCCTGGGGGACAGTGCCCACCTTCCCTTTGAGGCCGCAAGGGGGCTGGAGCCCCCGTGACCCACTTCCGAGGCCCAGGTTCGTCCTGCCATTGCCTCTTACCTGGCGGGCAGCGGGAGCAGCAGATGCGGTGCTGGGGCTCATAGTATTCCTTTCCCTGGTCCCTGCAGGTCTGGTTCTCCGACCCATATGGAGGTACCTTCAAAGGGAGATGGAGAAGAGGCGAGAAGAATTAGTCAGGGGTCAGCTTGGGAGGGCAGAGGGAATGAAGCGAAGGCTGCCCAGATCCCTCTTCCCCACCCTCGCCCACTCCTACCAGGCCCCTTCCTCACCACCTGGGGCTGGGATGCTGCCAGTAGCCAGAAGAGGCCCAGCACGAGAGGCCCCCAGGCCAGGCCGGGGGCAGAGGTGGCCCAAGGCAGGAGCATGGCGGCCACTCGGCCAGGCGGCCAGCAGCGTAGGGGCCTGGGAGGAAGGCAGGAGGCCCGACGCCCTGGGCAGCGGTGGCGGCAGCAGCCCGAGTCCAGAGCCTGGGACGGGACTCAGGGCCGATGTGCCCCCCAGGGCCGGGAGCGGCCAGGCCGGGCCTCCAGGGCTCCCACGGCGGAGCTCAGGAAGTGGGAGTGGAGCGAGCTGGCCGCGGGGCGGGGACAGGGAGCGCTGGGAGCCAGGCCGGCCTGTCGCAATCGCAGCCAAGGGAAGAGGAACAGGCTTGTCTGCCTCGATGCGGGGCGGGAGGGGCGGCCGGGAAAGCACGTGAGGGCCGCGGGGCCGGAACCGGCCTCCTCCCTTCTTCGGAAGCCCGATCGGGAGAGCGGACTGCGGACAGCCCTGATCCAGCCGAGGAAAGGGCGGCAGGCCCGGGGTCAGCTCTTGGACAAGCCTCGCAGGGAGAGCAGAGGAGTTCCAGAGAGCGCAAGGGACAGCGGGGTGCGGGATCTGGAAAGCGAGGGGCCCAGGACGGGCAGTCATGGAGAGGGCAGGGCGCAGGGACTGCAAGGCCGCAGAAGCAGCTCTGAGACCAAGGAGAGCCGGCTGGCAGATGCCCGGGTTCCTCCCCTGTTGTCCTGCCCTACTGTGGGACTTTTTCAGACAAATTAGAAGGGACTAGCAAATCAGCCAGCCCCCCACGCTACCAACCCAGCCCAATCCGCACAGGAGTGGGCACAGGTCACCTAGGAGACCCTTGAGAGCTGTGCAGCTTGCCCTGCTCCCTGTCCTCAGGGAACCTCCCTCCCGAAGAGAGGGGGAGGATATGCGGAGGGGAGTCCTGGGGCCAGCAGGCTGGACCTGGGCACTCAGGCCCTCTGCTCTGGCTTCTTTGCCCATGAACCTTCAAACCCCTTAGAACTGGAGAAAGCTGAGAGCCCACGCAGTCCAGCCCCCTCACCTTAAGCATGGAGAGGGAGGCTAAGGGTGATACATAAGGGGACCGGGATTCCAGGGTGGCTTGGTCTGGTTCCTGCCCCCTTTCATCCTCCCATCTCCCTCAAACCAATGGCCCATCCACCCATGGAGCTACTTGCAGCTGCCCCCTTTTACACGTGGTTCTCTGGTCCCCAAGTTTTGGTCTTCCTAACTCCCACCTGTCCTTGAGGCTTCACTGAGGCTCTGGAAGATGTCCTCTGCCCTAGGTTGCACAGTCCCCATGAAGACTGCCCTCTGTACCTGGCTGTCTTGTCTGCTTCCCACCAGGCTGTGAGTGCCGCCATGGCCCAGGCTGAATCTTCAAGTCTGTGTGTTCCCCATGCTTAGCAGAGTCTGGCACATACCATGTGCCCAATAGGTATTTATGGAATAAACCAGTGATGGCCACATCACAGAGCCGGTCCACCGCAGAGCCAGCTACAATCTGGGTCTCCTGATGTCTAGGTCCCAACTCATTCCAGCAGTCCTGCCACCTCCTTGTGGCTCAGGGATGTCTCCCTTGGGATGAGGGGCTAACTTCTCTTGAGAGAGGTCACTTGGGCACCATCTCCCTCCCTGAAGGACTCTGTTCAGCACTCATCCTTACACTGGTCTGTCTAACTTCAGGTCTGATGTCTGGACAGGTGCAGGTGATGGGAAGTGTGCAAGGAGAGGAGAGGTCACAAAAGGGGGAAAGGACCTGCCTAGGCTGTAGGCATTTCACTCTGTGAGCCTCTCTCCCCTCACCTGGTGCAGGCAGCTCACTGTACAGGTGGGCCAAAGATGACTGGAAAGGGCAGAAGTATCAGAACAGCATGCACTGCATGGGGCTGCTGAGCCTTCCAGGGCCCTAGCGCTGGGGGCTGGGATGACAGTCCCCACTGAGCTCTTAAATGCATAAAGGAATGTGTGTGTAGTGACCCTAGGTCTTTTTTTCTCTCTCTTCTTTTTACTTTTTACTGTGGAAATTCCACATGCAAGATAATATACCAAAAGAGAAAAAGTAATGTTGGGAGTCTCCCATATACTCCTTACCCAGCTTCAACTCGCGGTCAGTTTCATTTATTCTGTATACCCCCTCCCCCACCAACGCAACACTCTTCGAATCCCTCATGATTATTTTGAAGTAAATCCCAGACATCCTGTCATTTCATTTGAAAATATTTCAGGACTTTACTCTAAAAGACAGGGACTCTTTCTCGTTTCTATTTTTCTTTTTTTCCCCACCCTGTCTTATGCTGCTGAGACCCTTTCTTTTAATAGAGGTGTAACATATAATACAATGAAACACATAAGGTACACTGATCTTACAGATACAGCTCAGAGAGTCTTCACTTTTGTGTATTCTTGCATATCCCCCAGCTGTTCCAGAACGTCTCTGTTCCCTTCCCTTCCCTTCCCTACTGGACTACAGGACCTGCCACCTCGCCCGGCTAATTTTTGTTTTTTAGTAGAGACAGGTTTCACTGTGTTACCAGGATGGTCTCGATCTCTGACCTCTGATCCCCCCGGCCTCCAAGTGTGGATTACAGGTGTGGCCATTTCGGCTTTCTCTTCTCTTTCTTTCCTTCTTTCTTTTCTCTTCTTTTTCTCTTCTTTCTTCTTTCTATACAGATTCTCTGTCGCCAGGCTGGATCAAGGTCGTGGTCACTGCCACTCTGCTTCTGATTCAAACAATTCTCTGCCTCAGCCCTCCGAGTAGTGGATTACAGGTCCCACCACCACCTGGTGACAGGGTTTCACCATGTTGGCCAGGCTGGTCTTGAACTCCTGATCTCATGACCCACCCGCCTTGGCCTCCCAAAGTGCTGGGATTACAGGTGTGAGCCACGGCACCCGGCCCCAAAATGTTCCTTGCACTACAAAAGTTCGCTACAGGCCCTTCCCAGTCAAAGCTTCCTGCTTCACAGGTAACCACTATGTCAGACCCCTTTTAACCCCAGCTGGCTGGACTGTATGCTTCTTTCTGCTGCCAGCCCTAAGCTGGTGCTTCAGCCCTCACGGACTCTCTACACCCTAAGGAACGAGCCCTGAGATCTGGGTTTTGATCCTGGCCCCGTCGCTTTATCTCTGTGTGCCTCTTTTTTTTTTTTTTTTTTTGAGACGGAGTCTCACTCTGTCGCCTAGGCTGGAGTGCAGTGGCCCGATCTCGGCTCACTGCAAGCTCCATCTCCCGGGTTCATGCCATTCTCCTGCCTCAGCCTCTCCGAGTAGCTGGGACTACAGGCGCCCGCCACCACGCCTGGCTAATTTTTTGTATTTTTAGTAGAGACGGGGTTTCACTGTGGTCTCGATCTCCTGACCTCGTGATCCGCCCGCCTTGGCCTCCCAAAGTGCTGGGATTACAAGCATGAGCCACCGCGCCCGGACTTCTGTGTGCCTCTTTATTGTGCCAGTCAGCTACTGGTTTGCTTGCAGGTTTGTGGGATGGAGGTGGAGTGGGAGGAGAGAAGCAGCCAGGCTATTTCTCCCCTCTCTGCTTTCTGGCTTCACCTGCAGTTGGTTGTCTTCCTTCCTTCCCCACTTCCATAATCCCATCTCCTACCAGTAGTCCACACTATTTAGTTCCTGCCAAATGGCTCCGGAGGCTTCTTGGTCTTTTATGCTACATCACCCTGCCGTCCTTCCAGGCCTAGAGATGGTAGCTGCCTCCTGCTCTGCTGTTGTCTGAGCTGCCTCCCATTGGCTTCTCAGCTCTTCCATCACCCATGTACCAGTTCTCTGTGTTAAACTTCTTCTGTTTGAAAGACTTAGGGTGTTTCTTGTTTCCCAGCTGGATCACAAAAGACAAATCCTACCAATAAATGGCTACTGTAATGCCCAGCCATCCCCAGGAGGATAAAGGGAGACTCCCGGGGTGAGAAATCCACAGGTTCACCGTGGGCAGGGCATTGTCTTTACTCCTTTCCTTTTGTGTTTTTCACCAGAGTCTCCTGAGACTGATTTGCGCTGGGCAACACCAGACCTAGACCAAGCACCCCAGGACTCCTAGAAGGTGTGTGAGGGTGGGACTCTTCTCCCAGGCCTTCTTCCGAAGGAGCTGCTGAGAGAGCCTTCTTTCCATAGGCCCATGAGGCATCCAGAAAGGGGGTTGGTGGAAATGGATTCTTCTGCTTCTTTTTTTTTTTTGAGACAGAGTCTCAGTCTGTCGCCCAGGCTGGAGTGCAATGATGCAATCTCAGCTCACTGCAACCTCCGCCTCCCAGGTTCAAGTGATTTTCCTGGCCTCAGCCTCCCAAGCTGAGTAGCTGGGACTACAGGCATGCGCCAACAGGTCCGGCTAATTTTTGTATTTTTAGTAGAGATGGTGTTTTGCCATGTTGGCCAGGCTGTTTTTGAATTCCTGGCCTCAAGTCATTCGCCCACCTTAGCCTCCCAAAGTGCTGGGATTACAGGCATGAGCCACTGCACCCGGCCAGGAATGGATTCTTCTAAATACTTTTTCTTTCTCTCTTCTTCTCCACTCTGCTCTTAGCTGACTAGTGCTCTTGGAAATGGTCTGGCAAACACCCAGAAGTGCATAACTGATGAGGGTTGTCCTTTTCCAGAGTGTTTTCATTTTCAGTGGTGACAATGCCTTAACCCAGTCTTTTCAATAGGGGCAACTTTGCCCCCCAGAAGTCATTTGGCAAATTTGGAGATGTTTTGGTCACAGTAACTCAGGAGGTGCTACTAGCATCTAATAGATGGAAGCCAGGGATGCTGCCGAACATCCTACAATGCCCAGGATTGTAGATAGGACAGAATCATCCTGTCCCACCACAAAGAATGATACAGCTGAAAATGTCAATAGTGCCAAGGTTGATAAACCTTGTCTTCACTCAAAGTGATAAACTTCTAGTTGTGAACTTCTTTTTTTTTTTTTTTTTTGAGACGGAGTCTCGCTTTGTCTCCCAGGCTGGAGTGCAGTGGCACAATCTCAGCTCACTGCAAGCTCCGCCTCCCTGGTTTTACGCCATTCTCCTGCCTCAGCCTCCCGAGTAGCTGGGACTACAGGCGTGCACCACCTATGCCCAGCTAATTTCTTTTGTATTTTCAGTAGAGACGGGGTTTCACCGTGTTAGCCAGGATGGCCTCAATCCCCTGACCTCATGATCTGCCCGCCTCGGCCTCCCAAAGTGCTGGGATTACAGGCATGAGCCACCGTGCCTGGCCAACTTCTAGTAGTGAACTTCTAAGTAAACTGCCAGGGGACTAGATGAAAAGTGGCATTTTTCTGGTCCATCATTTTAAATGAAAGAGAAATCTGTACCACATAAGGGCAGCTGAAAGGACTGTTGTCTTCCACAGTGGGCAGCCCCCATTGTGAAGTGGCTAATTAGCTCCAAGTAGTAAGAATAAAGAGTTGCATTTAACTAAGTAACTGATTCTTATCCTGGAAAGGATAGAAGTGAACAGGGAAAAGTGAAGAAAATTTAGATAAATTAATAGACCACAAATAAATGGGTTGTCAGAGGAAGTTAGGATGTTTGAAGTTTTGCAGATGCTTTTTCATAGCATATCCCACTCTGTCAAAGATAAACTAGCAAAGATGCCAGTTCTGCTGTCTTCTGCAGAGTGGGTGGCAAACAGTGACCACTAGATACTGAGGTCACCAAGATGAATACGCCTGGTCTCTGTCCTTTTGTTGCGGGAAGTCAGGGACCCCAAACGGATGTATATGTACAAACACACATACATCAGGATAATAGTAAATAATAATAATAAATAATAGTAAACAGTGGTAAGTGCAGAGATAGGCTCTCCCTAGGAGGGTGGAGTGATTACTTCCGTCATCTCCTGTCCACGGAGAACAAGAGGCAGGAAGACCCTTTGCACTCATAACCCTCATCCCACGGCAGCCCCTCTGGTTTCACTTCTCTCCCTGCAGCCGTGCATATTTTATGGCCACACCACAGGGTTAGAGGATAGCTGGTGTTGGGAGGGGAAGGCAGCCCTGGGTTGGTGGGAAGGGCTGGGGCTCTGGGGGAGTCTGGGGGTAGTCCTGGGAAGGCAGGGGATCCTTCCAAGACAGAGTCTACAAAGCTCTTGACTTCTTCTAGAACAAAACTGTACTTCTCTCAAAGTCAGAGAAGGAGAACTGGGCTTGGAAAGGAGTGGCCCAGTTTTCAGTCTGACCCCACCCCTAACTCCTGGGTGACTGTGACCAAGTCACTTTGCTCCTGTGGGCCTCAGTCCCCCCATGCATGAAGCAGGGGGCTAGATGCAAGATCAGCTGGAAAAAGTCTTTGTGCCCATCTGGGTTGCCTTCCCCATCCCTTCTTGCCCTTTCATTTTCTCAGGTGAGATCACCGGGGCCCACAGAGGTCAAGTGCCTTTCTCAAAGTCACATAGCTTAAAAGCAAAAATAGGGGCTGAGTATGGTGGCTCACACTTGGAATCCCAGCACTTTGGGAGGCTGAGGCAGGAGGACTGCTTGAGCCTAGGAGATGGAGGCTGCAGTGAGCCATGATCATGCTGCTGTACTCCAGCCTAGAGGACAGTGCATGATCCTGTCTATAAAATAAATAAGAAAATAAAAGCAAAAATGGAAGTTGTAGAAACATACCTATAGCATGGTCCCTCTTATAAAAAAGAACTATATATTTTGTTTTTTAAAAATACATGTAAGTTTATAAAGGCACACAAAAAGATATAGACAGATATACAAATTACGGTGGCTCCCCTTGAGGGAGGGAAAGGAAGGGGACAAAGGGAAGCTTTTATTGTTCTATATACTTCTGTATTGCTGAAAAATTGTACTATGACAAAAACATATTTGTGTATTATTTGTACACTTTAAAAGATCATCTTTAAAATGGACTTCTGACCAAAGTGCAGGTCTCAGATTTCTATTTTCCTCACAACACCAAGCTTGCTCCAGCCCACTCCGGGTCTACAATGCTGCAGCACTAGGCTCGCTTTGCCACTCCCATACCTGGCAGGACGTGGCAGGGTCACCACCCTCTGGCTCAGCCCAGACTAGGCATTGCAATTCTTTTCACAGAGCCCTTGATACGAAAACTATTTGCCATGCTGCCTTAAGCTAGTGGTTGGATTTCAGGCATGAGCTAGCAAATAGAAAAGGCAGGGAGGTGCTTTTCAGAACCTTTGAGATCAAACAGCCAGGGTGCTGAGCACCTTATTTGCAGGGAGGACCATGCCCAATGTAAGGACCTGGCTCAAGGGAGACTGGAGTTTCTAGGGGTCTCTGGGATCTGTGGGGCCGTGGGGACAGCGCAGAGACCTTTTCAGAGAGCCAAGGAGATAACCCAGCACCCAGAGAGCGGACGAATCCATGGGCTCCGTGTGGGAGTGAGGGAGGCCTTCCAGGCTTTCACATCCAGGTGCACCCGAGCCCCAATCCCCCATGAGTCTGTCTCAGGAAGTAAATGGCAAAAGCGCTAAGTAGATAACCCCAGAGGAGGAGAAGAATTCTGAATTCCGTTTATAGCTCTGCTCCTATTTTGTTTTCTAACCTCAGAAAACTGATTTATCCTTGGGAAGGGTCAGTTTCTTCATTAGGACAATGAAGAAAAATCCAGCTGTCCCTTCCAAGGGGAGGTATCATGAGCAGTATCAAGGTAAGCAAGGGAACCTGCTTTGGAATCCTGGTTGACACCAGCTCTCACTTTAAGAAGTCACAAGAGACAGCCGCAAGAGGAAGCCACAGCCCAGGTGGGACCCTGAGCCTGGAGTATACCGCCTTTTCTCTTCTTTGCCTGTTAAACTCCTTGCTCTTCAAGATTGAGCAGAGATGACACATTCTCTGGGAAGGCTTCCTGAGTCTCCTGCAGTGAGCCCCTAGGCTCCCCTAGCCCTTGGCTCTTATTTCTTGGCTCTTCTCTCTTATCTCTGAGAAATCTGAGATCTGCACTTTGGTTGGAAGTCCCTTTTAAAGATGATCTTTTAAAGTGTACAAATGGAATCCTTATCTTATTGTATTGCAGCTACCTATTTGCAGGCCTATCTTCTCCTCCAGTGTGTTATCAGTGCTCAGGCTGGGCCTCTGTCTGCTGGCTTGTGGAGGGAGGCAGGACAAGCCAGTGACCACATTCCTGCACTCTGGGCTGCCTCCTGTGGGGCCCACGAGGGAGCGGCAGCCCTCCCTGTTGCGTGCAGGGCCTGGATTGTGTGGGTGGCTCTCCCGAGTCTCCTCCAGCCCTTTTTGGGTCTGATTCTCTGACCCTCCTCTCCTTGCTCACCACTTGGCACTCCACTCCTTATCCTTTTGCTGCATTAAGTTTGGAAAGAGATTTTGGAGAAATATATAGCCCCTATCAATGAATTTCTCCTCCTCCCAGGGCCTGTCCAGGCGTGCGCCATGCCCACCCTCTTCCTTTCCAGCCCTGGCCACGTCCTCCCTGCACCTTCAGTGCCTGCTTTCCCTGCCTCTTCCTGCGCTCCGGGTCTGTGCCCACAGTGTCCTGCCTGGCCCTCGCGCCGCCTCTGGTTGCCCACATTCCTGCAACTCCGTGACCACAACAGGGGCGATTACACATTCCTGGCCTGGCAGCCGAGGTGTAAAAAGGAACAGAATGTCCTAGGGCCCCGCCTAGCCCCCAGCTTCACCTGGGCCCCTCCCGGGTCTGGACAAGGTTGGAGGGGGTGGTGAGGAATCAGCAGGAAAGAGGAGGGACGAGGAGGAGGCAGATGCGCCCCACCTGAGTGCGCTGCTCTCACTTAGTGAGCGGGGAGGAGACTTGCAGAGACCTCTCTTCTCTGCAGGGCCTGAGGGTGAGGCTGACCTGTGGGTGCCCTTGGAGGGTTGCCCACTTGCTGAGACTCTAGCTCCTGGAAGCACACTTGGGACTCCCCCCTTGCTCTCCTTCCTGGAGACAGACTCCCTTTGGTGCTGGCTCCTTCTATTTGCCCCCACCACCGCCCCCCACCTGCCTCTACTCACTCAGTGCCCTTCCTCCATCCCTATCTCTCTGTCCTTTGCTGCCCTCTCTATTGTCTCCCTTTTTCTGCCCTCCTGTCCTCTGGGTTCCCCACCCAGGCCCTCTCAGCCTGGCTGGCCCCTTCTCCTTGTGTTGCCCACCTGGCTGTGGGCTCAGGATCCTTCTACTTGTTCAGATCTTTGCCCCTCACCTGCCATCCTGTCCCCCAGCCTCCTTGCCTGTCTGCATCTAAAGCCCCTGCCCGGAGTCTGCCTTCTCAGGTCCAGTACTCCCAGTTCACCTGCCCTCGGGAGCCCTCCTTCCTCTGGCAAACTCCCAGCTCTGACTCCTCCTCAGCCCCTCCCCCCCACCTTGCTCACCTTTAATTGAGATGCTAATGAGACTCCTGCCGCTTCCATCCCTGGCCGGCCGGCGGGCGGGCTCCCCAGCCAGGCCGCTGCACCTGTCAGGTGAGGGGGAGGAGAGGTTTGGCTGCCGGATTCAACTGGAAAGGAACCAGTCCCAGTCCAGCCGCAACCTGGGAGTGGGAAGCTGGAGGCAGCCCAGACCTCCTGGAGCCCTGCAGTCCTGGGGTAGGGACAGAATCAGGACACAGCTCGAGGTCAGGGCCAGAGGCTGGAGGTGAGGCCTAGAGTGAGAGGGGGCAAGGCAAGGGGGGAAGAGGAAGAGAGGCAGGATTAGAGAGAGGAGCCAGGCCAGGAAGAGGAGAGCTGGGAGAGACCCAAAGAGAAACAGAAGGCAGATAGAGAGGGAGTGAGAGGCAGGAGCTGAGACACAGATCCTGGAGGAAGAAGGCCAAAGGAAGAGGGCAGAGACAGAAAGGGAGGTGCCAGGACAAAAACCAAAAGGTGGCCCTATCGGGGAAGCAGAGGAGAGGCTGTTCTAGGGAAGCCCAGCTCCAGCACTTTTGGCCCCAACTCCCGCAGGTCTGCTGGCTCCAGGAAAGGTGGAGGAGGGAGGGAGGAGTGGGAGAATGTGGGCGCAGGGTGGGACATGGGCATGGCCAGGGGCAGCCTCACTCGGGTTCCAGGGGTGATGGGAGAGGGCACTCAGGGCCCAGAGCTCAGCCTTGACCCTGACCCTTGCTCTCCCCAATCCACTCCGGGGCTCATGAAGGGGAACAAGCTGGAGGAGCAGGACCCTAGACCTCTGCAGCCCACACCAGGGCTCATGGAGGGGAACAAGCTGGAGGAGCAGGACTCTAGCCCTCCACAGCCCACCCCAGGGCTCATGAAGGGGGACAAGCGTGAGGAGCAGGGGCCGGGCCCCGAACCTGCGGCACCCCAGCAGCCCACGGCGGAGGAGGAGGCCCTGATCGAGTTCCACCGCTCCTACCGAGAGCTCTTCGAGTTCTTCTGCAGCAACACCACCATCCACGGCGCCATCCGCCTGGTGTGCTCCCAGCATAACCGCATGAAGACGGCCTTCTGGGCAGTGCTGTGGCTCTGCACCTTTGGCATGATGTACTGGCAATTCGGCCTGCTTTTCGGAGAGTACTTCAGCTACCCTGTCAGCCTCAACATCAACCTCAACTCGGACAAGCTCGTCTTCCCCGCAGTGACCATCTGCACCCTCAATCCCTACAGGTCGGTTAGTCCCTCTGCCCCTTCCCTGGCGCCTGCGCCTGGAAGGGTAGTCCAGGGTGCTGAGGTGCTCGCTGGGCAGGCAGAGCCTCAGACCTGTGGGTGGGAACTGACACCCCTGTCCCAGGTAGAGCTCACTGCTGGCAAAATGAGGAGCCTCCAGCTTGCTGGACTGGCGTCCCTGCCCAGTGGAGCCATCCTAGCACCCCAGGCTCACCCAGAGTGTGGTTGTTGGAGCAGCATTGCCCTCCCCTGCCCCCTCTTCTCCTTCCCTCCCATTCCTTTCTCCCTTCTGCAAGTGGGAGGGAGTGCTTGCAAAAGGGCAGGGGTGTGCTCAGCTGCATCCCTTTTCTGGAGCAAGATGCCAGCAAAGTATAAGGCCTCATCCACCTCAGCAGGAGCATCTGATGGAGGGGCGAGGCTAGGTGAGGGGAGGCGAGACCGTGCAGGTGCTGTGGAGGTGGGTGCTGTCAGTCTGTTTAGAAGGGGAATTTGTTATGGAGAAAGCAAAGTGGGAGATCGTGGAGGTTAGGGCTGCAAGTGAGCCCAAAGGCTGGGGGCAAGGGCCTTACAGAACAAGGAGAATGGGTCAGGCTAGAGAGCAGTCCCTTGTGAAGCTGTTCCCCCAGAAGACCCAGGCTAAAATGCTGCACTGTTGACCTGCCCAGGTGCCTGACCTTTACCTGCTTGGGTGTGTCCTGAAGTTTTGGGTTTCATCAGTGCTCTTTGCCAATGTCGGGTCTGGAAACCGGAGCGGGTGGTAAGCTTGGAGAAGAGAGGAGGGCAGGGCTGAGTGTTTTTATATACCTTTTATTTGTATTCACTCAGCCATGCCACACCTTGGGGACACCTGCGTCAAGCCAGACACAGGGCTAGGCACCTGGCACAATGGATTCATGAATAATTCATAAGCCCTTTATTGAAGGCCAGGTAGTTTGCTGTGTTCTGGAGACAGAAAGATAAAATAAGATAGCAGAGACAGGCATATAAGCCAGTAACTGTGGCACACTGGGATAAGTATGATAAAAATGGTGAGTGAGTGTGCCTTCAAGGAGTGTAAAATCTTTATGGGTGTGAGTGTGAGTGTGTGTGTGCACATATTGGTGTGTGTGCGATTATGGATGCTGGGGCTTGGTCATGCTGTGGGTGGAGCATATATTCCATCATGTCCAAAGGTGTGTTACGGACTAAGAAAGGGTGGGACGTCCTGTCCTGGAGAAGAAAAAAAAAAAAAAGCCGGGCCATTTCGTTGATTAACCTCTGTATAATGTCCCAGGTAGGGACCATTTCCTTAGGAAGCTGCCTTGTGCACAGACGCTGCGAAGGTGTTTTAGGTATCTCATTTCATTCTCACATCTTACCAGGCCGGTGCTATTGTTATCCCTATTTTACACTTGAGGAAACTACGGCAAAGAGAGGCAAGTCACAACATCACAGAGAGAGTAACTGAGCTGTGACTCACCCTGTTTACGCCTAATCCCAAAACTCTGCCTCTTTTTAATATCCAAGATGTGGGGCTTTGAGTGAATGAAATTTCCAGTCAGATGTGGCTTCCATCTCATTTCAGAGCTCTCTGGGATCCTTCCCCTTAGCCTCATTTTTCTCCCCCTGGTGCCTGCAGACATCTTCACCCCTTTAGGCCTTGGTGGAGGGGAGGGACCCAGCAGGAAGGGGAAGGACAGCAGGTGGGGCAGTGGGCACTCAATAAATATTTGTGGTTGAAAGTATGTCAGTAAGAGATGGAGAGGGAGGGCAGGGGTGAATCGGGTGAGGCCTGCACAGTTCTTAGGTTCTGCTGGATGCAGGGCCCTAGACAGTCCGGGAAAAAGCCGGGGAAAGGAAGCCATAAGCCCTGCCTCTGGGGCCTGCAGGCTGGGAGGCAGCCATCTGCCCAGAAAGAATCCCTCCTTCTTGAAGGGCTGCTGTGGAGTCAGGAGGGAGAGAACACCTAGGAGAGGAGAGGAGTCGGGGAAGGCTCCCCAGCACAGCGGGAGGAGATTCAACACCCACCAAGCACTATGCACTTGACCTTGTAGTCACATTATGTGCTACACCCTAAAACTGGGTGCTTTATAGACACTCTCTCATTTAATACTGACAAGTCCAGGGAGGTGGGCAGTATTATTCCCATTTTTTTAGATGAGGAAATTAAGGCTTGGCAAGAGGAAATAATTTGAGCAAAGGAACATACATATTATTTATTTATTTATTAAATTAAAACATAACCACCGGGTGTGGTGGCTCACGCCTGTAATCCCAGCACTTTGGGAGGCCAAGGCAGGCATTGAGGGGTCTGGGACGGAGCCCAAACAAGGTTGTTTAAAAGAGCCCCTCACTTGAGGCCAGGAGTTTGAGACCAGCCTGGCCATCATGGTGAAACCCCCATCTCTACTGAAAATACAAAAATCAGCCAGGCGTGGTGGCGCATGCCTGTAGTCCCAGCTACTTGGGAGGCTGAGGCAGGAGAATCACCTCAGGAGGCCGAGGCTGCAGTGAGCCAAGATCACACCACTGCATTCCATCCTGGGCCACAGAGTGAGACACAGTCTCAAAGAAAAAAAAAAACAAACAGTAATAACGTTTGTATATATTTATGTGCCAGACTTTTTACAAATGAATCTAAATCAAATGATTCTGCTTTAAATTATTTAATTCTCACAACACACCTTGGAAGTAAGTATCATGATTACTCTTGTTTTATGGATGAGGAAACTGAGGCCCAGAGAGTTAAGTAACTGCCTCAACTTCGGACAGACAGCAAGTGGTGAAACTGGGACTCAAAAATCATCCCCCGCACCCCCTGCGCCCCCCCCCCCCCCCCGCGCCCCCCCCCCCCCGCCACGCTCCAACGAAAAGCCAGGGCATCTCAGGTTAGCAGCTGAGTCACAAACCGAGTGTGTTTGATTTCAAAGCTCTTTTTTCCATTATACTTTAAGTAGGGATCAGGCAAAGACCTCCCAGGGTCAGAGGCAGCTGGTGGGAGCCCAGCGGGCAGAGCAGCAGTCATTGGAGGACAACTTGTCAGGCGTGCAGGAGGGAGGGATCCAGGGCCACTCCTACTCGGGAGAGAGGCAGGGAGGTAAACAGGTTAATGAGCCCCAGAGAGTGAATCACCGGGAGCAGGAGCGCGGTGAGTGACTCCTACCGAGGAGATCGGTTGATGAGTTAGAGGAACCCGAGTGAGGCAGCAGAGCTGCCCAGGACTGCCTACCTGCTGAGGGTCGCCACCAGCAGAGAGGAGGAAAGTGGACACGCAGGACTCTGTGCTGCTTTCTAACTTCAAGGAAAGGGGACAAAGCACTGAAGACCTTTCAGACTAAGCAAGGAAGTGCTAAGTCCAAAGGGAAGGGTTGGCCACTGCAGCCCCTTTCTCTCTGGTCAACAAAGGGCTTCTTCACTGAAAGGAGAGGGCCAGTCATACCTACAGTCATGGAAAACAGCCCACAGACATATTTTTCATCCAGTCCCAGGAACGGTTTAGGCTGGACCTAAGAACTTGGGGTTCTTGAACAATGAAGGAGGTCATGGTAGCTTCTTTCCTGGAAATGGCACAGCAGGAGGCCGGGAGTGGGTGAAGCAAGGGGCAATTTCCCAGAGAGAGCTCCTGTGGGGAGGGTGGGAAAGCCCTGAGCTAGGGAGGCCATCCCTGCCTGCGGTCCCCTGACGGGGCGGGCAGACCCTGCACTCCCTGGGCAGTCTGGACACCAGGCTTTGCTCAGCAGGGCTGGCAGGAAAAAAGCCTGGACTCTTAAGAGTTGACTCCCCTCTAACCCTGCCACGGTGGTTGGATCCTTCTCATGTCAGGAACCTTGCTACCTTTGTGGCAGATGCTATTAAAAAATTCTTCCTGGCCGGGCACTGTGGCTTACGTCTGTAATCCCAGCACTTTGGGAGGCCAAGGTGGGCA
Source organism: Hylobates moloch (assembly GCF_009828535.3). Classification (NCBI taxonomy): domain Eukaryota; kingdom Metazoa; phylum Chordata; class Mammalia; order Primates; family Hylobatidae; genus Hylobates; species Hylobates moloch. Next base: position 6,296,237 of record NW_026652283.1, on the reverse strand, counting down.
GATCCCTTGAGCTCAGTAGTTCAAGAGCAGCCTGGGCAACATAGTAAAACCCCATCTGTACAAAAATACAAAAAAATAAAAATAAAAAATTAGCCGGGCGTGGTGGTGTGCACCTGTGGGGAGGGATGAGAATCACTTGAACCCAGGAGGTGGAGGTTGCAGTTAGCTGAGATAGCGCCACTACACTTCAGCCTGGGCGACAGAGTGAGACTCTGTCGCAATAAATAAATAAAAATAAAAATAAATAAAATAAGAAAGCTCTTCCTTAGGTAAAGCTACAGTTTACCTTGTGATAACTTCTGTCCTCTGGTTCTGGTTCTGTGTCTTTGAAGCAACCCTAAAGGCGTCTCCTCCTTCCTCTGGCTATCAGTTCAGGTGCACTGAACTCCACATATGATCTGAGAGCTCAGAACAGGCTCTAGTGGGGCGATCTCTGTTACCTGGCGTCTGTCCTCAGGGGGACTCACGGGTTTGGAGCACCTGTCTGTGAACACACTCTGGTGCGGGCTGAGCTTGTAGAGGTCGAGTGTGGGGAGGACTCCATTGGGCTTGTGTGCTCACAGCCCCCTGGGAGACAAGGCTGGAGATGCTGAGAGGTGGAGAACGGGGCTAGGGAAGGGGCCGAAGAAGGGGAAGTCAAGGCTTCTAGGTGGTCCCTGGAGGTGGGAGAGAGCACTGCGGAGAGGAAGTTGGTGCGTTTCCTGTGCCCAGCTCTGCCTGGTAATCTGGGAATGCTGGCTGCGTGCTCCAGTAGGGCCTCCGTGTGGGATGGGGCATGGGCAGGTCCCACGGCTGTCAGGGTGAGCATGGGCTCTTCTGTGAGAGGAGGCCACCGGGGGTAAGAGGGAGGGAAGAGGAGGAGAGAGCAGGGTGTCAGCCTCCAAGTCTCCCAGGGTCCTTGCACCCTGCTGGTCTGTCCTGGACACAGAAGAGGGGCTAGAAGGGAGAGGGCCAGCTGCAGAGAAAGGAGATTTTGCTGCCTGATCCCAGATGCTTCATAGCTGGGAGGCAGGCACAGTGGAAAAAGCAGGGGCCATGGAGTGAATAGGCCTGGGTTCACATCTTGGCTCCAGTCCTTCCTGGCTGAGTGACCCTAGGGAACTTGCCTAGTTGATAGGCCTCAGTTTCCTCAACTGTAAAGTGGGGAAAATAATGCCTGCCCGATGGAATTGTGTAAGGGTTGACTCACCCTCCAATGCAGGGTTGACTCACCCTCCAATGTGGGGCTGCCTGCCAGAGCAGATGGGAGTGAGGGCAGTGAGCATGACCTGAGGAGGAGGTCAAGGCTAGAAGGGCTGGACTGTCTGGAGGAACCCACTGTGGGCATTCATTATCCCTTCCCTCTAGCCACTGGTCTCCTCAAAACAAGATCAGATGTCTTCAGTGTGCTTTCTGTTTAGTGGTCAATTCTCTTAGCTCTAGGTGCCATCTCAAAGGCTCTGCCTCCTGCTATAGGAATTTCTAGTATTACGGGGTCAGGGAGGGAGTTTTTTTTTTTTTTTTTTTGAGATGGAGTCTCGCTCTGTCCCCCAGGCTGGAGTGCAGTGGCGCAATCTCAGCTCACGGCAAGCTCCACCTCCCGGGTTCACGCCATTCTCCTGCCTCAGCCTCCAGAGTAGCTGGGACTACAGGTGCCCGCCACCATGCCTGGCTAATTTTTTGTACTTTTTTAGTAGAGATGGGGTTTCGCTGTGTTAGCCAGGATGGTCTCAATCTCCTGACCTCGTGATCCGCCTGCCTCGGCCTCCCAAAGTGCTGGGATTACAGGCATGAGCCACCGCGCCCAGCCATTCCGTCTTATCTTATGCCAAAAAAGAGGAGCAGTAGACCTTTTGGGAGAGTGAAGGCGAGGCCCTATGGAGGCCTTGTCACAGGTGTGTGTGTGTGGGATCAAGGGCTGGGAGCTCAGGCTGTGCTCAGTGAGGGGCTCATCAGTGAGGCCAGGCAGGAGGGAGGTGCATAGGGTGGCAGCATGGAGGAGAAAGCCGGGCACAGAGATGGCATGGGGGCTCCCCAGGGGAGAGGAGTGTGGCCAGAGAAGTGACAACCAGATTGAAGTGGTGATGAGAGAGAGGGAGGAGCAGGAGGCAGAAGGGACTTGAGCCAGCTTGGGGAAGGAGTGGAAAGGGAGGCCCAGCCAGGATATGGTGGAAATAACTCCAGGCAAGTGGGGGATCTGGATTCTTCCTGTGTGACCTTGAGAAAGACAATTCGCTTTCCTGGACTCCTGGCTCCTCTGTGTCTTCCTAATAGTTGATGGTCTCTTCACTTTGTGTCACTGAGTATTTTCTCACTTAACCCTCCAAGAGCTTCACGTGGTAGGCAGATCTAGTGTTATGCCCATTTTACAGATAAGGAACTCAGACTGAGATTCAGAAAGGCTGGATCACTTACTCAGAGTTACATAGACAGAAAGTGTGTGGCTGAAACACCAGGCCCTACATCTCAGAGAGATTCTGGCTCGGGTGCTCTTTCTGGGGCACCATGTGGCCCTCCTAAAATAGCCAGAGGTAGCAGGGACAGACCAGAGGGCAGTGTGATGGTTGGAGTGCTGTCTGACCCATTTGCTAGCTGTGCCAACTGGAATAAGTCATCATGCCTCAGGTTTTTCACCTGGGAAAGAGAATGACAATTGTGTTAGCTAACAGTGGCTAACGGTATACTGCGTTACACTGAAGATTAAATCATGTTAAATAAGTTTTAGCCTAAAGTTGCCTCTTTACATTTTTGAAGTTTGGCCTAAAGGTTTCTTCGTGCATAGTGAACTGCTACCTAACTAGATATGTAAACACACTATAACCTACCTTTATAGCAATCACAGAGTTTTGGCCAACGAAAGGCAGCCCACCGTTCAAACTTTGTCCAAATAAGGCAAACGCCGGGGGTGTAACCAATCCGGGTGTTTCTGTACCTCACTTCCGTTTTCTGTGGGTCACTTGCCTTTTCCTGTCCACGAATATTATCTAATCATGCAGGAGCCCCCAGAGTCACTCTGAACCTATTCTGGTTGTGGGGGGCACTCGATTCAAGGTTCATTGTTTGCTCAGTGAAACTCAAGTTAAATTTAATTTGTTTAAAGTTTTTCTTTTTCTTTTTTTTTTTTTTTTGAGACAGAGTGTCGCTCTGTCACCCAGGCTGGAGTGCAGTGGCGTGATCTCTGCTCACTGCAAGCTCCGCCTCCTGGGTTCACGCCATTCTCCTGCCTCAGCCTCTCCGAGTAGCTGGGACTACAGGCGCCCGCCACCACGCCCGGCTAATTTTTTGTATTTTTAGTAGAGACGGGGTTTCACCGTGGTCTCGATCTCCTGACCTCGTGATCCGCCCGCCTCGGCCTCCCAAAGTGCTGGGATTACAAGCGTGAGCCACCGCGCCCGGCTAAAGTTTTTCTTTTAACAATTAAATAATGTACATTCTAATACCACAGTGCCTGGCTCATAATAAGTGCTCGATAAATGCTAGCTATGCTTGCCATTCTTTTAATTATTAATAACGAGCAAGTCTCTTAGAATGCCAAACACACCTTCGACCAGAGCTACATTTTCTCCTGTGAGAAGTTTAGGGGCTGCCAGAGCTGATGCCTAAGGCCCAGCCAGCTAGACTTCTCTGGTAGAGATGGAAATAGAGCTGAATGGAAGAGGAAGTGAAGATCTGGACTAGACAGTGGTTAATGTAGCTGCACGTTAGGACCACGTGGGGGCTCTTTTAAACAACCTTGTTCTGGCTCCATCCCAGACCCAGTAAATCTGAATCTGGCAAGTAAGACCCTGCACTGGTATTTTTTTCTTTAAGTGAGGCATAATTGACGTACAATAAAATGAACAAATCTTGAGTGCCCACTCAGGTTTGACAGTCGAGATATTGAACACTCCCACTACCCGGTGCTCCCTTTCCATCAATTCCTCTTCCTCTCCCACTATCATTTTCTGATGCTATCACTATTAACTAGTTTTGTCTGTTCATAGAATTCATATAAATGGCATCATACATGTGTATGTGTGTCTGACTTATTTTGCTTAACGTTTCTGGAATTCTTCCCTGTTTTTTTGCATGTATCAGTTCCTTTTTATTGCTGAGTGGTTTTGATGAACCTATTCTGGTTGAGGGGCTGCCTGATTTGAGCATCGTTCCTTGCTCAAGTCAACTCTGCTAAATTTAATTTTGCCTAACGTTCTTGTTTTAACAATTAAATAATGCAAATTCTAATACCATCGTTCCTGGCTCATAGTAAGTGCTCAATAAATGCTAGCTATAATTGCCATTCTTTTTTATTTTTTTAAGACAGGGTCTTGCTCTGTTGCCCAGGCTGGAGTGCAGTCACACGATCACGGCTCACTGTAGCCTCAAACTCCAAGGATCAGGCAATTCTCCTGCCTCAGTCTTCTGAGTAGCTGGGACTACAGGTGTGCACCACCACATCTGGCTAATTTTTGTATTTTTTGTAGATACAAGGTTTCGTCGTGTTGCCCAGGCTGGTCTCAAACTTCTGAGCTCAAGTGATCCACCCACTTGGCCTTCCAAAGTTCTGGAATTACAGGTGTGAGCCACCATGCCCCGCGGATTGCCATTCTTTTAATTAGCAGTAATGAGCAAGTTTTCTAGAATGCCAAACACACACCTTCAACACACCTTTGAGTTGCTTCAGGCTTTTTGGCTATTATAAATAAAATGGCTATGAACATTCATGTACAAATCTTTTTTTTTTTTTGAGATGGAGTTTCGCTCTGGTTGCCCAGGCTGGAGTGCAATGGCGAGATCTCAGCTCACTGCAACCTCTGCATCCCGAGTTCAAGCGATTCTTCTGCCTCAGCCTCCCGAATAGCTGGGATTACAGGCATGTGCCACCACGCCTGGCTAATTTTGCATTTTTAGTAGAGACAGGGTTTCTCCATGTTGGTCAGTCTGGTCTCGAACTCTTGACCTCAGTGATCCACCCGCCTTGCCTTCCCAAAGTGCTGGGATTACAGGTGTGAGCCACTGCACCCAGCCTCATGTACAAATCTTTATGTTTGTCTTGCTCTTGTGTAGCAGCTAGGAGTGGACCTGGTAAAATATTCAGAAATGAAATGACTGGGTCATAAAGTAGATATGCATGTTTAAAATTATAAGCAACTACTAACTGGTCCTCCAAAGCAGTGGTACCATTTTATACTCCCATTAGCAGCTTAGAAGAATTCCAGTTGCTCTCTGCATCCTCACCAACACTTGGTATTGTCAGTCTTTTTAATTTTAACCTTTCTAATGGTATCTTCTTATGGATTTAATTAGCATTTCCCTGAGGACTAATTATGTTGGGTAGCTTTTCAGGTGTTTAGTGACCATTTGTATATGTTTTTTGGTCATTTAAAAATTTTTTTAATTGTTAATTTACAAGAATTCTTTATATATCAAGATGATCTTTTCATTAGGTATTTTTCCTTTAAAAAACAGCTTTATTGAGATATAATTCACATACCATACAATTTACCTACTTAAAATTCAGTCATTTTAAAAATATTTCACAGAATCATGCAATTATTACTACAATCAATGTTAGAACATTTTCATCACCCCCAAAAGAAACCCCATATCCATTAGCAGGCATTCATCTTTCCCTCCCATCTACTTAACCCCTAGCCCTGCATGACCACTGATCTACTTTCTGTCTATAGATTTGCTTATTCTGGATATTTCCTATAAATAGAATCATGCTATATGTCATCTTCTGTGAATGGCTTCTTTCATTTAGTATAATGTTTTCAAGCATCATCCGTGTTAATTCCTTTTTATCTGCCAAATATTATTCCAGTGTATGGATCCACCACATTTTATTTATATGTTCATCAATTGATGGACATTTGGGTTATTTCTACTTTTTGGCTATTAGGAATAATACTGGTATGAACAGTTGTGCATTTGTGTGTGTGTAGTTGGGGGGCATATGCTTTCATTTCTCTTGGGAGTGGAATAGATGGGTTATATGGTAACTCTATATCTAACTTTTTGAAGAACTTCCAGATTGTTTTCCGAAGTGATTGTATCATTTTATATTCTCACTAGCTGTGTACAGGGTCAGAATCTTTTAAAAATGTAGGTCTGATCGACTGGGCATGGTGGCTCACGCCTGTAACCCCAACACTTTGGGAGGCCGAGGCAGGTGGATCACGAGGTCAGGAGATCGAGACCATCCTGGCTAAGACGGTGAAACCCCGTCTCTACTAAAAATACAAAAAATTGGCCGGGCGTGGTGGCGGGCGCCTGTAGTCCCAGCTACTCCGGAGGCTGAGGCAGGAGAATGGCGTGAACCCGGGAGGCAGAGCTTGTGAGCCAAGATCACGCCACTGCACTCCATCCTGGGCAACTGAGACTCCGTCTCAAAAAAAAAAAAATGTAGGTCTGTTCATAAAGTGCCTACTACATAGGGTTGTTGTAGGGATTATTTGTTAGATATTTTTCTTACAAGATAGTTTTGCCTACCCCAAGGTCAGGAAGCTATCTTCCATCTTCTAGAGTGTTTACGGTTCTGAACTTCATGTTTACGTTATGATCCATCTTGAATTAGTGTTTGCCTGTATAGTATAAGGTAGAGATTGAGGGTCATTTTTTTTTCCAATACAGTATTCAGTTGTTCTAGCATAATCTGCTAACAAATTTTATTTTCTACACTGAATTGAATTGGTGTTTTGGCCAAAAATCAGTTGACCATCTATGCATAAGTTTATTTCCGGACTCTATTCTGTTCCATTGATCTATTGTCTGTCCTTACCAAGAACCACATTGTTTTGATTACTGTGGCTCTATAGTAAATACTAAAGTCAGGAGGTATACATTTTCCAACTTGACTCTTCTTTTCTAAAATTTTCTGGCTATTCTAGATTGTTTGCATTTCCAGGTAAGTCTTAGAACCAGTATGTCAATTTCTTTAAAAATATCTGCTGGGGCCGGGTGCAGTGGCTCATGCCTGCAATCCCAGCACTTTAGGAGGCTGAGGCTGGTGACTGCTTGCGCTCAGGAGTTGGAGTCCAGCCTGGGCAACCTGGTGAAACCCCCTCTCTACAAAAAATATACAAATTAGCTTGGTGTGGTGGTGGCACACTTTTGGTCTCAGCTACTAGGGAGGCTGAGGCGGGAGGATTGCTTGAGCCCAGGAGGAGGCTGCAGTGAGCGGTGATTGTGTCACTGCACTCCAGCTTGGGTGACAGAGCAAGATCCTGTCCAAAAAAAAAAAAAAGCTGGAATTTTGATAGGGATTCTGTTGAATCCATGTGTGTGTGTGTGTGTATATATATATATATATATATATATATATATATATCTCCACTTATTCTGATCTTTGATTTATTTCAGCAGGGATTTCAATATATTTTTCAGTCTTGCACATCTTTTGTTACATTTATTTCTATGTATTTGATGTTGTTTATGTTATTTAATATTGCTGTTGTATTTCTGGTTTTCCAGTTTTCTGTTGCCAGCATGTAGAAATGCAATTAATTTTTTTTGAGACGGAAATGCAATTAATTTTTTTTTTTTTTTGAGATAGAGTCTCGCTCTGTCACCTACACTGGAGTGTAGTGGCGCGATCTTGGCTCACTGCAAGCTCCGTCTCCCGGGTTCACACCATTCTCCTGCCTCAGCCTCCAGAGTAGCTGGGACTACAGGCGCCCGCCACCAAGCCCGGCTAATTTTTTTGTATTTTTTTTTTAGTAAAGACGGGGTTTCACCGTGTTAGCCAGGGTGGTCTCGATCCCCTGACCCCGTGATCTGCCCACCTCGGCCTCCCAAAGTGCTGGGATTACAGGCATGAGCCACCACACCCGGCCTAAATGCAATTAATTTTTTTGTGTGTATTTGTTTTGTACCCTGCAACCTTGTTCAGTTTATTAGTTCTGCATTTGTTTGGTTTTGGTAGATTACATGCCTAAGGCCCTGCTACTCTGGACTTTCATGATGGAGATGGTAATAGGAGCTGTATTAAGAAGGAATGTAGGGATTTACAGTGAGCTGTGTTTAATTTGTGGTGTTTAGGCCGCACCCGAAACACATTAGAACAGTCTTTGGAGGAGGGAGGCGGGGTGGGTGCGGCATCCTGTATTTTTAGAGTTGGAGATTCTAAAAGTGCAGTTGTGAACTCTTGATTTCGGTGCCAAGCGGCACTCAAGCCGAAAGGCCACCGACACTCGCCTAGCGGAGATCAGAGCGCGATGACCTGGGCACCGCGGTCACGCCAAGGCCGAGGCCCCCTCCCTTCCCCTCTTTGGGAAAGGGCAGACAAGTTCCGGGTTCCCTTCTAGGTCCTGGCGACGGGGAGGAGAGCGCCCCACAGACGACAGGCGCCTCCTGCCTCTCTCCTTCAATAAACAGTCCACAGTGTCCCGGCTGGGCTCGCCGCGGCCTCCGCCTTCCCAGCGGACACACCTGTTTACCCTTCACCGCCGGACGGCCGGGAGGCGCCACGACGACCCCAGCCCCGCCCAGGCTTCTCCGGGATGGACCGGCCTCCCCGGGCACAGATGAGGACCCTGATCCCCGGAGGGGCCGGACACTCGCTCCAGGGCCCCTGTCCTGACCCTCTTCCCCTCGCCCCTTCAGGTATCCGGAAATTAAAGAGGAGCTGGAGGAGCTGGACCGCATCACAGAGCAGACGCTCTTTGACCTGTACAAATACAACTCCTTCACCACTCTCGTGGCCGGCTCCCGCGGCCGTCGCGACCTGCGGGGGACTCTGCCGCACCCCTTGCAGCGCCTGAGGGTTCAGCCCCCGCCTCACGGGGCCCATCGAGCCCGTAGCGTGGCCTCCAGCGTGCGGGACAACAACCCCCAAGTGGACTGGAAGGACTGGAAGATCGGCTTCCAGCTGGTGAGGCTCGCAGCGCCCAGGGGCCCGCCCCGCCCCTTGCCAGCCCCTGGCCCCGCCCACCCATGGGCTCCGCTCCTTTCCGGACCCGCCTGCGCAGCCCAGTGACACCACGCGGGGCCTCGTGGGCTTGCGGGCAAAAAAATAAGTAAATAAATACAAATAATAACTAGATAATTAAAATAACACCTCTTGGTGCCCCAGCTTTTGGGGCCTCCTCCCTGGGGTCCTATGTAGAAGCGTTTCAAGGGTAGGAAGTCAAATTTATTATGGAAAATGCACTTTTATTATTTATTATTATTATTATTATTATTGTTTTACTGTTTCTGGTCCTTCGTTCAGGAAGGAAAATGCAACTTTCTGAATTCCAGTCCCCACTAGTGGAACTCAGTTGGGACCCTCCAGCGTGATGGAGAACTGAGCTAACAGTCCAAGATAGAGAATAAGGAGACAGTAAAAAAAGGAAACTTAGCTGGGGGCGGTGGCTCATGCCTGTAATCCCAGCACTTTGGGAGGCTGAGGCAGGTGGATCACCTGAGGTCAGGAGTTCGAGACCAGCCTGGCCAACATGGTAAAACCCCATCTCTACTAAAAATACAAAAATTAACCGGGCTTGGTGGCACACACCTGTAATCCCAGCTACTTGGGAAACTGAGCCAGGAGAATTGCTTGAACCTGAGAGGCAGAGGTTGCAGTGAGCCGAGATTGAGCCACTGCACTCCAGCCTGGGCAACAGAGCAAGACTCCATCTCAAAAAACAACAAAAAAAGGAAACTTAATTTTTTTTTTTTGAAACGGAGTCTCGCTCTTGTTGCCCAGGCTGGAGTGCAATGGCACAATCTCGGCTCACTGCAACCTCCACCTCCTGGGTTCAAGCGATTCTCCTGCCTCAGCCTCCTGAGTAGCTGGGATTACAGTCATGCACCACCACGCCTGGCTAATTTTTAATATTTTTAGTAGAGACGGGGTTTCTCCGTGTCGGTCAGGCTGGTCTGGAACTCCCAACCTCAGGTGATTTGCCCGCCTCAGCCTCCCAAAGTGCCCGATTACAGGAGTGAGCCACCACACCCGGCCTAATTTTTTTTTTTTTTTAATATAAAATAAGGCTGGGTGCAGTGACTCCCGCCTGTAATCCTAGCACTTGGGAGGCCAAAGCATGCAGATCACCTGAGCCCAGGAGTTTTAGACCAGCCTGGGCAACATAGTGAAACCCCATCTCTACAAAAAATATACAAAAATTAGCCCATTTGGTGGCACAAGCCTGTAGTTACAGCTACTTAGGAGGCTGAGATGGGAGAATCGCTTGAACTCAGGAGATGGAGACTGCAGTGAGCCTTGATCACACCACTGTACTCCAGCCTAAGTGACAGAGTGAGCTCCTCTGCCAAAAAAAAGAAAGAAAGGAGCAAGAGAGAATGAGGGAGGAGCCAAGGAAAGGAGACAGGGAAGTTCCCAGTAGTATGAGTGGGCTGGGGACTGGAGTTCTAGTCCCAGCTCTTGCTGGGACAAATCTCTTGATCCCTCAGTCTTCCCATCAGTGAAATGGGAAGGAAAGTCTTGCTCCTTACACCCCCGGCAGGGGAGGTATAAATGAACTGAAAACGTGTGTGTGCAGCTACTGGTCTCCTTTCCTGGCCTGCAGCTCCCTTAATCCCATGCTCCCCTGGTCCATGCTCCTGGGGACTTTTGCTTCTCTTCCACTTCTGTCTTTCCCTACTCCTGGCTTCCGACCCCTGTCCATCAGTCCTCAGAACCCCAGCTCACTCATTCTTTGCCCTTGGCCCTGCCAAGGGGCTTATCCCCGGCTGCGTTTCCCCTCTGACTCTGGTCTCTGTGTCCAGTGCAACCAGAACAAATCGGACTGCTTCTACCAGACATACTCATCAGGGGTGGATGCAGTGAGGGAGTGGTACCGCTTCCACTACATCAACATCCTGTCGAGGCTGCCAGAGACTCTGCCATCCCTGGAGGAGGACACGCTGGGCAACTTCATCTTCGCCTGCCGCTTCAACCAGGTCTCCTGCAACCAGGCGTGAGTCAGTCCTGCCTGGCTCCTTGCTCTCCGCGGGGTCCGCTTCCCTGGGTCAGCCTCACACCCTGCATGGGCAGGGCCCAGGAAATGCTTGTTAACTAAAAAAATGCCAGTGCCAGCAGGCCAGGGGGAAGCACTGGCTTTGGGCCCACACCCTGCCCCAGAGAGCGCCCTACGAACTCCTGCTGCTCCCTGCACTGCTGGATCTGAGGGAAGTGGCTTCACAGGATGCCTTGGGAAAACTGGGGCTTTGAGAAACCAAAGGCTGGAAGCATGGGTGTTGGTATTTTTCTTTTCTTTCTTTTTTTTTTTTTTTTGAGATGGAGTTTCGCTCTTGTTGCTCAGGCTGCAGTGCAATGGCATGATCTCGGCTCTCTGCAACCTCCACCTCCCTGGTTCAAGTGATTCTCCTGCCTCAGCCTCCCGAGTAGCTGGGATTACAGGCATGCGCCACCACACCCGGCTAATTTTTTGTATTTTTAGTAGAGACGTTGGTCAACGTCCATGTGGATCAGGCTGGTCTCCAATTCCCGACCTCAGGTGATCTGCCCGCCTTGGCCTCCCAAAGTGCTGGGATAACAGGCATAAGCCACCACACCTTTCCAGGGTCTTGGTCTTTCTAAGGCCCCTTTCTCCCTAGCATCAAAGCTCAAAAGGGCCTAGGTCATCTGTCTCATAATCTGTTTCCTGAGCTGAGGCTGGCAGTAGTAGTGAGGTGGAGTGGCATGGGTTGAGGGACTAAACCTAAGTTCCCACTCTAGCTCTGTCACTTCCTGGCCAGGTGACTCTGGATGTATCACATCATTTTTCAGAGCCTATTTCTTAGATTGTAAAATGGAAGTAAAACAAAAAATGAGATTCATTCAATGTTCATTCAACAAATAGTTTTGACTATCTGGGTTACGTGCCAGTCACTGTTCTAGGCATTTGGACTACATCAAAGGAAAAACTATATAATCCGTGCCCCTTTGGCACTTTGCTCAAGTGATGTAGATTATGATGATAACACTCATCTCAAGAGCTGTACCAAGTGCGTGAGATACAAACGTGAGGGCACTTTATAGACTGCAGTAAATGATGGGTTTCATTACTCTTGCACGGAAACAGGTGAAGTGACTTGCCCTTGGGAATGAGCCGGTCCTGGCTAAGGATTCTTCTCACCCCACTGCCCCTCGGGCATTCATTCTGTGAGGAGCCCTGTTATAATGTCCTCGCAAGCAGCTCATAGCAGCTGCAGGTTCTCTGAGGGCTGGGAGAGGCTGAGGCGAGGGGGGTCCCCTTCTGTAACCTCTGGCCCACTCCTCCCCTGCCTTCTCCTCCTGCTCGTTGATTTGCCAGAGCCATCTCCCTGCCTCTGCCTGGCTCCACTCTACAGGGGGCATTCCCTCCCCTGTTGCTGAAGAATGGCCACAGGGCAAGGTGTCACTTCTTACTCTTCACACACACTCTGCCCAGTACACGATTTTGTTCTGTTTTTAGTCTTTGCGTTTGTTTGAGGACAGAAACTACCAGCTGGGAAGTAAGATGGTAGCAACACCTAAGCCTGAGTCAGCCCACACCTGCCACCAAGTTCCTCTAACCGTCACCTGGACACCTGTGCTTTCCCCGTGCCCTCACCCGATGCCCTCCCTTTGCTCTGTGTGCCTGCCTCCCCTTCAACAGAAAGTCCATGGTTCATCTTTATCTTGGCACTTAGGCACTTAGGTCAGCTCAGAGCCTCATTTCTCACCTGGGTTGTTATACCCACCCCTCCACCCTACTGTGTTCTTCTGCCTCCAAATCCTCCCTTCCTTCTGCAACCACAGGAATCTTTGTACTTCATCCTTACTTCACGTCACCACACGTAACTATTCCAGTTAGTCCTGTGTGTTAGTCCATTTTGCGTTGCTATAAAGGAATATCTCACCGGGCACGGTGGCTCATGCCTGTAATCCCAGCACTTTGGGAGACCGAGATGGGCGGATCACCTGAGGTCAGGAGTTAGAGATCAGCCTGGCCAACATGGCGAAACCCCATCTCTACTGAAAATATAAAAATTAGCTGGGTGTGGTGGCACACACCTGTGGCCGCAGCTACTCAGGAGGCTGAGGCAGGAGGATCGCTTGAACCCAAGAGGTGGAGGTTGCAGTGAGCCGAAATTGCACCACTGCACTCCAGCCTGGGTGACAGAGCGAGACTCCATCTGAAAAAAAAAAAGAGAAAAGGAATATCTGAGTCTGGGTAATTTATAAAAAAAGAGGTTTAATTGGCTCAGGGTTCTGCAGATTGTACAAGCGTGGTACCAGCATCTGCTCAGCTTCTGGGGAGGCCTCAGGAAACTTTTACTCATGGTGGAAGGGGAGGAGAGGGGGCAAGAGAGAGAGAGACCAGGCTCTTTTAAACAACCAACTATCAGGTGAACTAATTAATAGTGTGAGAATTCACTCATTACTGTGAGGAGGGCACCCCTGTGACCCAAACACCTCCCACTAGTATCACCTCCAATATTGGGGATCACATTTCAACATGAGATTTAGAGGGGCAAACATCCAAACTGTATCCTCCTGTTTAAAGTCCTTCAGTGTCTCTCATGACCTCCAGCATCAAGTTGGAGCTCCTTAGCGTGGCTTTCTCACCCCTCTCCTCCCCGATAACTACACCCTTTCCCCACCCTATAATCTTTTTTTATAACACTTTTATTGAGATATAATTTACAAACCATAAATGTATCCTTTTGATATGTATAATTTAGTGATTTTTAATATATTCAGAGTTGTGTAACCATTACCACTACCTGTTTTTAGAATATTTTCCTCACCCCAAAAAGAAACCCTGTACCCATTAGCAGTTCTTCCCCATTTTCTCCCCTCCTCCAATCCCTGAGAGCCACTCTTCTGCTTTCTGTCTCTATGGATTGCCTATGGTGGACATTTCACATAAGTGGAATCATACAATATGTGGTCTTTTGTGAGTGGCCTCTTTCATTTAGCATAATGTTTTCAAAGCTTATCCATGTTGTAGCATGGATCAGAACTTCATTTTTATGGCTGAATCCTATTATATTGTGTAGATATACCACTTTTTTTTTTTTTTTTTTTGAGACAAGTTCTCACTCTCTCACCCAGGCTGAAATACAGTGGCACAATCAGACCTCACTGCAGCCTTGATTTCCTGGGCTGAAACGATCCTCCTGATTCAGCCTCCCAAGTAGCTGAGACTGCAGGCTCATGCCACCATGCCCAGCTCATTTTTTTTAATTTTAGTAGACACTAGGTCTCACTGTGTTGCCCAGGCTGATCTCGAACTCCTGAGCTCAAGCCATCCTCCTGCCTCGGCCTCCCAAAGTGCTGGGATTATAGGCGTAAGCCACCATGCCGGCCCACATTTTTGCTTATCCATTCTCAGTTGATGGACATTTGAATTGTTTCTACTTTTTGGCTATTATGAATAATGCTGCTATGAACGTTCCTGTACATGTTTTTGTGGATCCTGTACATGGATCTATGTTTTTATTTCTCTTGAGTGTTTACCTACGAGTGGAACTGCTGGGTCATGTGATAACTCTATATTTAACATTTTGAGGAACTGCCAGACTTTTCCAAATGGCCACACCATTTAACATTCCCAACAGCAATGTATGAAGATTCTAGATTCTCTACCTCCTCCTCATGTTGTTTTCTGTCTTTTTGACTTTAGCCATCTTAATGAATCCCTGTAATCGTACTAGTGAGCTAATACAGCTCTTACTAAGGCTAAATACCATTCTAAGCATAATTTCATGTTCAACACCCCTGTGAGGTTGATATTTTTATTATCCCCATTTTACAGCTGAGGAAACTGAGGTACAGAGAGATTAAGTGAGTAACTTGTTTGGTCCCACATCTAATACTTGTTAGAGCCCCAGGATTCAAATACAAGGAATTTAATTCTGGAGTCTGTGCTCTTTCTTTTTCTTTTGGAGATGGAGTTTCGCTCTTACTGGCCAGGCTGGAGCACAATGCCGCAATCTCAGCTCATGACAACCTCCACCTCCTGGGTTCAAGTGATTCTCCTGCCTCAGCCTCCTGAGTAGCTGGGATTACAGGCATGCGCTGCCACGCCAGGCTAATTTTGTATTTTTAGTAGAGATGGGGTTTCACCACGTTGGCCAGGCTGGTCTCAAACTCCTGACCTCAGGTGACCCCACCCACCTCAGCCTTCCAAAGTGCTGGGATTATAGGTGTCAGCCACTGCACCCGGCTGAGTCTGTGCTCTTAACCATCACATTATACTGATTATCACAGGCCACTATATTAATGTGCTTAATGTGTATCTCTATGTGTTTTTGCAAAATCTGTATTTAATTTACATAAATGGTATTGTGTTATAGATCTCATTTCACCTCTTACTATTTTTTTTTTTGAGACAGAGTCTCATGTAGAGTGCAGTGGTGCAATCTCAGCTCACTGCAACCTCCCAAGTTCAAGGGATTCTTCTGCCTCAGCCTCCCGAGTAGCTGAGATAATAGGCGCCCACCACCACGCCTGGCTAATTTTTGTATTTTTGGTAGAGACGGGGTTTCACCATGTTGGCCAGGCTGGTCTCGAACTTCTGACTTCAACTGATCCACCCGTCTCAGCCTCCCAAAGTGTTGGGATTACAGGCGTGAGCCACTGTGCCCCGCCACTTTTTTTTTTTTTCCGAAGCTCTATGTTTTAAAATCCGTCTGTGTTGCTCCACCTCACCGGCTGATGGAACTTGTGCCTGCTTCCCATGGGGGCGGCACCCACCACACTGTGCTTGTCCCCTCTCTGTGTGCGAAGGGCTCACCGGCCTTCAGGACTGGCCACTTCTGTAGCCTCTCCTTCAGTCCTTCCCTGCATCTAGCCTGGGCTCTAGAAGTGCTGACTTCCCAGTACATCCTAGAATGTGCACCAGTATGTCACGTCTCTGTGCCTTTGTCAAGGCCACCAGTGGAATATCCCAGATCACCTCGTTCCAATCTCCTCATTTTACAGAATCATCCTACATTTTACAGAGGAGGAGAATAAGCTTAGAAACAATGACTTGCTCAAGACCGTACAACCAGAACCCCGCTCTTTATCTCTGGCCAGCCTCTTCTCCCTCTTCCCTTTAGTCCTCCTCTGCTGCTCACTGGCCGAAGTCCCCTTTCCGTCTTTGCCCTGCTCCCGTCGCTAGCTCCGAGATGGCAGGGTAGCAGAACACAGATCCTCTCTGTGCCGTGTAGCACATGTGCTGTGCTACAACCCATGCAGCCTCCCTGTTCTGGAACCTGTGATTTGCTGTGAAATTGCAGTCCTACTGCAGCCGTGTTGCCTCTGTGAGTGCTTTCTCTCTGTCCCCACACCTGTCACAGATGAGTTTTGGACCTACCATTCTGAGACATACTGATGCAAGAGGCTCCCAGGAAACACTTGGTACTGATCTTCCTCCCCTCAGCTCCATGCTCACCACTGGTCACACTTTCTCCTTTAACCCTGCTCCCCTCCTCCCCTTCATTCATTCATTCATTCATTCATTCATTCCTCACTCAACAACTATTTATTAATCATCTCCTCTATCTCCTAGATGACAGGAACTATGCAACTAACCCAGAGATGACACACAGATGAATGAGATGTGGCTCCTGTCATCAAGGAGCTCATGATTCAATGGGGAACTAACATTTAGATGCATGGGCAGTTAGGGACATGCAAGAATCTTTATAGTGCAGCAAGAGAGAAGTTACAAGGCAGCACTGAAGTCAAGGCCGGTGAACTCAGATGGCCTGGTGAGAGGAGCCTGGACTAGAAGGTAGATGTGTGACCTTGGGCCAGCTGTTTGAGCTCTCTGAGCCTTAGCTTCCTTCACTGTGATATGAGGATGAGACTCTCACAGACTGTTGGTTGGAGTGACTGAGGGAGTGTGAGTAAAGCTCTCAGCATTGTGCCAGCACATAGTAGGTGATCAGGAAACAAATGGCTCTGAAAGGCACAAGTCCTGTAGGAGTTTAAGGGAGTGGACACTTCTTTCTGCCTCATCTCCCTGTTCCCTGGACCACCTACACTTTCCTCTCTGACCCTACTCTCTCTTTCCTGATAAGGAATTACTCTCACTTCCACCACCCGATGTATGGAAACTGCTATACTTTCAATGACAAGAACAACTCCAACCTCTGGATGTCTTCCATGCCTGGAATCAACAATGGTGAGCAACTCCCTGCTTGCTCCACGGCGCCCTCTGCCTCAGCGACTCACGTGTACTCACCTTGAGCTCACCTCCTAGAGCTTCTGGGAGGGGTCCTGTCTGCTGTCTCAGAGACTGGGCAAGGAAGGGAGAGTGGATTTCCATCTTCTAACTCTTCTCTAGGATTCCCGCCTCTGCCAACTCTGCTCTCTCTGCACCCCTAGGTCTGTCCCTGATGCTGCGCGCAGAGCAGAATGACTTCATTCCCCTGCTGTCCACAGTGACTGGGGCCCGGGTAATGGTGCACGGGCAGGATGAACCTGCCTTTATGGATGATGGTGGCTTTAACTTACGGCCTGGCGTGGAGACCTCCATCAGCATGCGGAAGGCAAGGATGCTGACCGGGAGGCCTGGAAGGAGCACCTCAGATTGCAGAGGGGCAAGGGGGAGGCATGGGAGGCTGGAGAGGGAGAGCATGTAGGGTGGGCCTTCAGCATGTGGAGGTCTTCAGGAGCAGGAATGAGGGGCAGAGGGGCTGGCACTGGGAAGTAAAGCCCTGCAGGGTGGACCCTGGGGGACAAGTGCTGAGAAGGCATTCAGGGCATGCTTAGGATTTCTGGGGATGCTCTGGACCCAGTGGCCTTGAAATGAGCAGTGGGTGGGCATGGGGGTGGCTGGAGGCATGTATTGAGAGGGCGAGGCCGGTAGGAGGGGCTGGCAGGTGTGAGATACAACCTGGAACTGAGGGAAGGCAGAGAACCCAGAGGCACTTGCTCTGTCCTCTGATCTCTTGGTGTATGTGGGTTCATAGGAAGCCCTGGACAGACTCGGGGGCGATTATGGCGACTGCACCAAGAATGGCAGTGATGTCCCTGTCAAGAACCTTTACCCTTCAAAGTACACGCAGCAGGTGAGGCCCAACCTGATTCCGTGGCAGCCACTCCCAGGCCTGCCCTGGCTGGTCCTGCAAAGCTGGAGGGGTTGTGTATGTGAGAGAGAGAGAGGGAAACTGGGGGGTGGTGGAAAGAGGATGGAGGCTCTGTGCAGAGAACTGCTGAGTTCAGGCCTGAACCCCCTCTCCTCTCCACCCTCCTCCCTTCCAGGTGTGTATTCACTCCTGCTTTCAGGAGAGCATGATCAAGGAGTGTGGCTGTGCCTACATCTTCTATCCGCGGCCCCAGAATGTGGAGTACTGTGACTACAGAAAGCACAGTTCCTGGGGTGAGACTCCAGGGAGCCCCCGCCCTGCCCCACTGACCCCAGTACTCACTGAGGCGCTTCTTCCTCTCAGTCCTCTGTTTGTGGGGATGACTTCCGGCTCCCACCTGCTGGGATGAATCCTCCTTCTCTTGTTTTTCAGCCTTTAGTCTCTGCCTCTGTCAGTTTCCCTGTCCCTCAGTCTCTCTCTCTTTTTTCTTTTTTTTTGATATGGAGTCTCTCTCTGTCGCCCAGGCTGGAGTGCAGTGGCGCGATCTCGGCTCACTGCAAGCTCTGTCTCCCGGGTTCACGCCATTCTCTTGCCTCAGCCTCCCAAGTAGCTGGGACTACAGGTGCCTGTCACCATGCCTGGCTAATTTTTTTGGTATTTTTAGTAGAGACGGGGTTTCACCCTGTTAGCCAGGATGGTCTCAATCTCCTGACCTCATGATCCGCCCGCCTTGGCCTCCCTCTCTCTTCTATCTCTGTTCCTCCATCTCAGTGTTGCAGTCTCTCTGTTTTGGCCTTTGTGTGTTTGTCAAGGAATTGTCCCATTTAAAAACAACCTGCAGCAGAAGGAAGGAAGAGCACGTGAGAAAACCTCCAGCGGTTCCCCTCTGGCTGCTAAGGTTTCAGTGCCTGCTCTGCCCACAGCTTCCCTGCTCAGTGCCCAGGGCGCTTAGCTGGGCAGGCTCCGGAGGGGCTGGGTGGGGTACACAACACTTCCCTGGGGAGCAGGAAGAAACTATTAGAAGTTACATGGGTCTGTCTCATTCCTTCACATTTTCCATCTTATGTGCTTTAGAATGGACATACTGTATCCATTCAATAGTAGAGGTATGTGATTTATAAATCAAATACATGTGTTGGACCTGCTTATTTAAGATTTTTTTTTTTTTTTTTTTTTTTTTACCTGAACAAGGGCACAATCAGTAAAGTTTGGAGCACCTTGGAATCTCCTCCTTATCCTGGTATAGGAGTAGACAAATCTCTTTCCTTTTGACTACGGTTGAGTTGTTTGGCAGGGAATTTGTGTGCCAGGAAGCTGAGAGAGAAAGAAAATCACAAAAAGAAAATGTGGAAGCTGCAAGGGTTTGCATTCCTGGAGTGCATGCCCTTCCCTGGCACAGCTGGCCTGTTCCCCCTGCAGTTCCTCCTCCCAGGGCTCTCCCCTGGGCCCAGCTGTCCCACAGGGTGGGCCGAGGGCCATCATGGGAGGTGACACGGTAGTGGGCACTGGAGACATGGAGGCCCTCGAAGGCAGCGGATTGTCTCACCCCAGAGTTCAGCGGCCATCCCTGCCTTGTTCCTGTCTGTGGTGACTTTTCCGCTTCTGTCCTTCCCTGGGCTGGCTCCGCAGTTCTCTTCTGCCTGGACTTTCCAGTCGTGGCCTCCTGGTTCCTGTCTCTCTGACCTTAGAGGATTGTAGCACATCAGAACTGGGGGAAACCCAAAGGCCATCTGGCCTCACCTGCTGTCTCAGATGAGCAAATTGAGGTCCAGGGGGAGGATGTGACACGTCCCAGGGTATACAGGACGGGGACAGAGGAGATGCCACCCGTGATTTCTCCTTCCCCTCAAATAATTATTTCTACGTTGTGGGTTTGCACATCGGTGAGTGAAAAATAACAATATTGATTGCTGAGAAGTTGTGAGGATGAGAGAGGAAGTAAGGCTAAAAGCACAGTCTGTTGCATTTCCTAGGGTTTACTTCCCCGGAGAAGAGGGCCAGCTGCTTCCCCTTCTTCCTAAAGATCTCCAGCCCCGGTAGGGATTTGGGTCAGAAATGAAGAAGGACTTCAGAGTGAGGAACTAAAAGTAGCAATAATGACAAAATAACCTTACTTAGAATTTGGGAAACGGGAGGAGGGGAATCTACAGTTCCATTATTATTATTATTATTATTTTGGTAATAGCTTTATTGAGATAATTTATATCCCATACAATTCACTCATTTAAAGTGTACAGCTTCATTTTAGTCAAATTTTAGTTTTTAATTTTAGGTTTTAAGTATAGTCCCAGAATTGTGCAATCATCATATAATCAATTTTGGAATATTTTTAGTGTTCCCAAAAGAAACCTTGTACTCACTCAGGCCAGGCACGGTGGTTCATGCCTGTGATCGCAGCTCTTTGAGAGGCCAAGGTGGGCAGATGACTTGAGCCCAGGAGTTCGACACCAGCCTGGGCAACGTGGCGAAACCCTGTCTTTACAAAAATTAGCTGGGCATGGTGGTGCACACCTGCAGCCCCAGCCACTTGGGATGCTGAGGTGGGAGAATCACCTGAGCCCAGGAGGTCAAGGCTGCAGTGAGCCATGATCAGGCCATTGCACTCCAGCCTGGGCGATGGAGGGAGACCCTGTCTCAAATAAATAAATAAATAAACCTTGTACTCATTAGCAAGTCCCAAGCTTCCCTCCCCTCCTCCACCACTGCCAGCCCTTGGGCAACCACGATTCTTTCTTTCTCTATGGATTTGCCTATTATGAATCTTTTTTTTTTTTTTTTTTTTTTGAGGCAGAATCTCCCTCTGTCGCCCAGACTGGAGTGCAGTGGTGCAATCTCGGCTCACTGCAACGTCCACCTCTCAGGTTCAAGCGATGCTTCTGTCTCAGCCTCCCGAGTTCCTGGGACTACAGGCGCATGCCCCCACACCCGGCTAATTTTTGTATTTTTTAGTAAAGATGGTGTTTCACCATATTGGTCAGGCTGGTCTCAAACTCCTGATCTCAGGTGATCCGTCTGCCTCAGCCTCCCAAAGTGCTGGGATTACAGGCGTGAGCCACTGCACCCGGCTATTCTGAATCTTTCATATAGATGGATCTTACAGTGTGTGACACTCATGTCTGCCTTATTTCACTTAGCATAATATTTTCAAAGTTGATCCATATTGTAGCAATAGCAGTGCCTCATTCCTTTATATGGCTGAATAACAGCACTCCCTTGTATGGATAGACCACACTTTGTTTACCCATTTATCAGTTAGTGGACATTTGTGTTGTTGCCACTTTTTGGTTATTGTGAATAATGCTGCTGTGAGCATTTGTGTACCAGTTTTTGTGTGGACACGTTTTCCATTTTCTTGGGTGTATACCTAGGAGTGGAATTGCTAGGTCATATGGTAATCTATGTTTAACCTTTTGTGAGGAGCTGCCAGGCTGTTTTCCAAAGTGACATCACCATTGTACATCCCTAGCAGCAGTATAAGAGGTTTTCAGTTTCTCCACATCCTGCCAGTTCTTGTTATTGTCTTTTTAAATTTTTATTTATTTTATTATTATTATTATTTTTTTTTGAGAAGACTCTCACTCTGTTGCCCAGGCTGGAGTGCAGTGGCATGATCTCGGCTCACTACAACCTCCACCTCCTGGGTTCAGTTGATTCTCCTGCCTCAGCCTCCCAAGTAGCTGGGATTACAGGCTTGCACCACCGCACCCGGCTAATTTTTGTATTTTTAGTAGACTGGATTTCACCATGTTGGCCAGGCTGGTCTTGAATTCCTGACCTCAGGTAATCCACCTGCCTCAGCCTCCCAAAGTGTTGGTATTACAGGCGTGAGCCACCACGCCCAGCCTATTGTCTTTTTTAAATAATACACATCTTAATGGGCATGAAGTGGTATCTTATTGTGGCTTAATTCCCTTATTCTTATAAAATTATTGTTCTCATTTTTTTTTTCTTTTTTTTTTTTTTTTTTTTTTTTGAGACGGAGTCTCGCTCAGTCACCCAGGCTAGAGTGCAATGGCGCGATCTCAGCTCACTGCAAGCTCCACCTCCCGGGTTCACACCATTCTCCTGCCTCAGCCTCCCAAGTAGCTGGGACTACAGGCAACCGCCACCATGCCCGGCTAATTTTTTGTATTTTTAGTAGAGACGGGGTTTCACCGTGTTAGCCAGGATGGTCTCGATCTCCTGACGTCGTGATCCGCCCGCCTCGGCCTCCCAAAGTGCTGGGATTACAGGCGTGAGCCACCGCACCCGGCCTGTTCCCATTTTTCTTTATGGCATTTACGTTTTTGTCCGTAGCATGTATTTCCTTACACTGGTGTGTCCTGTTTTGTTTTTCACCTGACTTAGCTTATTTTCTTTCTTTATTAATTTATGTTTTAGGCCAGGCGCGGTGGCTCACGCCTGTAATCCCAGAATTTTGGGAGGCCGAGGCGGGTGGATCACGAGGTCAGGAGATCGAAACCATCCTGGCTAACACAGAGAAACCTCGTTTCTACTAAAAATACAAAAAATTAGCCAGGCATAGTGGCGGGTGCCTGTAGTCCCAGCTACTCGGGAGGCTGAGGCAGGAGAATGGTGTGAACCCGGGAGGCGGAGCTTGCAATGAGCCAAGATCATGCCACTGCACTCTAGCCTGGGCGACAGAGCGAGACTCCATCTAAAAAAAATAATAATTTATTAAAAAAAAATTTTTTTTTTGCGACAAGGTCTCACTCTGTTGCCAGGGTTGGAGTACAAAGGCACACTCATAGCTCACTTGCAGCCTTGAACTCCTGGCCTCAAACGACCCTCCCACCTCGGCCTCCCAAAGTGCTGAGCCACTGTCCCTGGCCTAGCTTAATTTCTTAAACACTTCTTGGTACTGCCACTCATGAGGCATCATTATAATGCTAAATAATGCTCTTGTAAAGTAAGTACCCAGGGATCTTGGGAGATCTCTTGGGTGTGGGGTAGAGAAAGTTGAGGTGCCCTAGGAGAACAGGCATCTCTCTGTACCCACAGGCTACTGCTACTATAAGCTCCAGGTTGACTTCTCCTCAGACCACCTGGGCTGTTTCACCAAGTGCCGGAAGCCGTGCAGGTTAGTGTCCCCTTCCCCGGGGACAGGTTGGGTGGAATACAGGTTACCGAGCCAAGCCTTCGGGAGAGCTCTGCCCCGACACTGAGCACCTTTCTCCATCCCCAGCGTGACCAGCTACCAGCTCTCTGCTGGTTACTCACGATGGCCCTCGGTGACATCCCAGGTAGAGTGTGGGGAAGGGACGGGTGGGGGATGTGTGTGCCCATGTAATGCTGTGGCCTTCTCTGGGTATTACGTGTGTGAGTGTGTTTGACACAACCCTATTCCGGTAACCCTGAAGCATATGGGAGTGACCTTGATGACACCCCCATTCTTTCCTAGGAATGGGTCTTCCAGATGCTATCGCGACAGAACAATTACACCATCAACAACAAGAGGTCAGTCCTGCCCTGGTCCCAGCCGCAAGAAAGGAATCTGTAGGAGGGAAAATAGACCTAGGAAGAGGGATCGATATGGTTGATTAGAGGAAGGTCCAGGAAGTTCATCCTCTACCATTTCTTCCCACCCTCTGCCCCACACCTAAGAAATGGAGTGGCCAAAGTCAACATCTTCTTCAAAGAGCTGAACTACAAAACCAATTCTGAGTCTCCCTCTGTCACGGTAGGTCGTGCCTGGATGGAGCCTGTGATGCTCTGGGGGTCTTACTTAGCAGGGCGGCTGTCAGGGAAAACCAGAAGGTTGTCTCTGTGGGCCAGAAGGCTCTGAGTCGCAAAGGCAGGACACCAAAGAAGAGGGTCAAGGGAGAGGTTGGGAGGGTTGGAAGAAGGAGCTCGGCCGGGGCATAAAGTCTCTGGGGGTGGTGGGAGGGACAGGCATGCTAGATGCTGGGGTGAAGGCACTTGAGCCATGCCCCCATTTCAGCTGCCCCTGACTGTGGGCCAGTTATCAGTTTTCTCTGGGTGACACTGGCCAGAAGCAGAGATAAGGAGCCCAGGGGGCTGCTGAGAGGCTGAGAGGACTCGGGGGTCCCCGGGGATGAAGGGAGACAGCTTGGTGAGGAGGGATGGGGGCTCCTCTGCCAGAGTCCATCCAGAACCCTTTGTCCCATCGTCAGTGTACCTCTCCTCTCACAGATGGTCACCCTCCTGTCCAACCTGGGCAGCCAGTGGAGCCTGTGGTTCGGCTCGTCGGTGTTGTCTGTGGTGGAGATGGCCGAGCTCATCTTTGACCTGCTGGTCATCACGTTCCTCATGCTGCTCCGAAGGTTCCGAAGCCGATACTGGTCTCCAGGCCGAGGGGGCAGGGGTGCGCAGGAGGTAGCCTCCACCCCGGCATCCTCCCCTCCTTCCCACTTCTGCCCCCACCCCACGTCTCTGTCCTTGTCCCAGGCAGGCCCTGCTCCCTCCCCAGCCTTGACAGCCCCTCCCCCTGCCTATGCCACCCTGGGCCCCTGCCCGTCTCCGGGGGGCTCCGCCTGTCCTCTGGGGGGGCCCTGAGAGGGAAGGGGAGGTTCCTCGCACCAAGGCAGATGCTCCTCTGGTGGGAGGGTGCTGGCCCTGGCAAGATTGAAGGATGTGCGGGGCTTCCTCTCAGAGCCGCCCAAACTGCCTTTGATGTGTGGAGGGGAAGCAAGATGGGTAAGGGGCTCAGGAAGTTTCTCCAAGAACAGTGGCTGATGAAGCTGCCCAGAAGTGCCCTGGCTCCAGCCCTGTACCCCTTGGTACTGCCTCTGAACACTCTGGTTTCCCCACCCAACTGCAGCTAAGTCTCTTTTTCCCTTGGATCAGCCAAGCCAAACTTGGAGCTCTGACAAGGAACTTTCCTAAGAAACGGCTGATAACCAGGACAAAACACAACCAAGGGTACATACAGGCATGCACGGGTTTCCTGCCCAGCGACAGCTTCAGCCAGCCCCCGACTGGCCTGGCCACACTGCTCTCCAGTAGCACAGATGGCTGCTCCTCCTCTTGAACTTGGGTGGGAAACCCCACCCAAAAGCCCCCTTTGTTACTTAGGCAATTCCCCTTCCCTGACTCCCGAGGGCTAGGGCTGGAGCAGACCGTGTAAGTAAAGGCGGCCCCAGGGCTCCTCTAGCCTCATACCTGTGCCCTCACAGAGCCATGCCCCGGCGCCTCTGCCCTGTGTCTTTCATACCTCTACATGTCTGCTCGAGATATTTCCTCAGCCTGAAAGTTTCCCCAACCATCTGCCAGAGAACTCCTATGCATCCCTTAGAACCCTGCTCAGACACTATTACTTTTGTGAACGCTTCTGCCACATCTTGTCTTCCCCAAAATGGATCACTTCCCTTTCTCCTGGGCTCCCGTAGCACACTGTAACATCTGCTGGCGCATTGCTGTTGCACCATACTTTCTTGTACATTTGTGTCTCTCTCCCCAACTAGACTGTAAGGGCCTTGTGGTCAGGGACTGAATCTTGCCCGTTTATGTATGCTCCATGTCTAGCCCATCATCTTGCTTGGAGCAAGTAGGCAGGAGCTCAATAAATGTTTGTTGCATGAAGGAATGTCCAGAGAGCTGGATGGGGCATCATGAAGAGGGCAGGGAGTGGATACAAGTCACCACCCAAGCTCTGGGAGGTCCTGGGGCTGGGGGAGGGTACAGACTCCCATGCCCCTTGGCTGTACTACGGAAGTGACCATTCTTCATGGGGTCTTAAGAGGGACAAACGTTCTGGTGAATTCCTCCATGGGCGTTGCTGAGCGTCTGCTATGTGCCCGTGGCCATGTTAGGGTGGAAGGGGGAAGACATGATGCCACCCCTTCAGGGGACCTACCTCACAGTGTTTGGGGAGACTTGCCCTCTCCAGTGTCTGAACCTCCTTTTCCTTCTCTGCTTTAGTCACCATCATCACTAACCTCCCCAACCCCCACTCCATTTGCTGAGTCCCACTTACCACCTGGCAGCAATGAATCCTCATCTGCCTGCCTCCCATCAGCTGCCTGGTGGTGGTGGAGGATGATGAGGGTCAGGCCAGTTTCTCCTGGAAATGCAAAGCCTTATATGGTCTTACTGGTACATGATTGAAGAGAGGGGCACAGGGAATCCTCCCAGCTTTAGTAAAGGAGAGACTGAGGTCCAGGGAGGGGCTGAAGGATGTGCGAGTGGAACTCCAGCTCTCTGATCCTGGTTTCTCCCCCACTCCAGCATAAGACCTGGAATCCAGAAGTGACCCTTTCTCACCATCTTTGGGGATTCTGTCCCTGCCACCTTAGTCTTATTCATCTTAATTGCAGTCTCCCTGTTCTGAGGAGCCAAAGGAGAAAGAGACTTTTGGGGAAAGAGGAGAAGGAGCTGGTGACAGGGGTAGGAAGGTAGATAGGGTCATGACCTGAAACAGTGTGATGACTGCTGACTTCCCTTTCCTGGACTTGAGCTGATGAAGGGGAAATGGTGTTGCAGTCTCCTCCGTCAGAGCCCTCAGGTGCAGACGGCACTTGTCTGCCCCCTCGGCCTCAGCCTTGGCCCACCTGGTCCCCAGTGCCCTCTCCTCTGGCTGGGGCAGGAGGACCTGCCGGACGTAGCCAGATGTATTACGGATGACCGCAGTCAGCTCCCCCAGGCTCCTGCTTCTCCTGCCTCCTGCTTTTTTCCCCAGAGCTGTCTCCATATCTCCGTTTGCTTGTCTATGGGTTACTCCTATACCCTGGGGTTAGGAGTTGGAATCAGGCTGTTAGCGATAAAAGGGTTCAAGTTCACTCATTTGCCTTATCAGGCTTAGTAGTTGAAGTGACTTGCTGAACTTCATAATTCTTAGAGAACCTGCCATGAACCCAGCTCCCTTTCTATGACTCACCCTGCCACACTGTGACACACAGAGTCCGAATGGCAGGTCTGGGGCTAGAACCCACGTCACCTGGACTTGGAGTCCAGTGACGCTTTGGGTTAAGCATGTGCGTGTGTGTGTGTGCGTGTGTGTGTGTGTGTGTGCCATGATGGGGGAGGAAGGTCCCTGCTCTCTGTGGCTGTTTTCTTCATCCTTTGCTCTATAAGCCCTAACAGCCAATTCTGTCATCCCTAGTCTGCCCCTCTCCTGTTTCTCCATCTCCTCTGACCACGATGAGGGATGATGGTCTCATTCTCACCTCCTCCACGAAATGTGTTAGCTTTTCATATTCCTAGATCCACCCACTTCTCACCATCTTTTCTTTTTTTCGAAACAAAATTTTATTGAAAAATGTAATATGACATGTCAAAGTTGTAAAGTTATTGAGTAAATACGCATTTATCCTAAATATTGAAAAATATTCTCCTTTTGTGCCAGGCTATGTGTCACGGCTTCGGCACTTTGCACAGACTATTAGAAATACCTTATAACATTAAAAATAGGATATTGAGGCCGGGTGTGGTGGCTCATGCCTGTAATCCCAGCACTTTGGGAGGCCAGGGTGGGTGGATCACCTGAAGTCAGGAGTTTGAGACCAACCTGGCTAACACGGTGAAACCCCGTCTCTATTAAATACAAAAAATTAGCCGGGCGTGATGTCACATGCCTATAATCCCAGCTACTTGGGAGGCTGAGGCAGGAGAATTGCTTAAACCCGAGAGGCAGAGGTTGCAGTGAGCCGAGATTGCGCCACTGCACTTCGGCCTGGGCGACAAAGAGACTCTGTCTCAAAAAACAAAATAAACAAAAAAACCAGGGGAAACCAATCCTGTCAACACCTTGACCTTTACTTCTAGCCTCCAGGAAGGAAAGGAAAATGGTAAATTTACAGTGAGGTAACATGACAGTTACTGCCTCAACCACGTGATCAAAGTTAGCACCACCCAGTAAGGGAACACACATATGTGCCTTCTGATAGGATCCATTGAGGAGACACATCACTTCTTAGCTCTTAACAAGTCTGTAAATTTAATAAGGTGATTTTCCTAAACCAATGAGTCTCCTAAAAACGGTTACAGATTCCTCATTTCACATTGAGAAGAAAGATCACAGACCTAGAATGTTAAAACTGTCCAGAAAATAAAACAGTTCTAAAGCTTTGGAACACACTAGCAGATCTTAATCTATTCATAAGGAAATATCAGACAAGCCCAAAGTGAGAGATATTCTACAAGATAAATTGCTTGTACTCTTGACAGCTCCAAAGCCACGAAAGACAAAGAATGAGAAACTGTTCTCCGTTAAAGGAGCCTAGACATGACAGCTAAATGCTGTTTGATTCTGGATTGGATTCTGGACCCAAAACTTTTTGTCTTTCTTTTTTTCTCTTTCTTTCTTCTTTTTTTCTCTCTTTTGCTATAGATGACATTATAGGACAATTGGCAAAATATGAATAAAGTCTGCAACTAGCTAATAGTATTGTATCAGTGTTAGGTAATCGCATGCGGTAACGTAAGAGAATATATTGCACTTGCTTCTAGAACTAAAGGACCATGTCTGCAACTTACTTTTGAATAGTTCAGAAAAAAAATAATGCTTTGTATGTATGAGTTGGCTAGGGCTGCCATAACAAAATAACACAGACTGAGTCATTTAAACAACAGAAATGGGCTGAGTGCAAGTGGCTCACGCCTGTTATCCCAGCACTTTGGGAGGCTGAGGCGGGC
>NW_026652283.1:6213960-6263131 GCF_009828535.3 Hylobates moloch | reverse complement strand
TTATTGAAAAATGTAATATGACATGTCAAAGTTGTAAAGTTATTGAGTAAATACGCATTTATCCTAAATATTGAAAAATATTCTCCTTTTGTGCCAGGCTATGTGTCACGGCTTCGGCACTTTGCACAGACTATTAGAAATACCTTATAACATTAAAAATAGGATATTGAGGCCGGGTGTGGTGGCTCATGCCTGTAATCCCAGCACTTTGGGAGGCCAGGGTGGGTGGATCACCTGAAGTCAGGAGTTTGAGACCAACCTGGCTAACACGGTGAAACCCCGTCTCTATTAAATACAAAAAATTAGCCGGGCGTGATGTCACATGCCTATAATCCCAGCTACTTGGGAGGCTGAGGCAGGAGAATTGCTTAAACCCGAGAGGCAGAGGTTGCAGTGAGCCGAGATTGCGCCACTGCACTTCGGCCTGGGCAACAAGAGTGAAACTCTATCAAAAAAAAAAAAAAAAAAATAGGACATTGAAGTTGGTTTCTTTTTTTGATACAGAGACTTGCTCTGTTGCCCAGGCTGGAGTGCAGTGGCAGGATCTCGGCTCACTACAACCTCTGCCTCCTGGGTTCAAGCAATTCTCCTGCCTCAGCCTCCTGAGTAGCTGGGATTACAGGCACGCGTCACCACGCCTGGCTAATTTTTGTATTTTTAGTAGAGACAGTGTTTCACCATGTTGGTCAGGTTGGTCTCGAACTCCTGACCTTGTGATCCGCCCGCCTCAGCCTCCCAAAGTGCTGGGATTACAGGTGTGAGCCACTGTGCTCTGCCTTTTTTTTTTTTTTTTTTTTTTTTTTTGCTGCCCTCTCACATACCACACTCCCATGTATCACTTATCCTTCTGAAGTTGTTATTAATCATTAATACAACTAGCTGGGCATAGTGGTGTGCGATGGTAGTCTTAGCCACTCAGAAGGCTGAGGTGGTAGGCTAGCTTGAGGCCAGGAGTTCTAGGTTAGGTGAGCTATGATTGCACCATTGCACTTTAGCCTGGGTGAGAGCAAGCTCCTGTTTTTAAAAAAAAAAAAATAATTGCTACCACTTATTAAATGCTTAATATATAGCAAACACTTGCTAAACACTTTATATGCTTGATTTAAGCATCAAGCCAGCTCTATGAAGGGTACCAGCAGGTTTCCCATTTTTTAGATGAGCAGACCGAGGTTCTTCTCGCTGCTCCATACTGGAAACTTGCACTTGATTCTAAGGCCCTTGCTTCTTCAAGAACACTGCTTTGGGTTCGCTTCTACTGTCCTTGGGGTCTCCCTTTGTGATGGTGGTGAGCTGCTTCCTTTCTGAATCCAGCTTCAACTCTACAGGTCTCCAGAAGCTGGACGATGGGGTGAAGTAAAGTCGGCTCCCCCCGCAGTGAGGGACACCGAAGCTCCATTCTCATCTACGGATCACAGAAGGGAAGCCAGGAAGAGCCAGGGGACGGTGGACTTGGGGATGGGAGGTCATCTCAGAGGAAGAAGGGGTGAGGAGCTCTGGTTTCAAGTTCCAAAGCCCTAGGACCTCCCCCTTCTCTGCCTGCCTGCATTTCTAGCAGCCTCAGCAGCTGCAGGCCCTTGGGGATGGCTGAGTGTAGGGAAGGTCATTGTACCAAGAAGATAGTTGGGTAAATGTGGTACCTTTGTTGTAGGATTCTCTTGGGAGATGTCTGCATCAATGAGGATGGCATAAAGTAACCAGAGTCAGGATGTGGGGTCTGACTCAGCGACAGAAAAAGTGGTAGTGTGTCTCTCATAGCCAAAGGGGCCCTTGGACCGGGAGTCGGGAGTCCGGGGTTCTCTCTTGGCTCTGCCTCCTGGCACATGGGGTTTCTGGACCTCAGTTTTCTCCTCTATAAAACTGGGCAGTTGGCCGGGCATGGTGGCTCACACCTGTAATCCTAGCACTTTAGGAGGCTGAGGTGGGCAGATCGTTTGGGCCCAGGAGTTCAAGACCTGCCTGTGTAACATGGTGAGACCCTGTCTCTACAAAAAATACAAACATTACCCGGGCATAGTGGTATACACCTATAGTCCCAGCTACTTGGGAGGCTGAGTTGGGAGGATTACTTGAGCCTGGGAGGTCGAGGCTGCAGTGAGCTGTGATGGTACCACTGCACTCCAGACTGGGAAACAGAGTGGACCCTCAAAACAAAAACAAAAATGAAAAACAAGCAAACGAAGAAATAAAAAAACCTAGGGGGTTGTAGTAGATGATCTCTAAGGTGAGTTATAATTGATGTATTGGAATATTTAGGAAAAGGGCACTGGGAATATGCTAGGAACACCTGATGGAGATATTTTTATTTCCACAGCAGCAGCGTGGATATGTCTCATTGATTCTCATGGCATTACTTTCCCCATGTAGGTGGGTGGGCATCGTTACCCCTATTTAATAAATGAGGAACCAACAGAGGCTTAGGAGAGGAGTTGCCTGATGTCCCATGATTGGTGGCAGAGCCAGGATCAACAGTGGGGCAGGGTGGGGGGACCTGGCCAGGCAGAGACTGGATGAGACCTGGGGTGAGGAGTGGCAGGGACCCAGTCAGAGCAGAAAACGAGGGTTAGGACTTACTTTGAAGTTTGGATAGGATCAGTAAATTCCCAAGAAAGAGGGAGACTAGGAGGCTAGTGAAGAACTCTGGAGTAAAGGGGAGGATTACTAAGGGACATGGAGTACCTATCATGTGTCAGACGCTTATCTATATCTCTCCCATCTGAACAAATCCTCACAGGAACCCCAGGAGACAGGTTATCTCCACTCTGCAAATTGGAAAACAGACCCAGAGAGGTTCAGTTACGTGTCTGAGAGGTTCAGTTATGTGTCCAAGACACATTCTTAGCTAAAAAGCTAAGCATTCTGAACTGGAACCCAGAGAATTTGACTCCCAAACTCTGGGTCTTTTCACTGCTGTGATCCATTTGGGAAAGGCTAGTGATGCGGGCAAGGGGCTTATTGCCCCTTGGTGTTTGGTTGCGAGTGGTCGGATTGGTGGGTTAGGGGCGCAAGGCAGCCAGATCTGGGACTCCTGTGCTTGTGACTGGACTACAAAGAGTTAAAGAACGTTGGGCCTCCTCCTCCCGCCTCCTCTGGCCTCCTCCTCCAGCTCTTCCTGTCCCGCTGTTGCAACACCGCCTCACTCTTCCCCTCCCACCTTCTCTCGCCTCCTCTCTGCTTTAATTTTCTCAGAATTCTCTGGACTCAGGCTCCAGTTCTGGCCTTTGGGGTTCAAGATCACTGGGACCAGGCCGTGATCTCTATGCCCGAGTCTGAACCCTCAACTGTCACCCCAAGGCACTTGGGACGTCCTGGACAGACCGAGTCCCGGGAAGCCGCCAGCACTGCCGCTGCCACACTGCCCTGAGCCCAAATGGGGGAGTGAGAGGCCATAGCTGTCTGGCATGGGCCTCTCCACCGTGCCTGACCTGCTGCTGCCACTGGTGAGACCAGGGACAAAGGGAAGAGTGGGCTGGTGGGCGAGGCACCGTCCGGCCGGCATGGGCCCTCTCCTGCCCGGGCCTGGTCCTGGCGCCAGCCTCAGGCCTGCAGGTCCTAACCTCAGCCACTGCCAGTGTGGGGTTCCGATTCATCCGCCTCTTGGAGTAGGGGCTGCACTGAGGCAGGGGAATGGGAGAAGTTTGAAAGGGAGAGAGTAAAAGGAAGCCCTGGCCCCTGACAGCCGTGGAAGTTTGCGGGGGGCCAAGGGAATGTGGGCAGGAGATAGGCCCAGGGTGGGGCAGATTTGGCGGGGAAAGGAAGGGAGTGGGCGTAGAAAGGTTAGCGCTCGGGGAGTCCAGACGGTTCTGAATTCTGTCCCTCCGGTCGGCTGGCTGGCCTGGCATGTGTTGGGCTGTGGGGAGGCGAGGCTGCCTGTGGAACCTGGCGGAGCACACCCCGTAGTGCAGGATTTTGGCGGCTGGTGAAGTCGGGGAGTGAGTTGAGGAGCGGGGATGGGGTGGTGTGGTGGGTTTGGGATGCTCGTGGTGGGAGGTATTTGAGAATGGGCTGGGACACTAGTGGGGCAGGGCAACCCAGTGGACAGTGTCCCCAGTGCCCTGGCCAAGCCCCGGCCTCTCACCTGGGGACATTCTTTACCCTTTTGCCTGCTGCTAGGCAGGTGGCCTCTGTGGGACTGAGCCTTCCCAGGGAGCTAGCCCTACCCCCACCTGGTCAGTGTCCCTGGGCCTGTGCTCCAGCTTCCCCTCCCCGCTGCTTCCCACAGACCTAAGCAACAATCCTTTGGTTTCTTATTCTACAGTTCAGTTTGGGGAAGTTGGTAGAAAGTTGTTTTCGTCACTGGAAAATGTCCCTTTCTCTGGCCTCAGCCTTGTTTCAGTGTATCCTTGATCGTCCTCCATGTCTTGGTCCGGGAATCATCCTGTTCAGATGCCCTGGGCCCATCTAGTCGGGCAGATTTTCCCTGCCCTGTTGTGGCCCTGTCCTGCCCGGCCTCTGAAGGCTGCGCCTACCTCCCCTCTCTTCAGTGCCTTATACTCTTCTTCTCCCACCATTCCTTTCTTCCAACAATCTCCCCAGACTCTCCTCAGACTTCTCAGAGCCTCTTTTTTTGAAATCTTTTCTCACTAATCCTCCTTCCCCTCCTCTCTGCTCCACTCTGGTCCCAGCCCCAGGTCCCCAGGCAGCACGTCTCTTGTCAGGGTCTCATTCTTCTTCTGCCTCCTGCTGCCTCCTTAGTCCCACCCCCTCTTCCCTTCTTCCCACTGTCCTTCCCCTACGGTCTCCACACCAGCCAGCTGCCCTGACATCCTGCTTCTGTTTTCTGTTTGGCGGCGGCCCTGGCTCCCTCACATACCTCCTGCATGAACAAGAGCAGCTTATATAACCTAACCTTCCATGCCTTCGTTTCTTTATCTCCAAAATGGGTGTCACAGTCGTGACCTCATACTGTTGTTTTGAAGATTGAATAGACTGATACATGTTAAGTGTTCATTTGATTTATTAAATGTGCGCTCTGGACTAGACACTGTGATAGGTGCTGGGATTACAGCAGAGAACAAAATCCCTGCCCACAGCTTTGACAGCCCATCGGGGGAATAGGTTGTAGCAAATAGAAAGCACTCAACAAAGTTTTTATGTTGCTGTGATTAGTAGTGATTACTGGGTGGCTACCTGTGTTTGGAAAACAGAGGGTAAAGGTAGCCTGAACAGGTGAAGGGAAGTGCCTGCGTCCTGGGGTGCTTCAGCCCAGGTGGGATTATGTCTCCTAAGGGACAGAAGCCTGGCCTGGAGCTGGAGGAAAGGGGAAACAAAGGGAATGCAACACCCTTCTGAATTTCTCACCATTCAATGGGCACTGCAGAGCTCACAGTGTGTGTGTGTGTCTGTGTGTGTGTGAGAGAGAGAGAGAACTGGGGTAGGGAAGTAGGGAAGAATGATACAGGAGAGATTGTGGCAAAGCAAACAGGATTTTGCTGCTCTCAAAGAGCTTCCAGCCTGGTAACCAAGATGGCTTACAGTGAAAAAATGATTTCAGAGCAATCCCGAGGAAAATATCCACAAATGCATTGTGATGTGGTGTCCTGCAGCACCAGGGGGAGGAGGAGGAACTGGGGAAGGAGATGAGCCTTAGTCCACTGTCTTGCCTTGCTTAGCAGGTCTCAGCTCCTGTGCTCAGCTCCAGAAAATTCAGGAGCTTCCCCACGCTGCTTCAGTGTCCTTCCCTGTGCAACTGCAGCACTCCCTGTGTAAATCTCAGTGCCTACAACTGACTGTCTTTGACTCAAGCCAGAGCTCTTGAGAGCACAAGTTGTGTATTATCCACCTCAACATCCCTAGCACCCATACAGGACCTGTCACATAAACTGTGTCCCTTAACTATTTGCTGAATGAATTAAGGAACAAGAGATGGGTCAGATGGGATGGGGGAGGGAAAGCCTCATAGAAAAGTGGATGTGGAGCTGACACCTGAAGTCACTGCCTGTCAGGGAGCTATAAAGGAGGGAAGCAGAGTTGGACACTGATGTGAGGAAGAGGAGAGGAATGGAGAGATGGGATTTTGTGTTGATTGGCAGGGTGGCAGGAAGCCAGGCACCTTGGTTCGGGAGTGGAAAGACCATGTTGAGAAACACTAAGAAATGTGAATGGGAAAATTAGAGGGAGTGGGGGAGAGGATGGAGGAAGAGTGTTGAATATGGTTCCAGGTGGAGGAATTCATTCATTCGTTTATTCAGAAGCTGTTCACCTAGGGCACACTCTGTGCCCGGATTGCGATTAGAAGTGAGGTGAGGCATCTCAGATGGGTGCCGTGGCTCATGCCTGTAATTCCAGCACTTCAGGAGGCCGAGGAGTGTGGACTGGTTGAGTCCAGCCAGGAGTTCGAGACCAGCCTGGACAACACAGCGAAACCCTGTCTCTACAAAAAATACAAAGATTAGCGGGGCATGGCGGGACGTGCTTGTCATCCCAGCTATTCGGGAGACTGAGCTCGGGAGGATGGCTTGGGCCCAGGAGGTGGAGGTTGTAGTGAGCCCTGACCACACCACTACATTCCATCCTGGTGGAGAAGGTTGCAGTGAGCTATGATTGTGCCACTGCACTTCACCCTGGACGACAGAGTGAGACCCTGTTTCAAAAAGAAAAAAAAAAAGTAATGAGGCATCTCTGGAAGTGCTTATTCAGATCATTTCCATGACCATGGACGTGCTGTTTGGAGCCAGGTCCTGGAGATGCAGAGGAAGGTTCACACACTTGTGCGTGCAAGTGAAAGCCTGAATGAAGATAAAAAAAAGTGTGTAGGATGGATGGGAGCAGGAGAGAGGCTAGAAGACACCTGCAATAACCCAGGTGTGAGGCAACCCGGGGATGTGGAGAGGACTGAGAGATCACAGGGGCAGGCCTGGCAAGATGAACTCACACATGGGATGGCGGCAGGGATAGGGATGGGGCCCTGGGGAAAGAGCGTGTGGCAAGTTCGCAGCATTTGTTCGGGAAGTCAATGGTGTGTCATCTCTCTAGGTGAGGAGATGGATGAATTCCGTCTGGGGCATGTTAAGGGTCAGGGAGTGGTCATGTGGAAGGGTGTGCCTACCAAGCTAGAGGAGACGTGCTGCAACTTCTTTCTGCCTTTGTATCATTCGGACGCACTGTGTTCACTCATCAGGGGTTCTCAAAAGGAGAGGAGCACACCAGACTCTTCAGTCAGGGTGTATGTGCTTGTGTGTGGGGAGGTGGGGGGATGGTCTGAAAACTCTCCCCCGGAGATAAATATATTCCTACCAGGGGTGCTGTCTCCTCACCTCCCTCTTTGGGAATCACTGGCTTCTACTAGAGTGGAAGACAGATGAGTCATTAGATCCATCAGTTGATCCATATTTATCTGCTCCCAGTCTGGAGGCCTGGTTCTGGGACCTGAGAGGACACCTGGGGAGGATAAGACACTTTCTGACCAAGACATTCTTTGATCTCTCATCTTACAAGGTTCATGGTCACTTTGGGGAGATCATATCTGTCACCCAGCATAACCATATTATGATAAGAGCCAAAAGTCGATAGGGTCAGTTCACGTGCTTCCAGTTCACAGGGGCTATGGGTTTCTAAGGAGCTGGGGTGGAGGAAACAGACATCATCAATGGAGGCTTCACGGGAGGGAGATGGGATCTCAACTGGGCCCTTGGAGGAGAAGCTGCCATGACCTCCCCCAACACCTTGACATTAAATGAACAGACACATGAATGAGGGGAAAGGAAGACTAATTGGGTCCCTGCAAGGTGGCTGGATCAGGGTCAGACCACAAGGCCGATCTCAGCATCGCCTCCTCACTCTGCAGCCCCAGCACAGGAAGTCACACTTTAAAGCCTCCTCTGGCGGAAACTGTGGGGGAGTTGGAGGGGTGTTGGGCCACCCCCTCAACTGTCTCTCCACAGGCACCCCAGCTTCCTGCCCTTCTGCTCCAGGCTGGAGTCTGGGCCTAAAGAGCTCACCTCCTGTTTCTGCTGTTTTGCTTCATTTACGCAACTGCTGAGGACTGGGCTCACTGGGGCCAGCTGGTGCCAGCAGTGGTGTCCAGTAGTGGGGAGTCTGAGGGCCCTGGCTCCTAGGGATCAGAGAGGGCTGACCTGGAGCATTCTGGGGGCCAGGGGAAGCCTGGGAAGCAGGGCTGGTTCTTCCATCCGGCATCCCTTCTTGCCTGCGCCCTCGTTCCTGGAAGTGGGTGTTCAGGGCTCTGGAGGCTTTCCTGTATTGCCAGTGGGCTTGGGGAGGGGCTGTGGAGACTCAGAACTGGCCTCGTTTCCTAAGGATTGTCTGGGGACCCCAGAGAGGCCCCCAAACCCAGCACAACTGGTCAGAACCAGCCAGGCTGTGGGAATGCGGTGAACCCAGGGTGGGAGGGCAGCCTTGGCTTGCTTCCTGCTGGGACTGGGGAGTGTTGGGGGATGGAGTGAGAGCTCACGGAACGGGTTTAGCTGTTGGAGACTTGTTGAACTGGGAGGAGGAGCTGGGGTGGGGCCTCAGCTAAAGGCCACTGAGGGGCTAGGAGGAGCCAAGTGGCCCTCAGGGAAGGGAGGGCGCAGACCTGATGGGCGGAAGCCAGGGTCGAGGGAGACTTCCCTTTGGGATGGAATGGGGAGAGGGAGGCATTTCCGGGAACACATGGGCCAAGTGGGACAAGGGTCTGTGGCCTGGCTCTTTGAATGGGGAGGGGTTGAAAGGGGGTTGAGTGGGGATGGGAAGGAGGGACTGGGCCATAGGAAGAAGGGATTAGATGGAGTCCCACTTGCAGGCTGGTGCCTTCTGCCTTTCTGCTGACTCATGACCCTTGAGGAGCTGGGGAAGCTGCTAGTTCCCTCTCCCCTCCCTAGGTCTCCCTCCCTCTGGCCTGAGTCACTGGGGCGGAGTTGCTGGGAAAAGATTTCCCTTTCCCGGATCTGACTTAACCCCCAGAGTGCTGGAAAGAGAAGGGAACACATGGCCTGAGAAAGCCTCTCTCCCTTCCTCCCTCCAGGGAGGCTCATCCCCCACTGGCCAGAGGTCCCTTAAAAAGCTCCCTTTAAGGCTGTCTGGGGCTGGCGTCCCCCAGTTCTTCGTCATGACTCTGTCTCTGCCTGTTGACTCTGCTTCAAGCCCCCTGGATGGGATTCAAAGTGCCAGTGACCTTAGGTGCTCCAGTGGCTTCTTCGGGGAAAGGAACCACACTTCAGGATTGGGAAGTTCTTCCCATCACCACCCCAAACCCTTCCTGTTGCCCTGGAAGCCCCAGTCCTGTTCTCGGGGGAGGTGGCACGGTGTTGGCTGGCGTGGGCAGGGGAAGGTTGTTGTCCTCTGAGCAGGGGCACACGCCTCCACCTGCGGGGCTGCTGTTGTGTTTCTGTGTGTGGCTTCCCACGTTTGCGGCTGAGGCTTGAACTTCCGGGCCTGCACAGCTACAGCTGCAGCGTCTCCCCGTGGCTGACTCAGGTGTGACTGGCCTCCTGCTCCGAAATGTGGAGTTGGTGAGGCTGGGTGGCTGTGGGCTGCCTGACCCTCCTTCCCTGCCCTGAGGTTTCTGTGATCTGGAGTGAGTCAGTTGCTCCCCCGTGTTTAACAGACGTTGAGGACACCCTCTTATCTTTACACGAAGTGTCTCTTATAGTAGAAAAAAAAAAAACTGAAGCCCAGGGAAAACCAGAAATGAAGCTGGCAGAGATCAAAGTCCAAGTTAGAGCTAAATATTCACTCCTGGCTTTGCTTTCCTGGCACTGATGCCAGAACAGGACAACTCTGATGCCAGAACAGGACAAGCCGTTTAGCGGCTGTGGGGTTGGCCTGAGACTGCAAAGCATACCTTCCGGAATGCCATGGCATGCAGGGGGCTCCAGGACTCCCCAGCACGCCCTCAGCTCTGACCT
The DNA here is from genome assembly GCF_009828535.3 of Hylobates moloch. NCBI lineage: Eukaryota > Metazoa > Chordata > Mammalia > Primates > Hylobatidae > Hylobates > Hylobates moloch. The sequence continues at coordinate 6,253,289 of NW_026652283.1, read as the reverse complement.
GACAGTCATCCAAGCTGGGTCACTAGCCTTGGCCAGCTCTATTTGCCTGTGTCCTGCACACCTTTGCCCACTCCTGCCCCCATTTCAACTTTGTCCCCCATCTACCCATGTCGGATCCCCAACCTTTCCCTTTTACTCTCCTCCCCATTTGTCCTTGCCAACCCTGGGTGTTTGTAAATTTTGAGGTGGAGGGGATGGGCCAGGGAATGTGAGGACAGGAGGCAGAGGAAGGTTTGATACAAACATGTAAATAAACTTCCTTCTGCTTCTGCCCACTCCCCAGGAGTGGTGCTCACGGGAACATCACTCGCCCCCACCACCAGCTGACCTTTTCAGAAAGCTTTTCATGGTGTAACATACTCCCGGGATGTGCATAGATCCTCATTGCTTACCTCTGTGACTGTTCACAAAGTGATCACACGGTGAACCCAGCACCCAGATGGAGAAACACCACCGCAATCTTTAGGGCTGCTTGTTGGAAGAAAGGGCCATCACTGAAGTAACCTGCCAATTCCCAATCAAAAACACATCCTTTCAACATCTGCCCTGTGTCCGGCACTGTTAGCTGCTGTGGGGGATTTCACAGTAAGGATAAAATACAGGGCTGGGCTCACGCCTGTAATCCTAGCACTTTGAGAAGCCAAGGTGGGAGGATCACTTGAGCCCAGGATTTTGAGACCAGTCTGAGCAACAGAACAAGACCCTGCCTCTACTAAAAATAAATAAAATGAGCTGGGCATGGTGGTGCACGCCTGTAGTCCCAGCTGTTCAGGAGGCTAAGGTGGGAGGACTGCTTGAGCGTGGGTGGTGGAGGCTGCAGTGATTGCATCACTGCACTCCAGCCTGGACAACAGAGCAAGATCCTACCTCAAAAAAAAATACAGCTTAGATCTGGGGCCTACTAGCTTTGAGTTGAGGGAACAAAAATGAACACACAGGACAACTAGGGAGCAATTAAGCATCAGACTGTATGGTCCCAACTGTCTGAAGAACTCTAAACTCCATGAGTGGGGTGGCCTGGGCAAAATGTTTCATTGAGGAAAGCCTTGAGCCCGGGAAATTTTAGATCTGCTGCCTCTAAGCTTCCCATCCCTCCCTCTCCTGATGGTGTCTCCTCTACCCGATTCTTCCCCAGGTGCTCCTGGAGCTGTTGGTGGGAATACACCCCTCAGGGGTTATTGGACTGGTCCCTCACCTCAGGGACAGGGAGAAGAGAGATAGTGTGTGTCCCCAAGGAAAATATATCCACCCTCAAAATAATTCCATTTGCTGTACCAAGTGCCACAAAGGTAGGGGCAAGTGGAAACGGTGAATGCCCTCAGGTCTGGGGTGCTGCTTCTTCCTCTGCATGTTCTTCCCTAACTTTGCTGCCTCTCCTGGGCTGGGATTTTCTCCCTCCCTCCTCTCCTAGAGACTTCAGGGAATCGGCCCTGGCTGTTGTCCCTAGCATGGGGCTCCTTCCTTGAGCTCTCACCCGCAGCCTAACTCTGCTGCCACATTCACAGGAACCTACTTGTACAATGACTGTCCAGGCCCGGGGCAGGATACGGACTGCAGGGAGTGTGAGAGCGGCTCCTTCACCGCTTCAGAGAACCACCTCAGACACTGCCTCAGCTGCTCCAAATGCCGAAAGGGTGAGTGTGCACAGGCTGGAGAGTCAGGTGGGTCTTGAGCGGTGTGTGCATGCCTGTCTGTGTGCGGGCTGGTGAGTGTGGGCAGGAAGGTATGTGTGTCGGTGGGACACTGCATGGATGTGAGTGTGTGTTACAGAGACAGACGCACACTTAGGGGTATGTCAGGAAGGGGATGCAGGGACAGGAGGATGCAGGACTCATACCCCATCTTCTCCCCTCACCAGAAATGGGCCAGGTGGAGATCTCTTCTTGCACAGTGGACCGGGACACCGTGTGTGGCTGCAGGAAGAACCAGTACCGGCATTATTGGAGTGAAAACCTTTTCCAGTGCTTCAATTGCAGCCTCTGCCTCAATGGGACCGTGCACCTCTCCTGTGAGCACAGCTCTCCTGACGCCAAGCCCTCTCCCCACCCCAGGGGTTGGCCCCTTCCCCATGTGGTGGCACTTCCTTTCCTTCCCCCTCCTGTAGTCTGTGGGTCTGACAACCAACCCCTCTCTGGCCACCCCCACCCTGTCCCTCGTCACTTCCTCTGTCCTGTGGGGTGGGGGTGCAGGCACTCCTCCTTTAGCTGTGCCGCACTTCTCCCTACAGGCCAGGAGAAACAGAACACCGTGTGCACCTGCCATGCAGGCTTCTTTCTAAGAGAAAACGAGTGTGTCTCCTGTAGTAAGTGAGTATCTCTGAGAGCTGCTGGGCACTGGATGGTAGCATGGGTGGGACGGGTGACTGTGGTGGGAGCCATTAGCGGGGCAACGGATGCCAGGATGCCCCAGAGTGCTCAGGCTCCTACTGGCTGAATAGGAGACACTTCATTAAGACACCAGGCAGTCCTTCCCCTTGCTCTTCAAATCTGAAGAAGTCTTTGAGGATACAAGATCATGCCCCAAGGACTTGCAGCCCTTCCAACTCAGATATGTAGATTCTTGGATCTATGATAGTTCATTGGTTCTAGGACATACACTCTTACAGCTCTGAAATCAAACTTCCTATAATTGATGATTCGTCATGGTTGAATTGGCAGCTTTGTTTGCGTCTGGGTAGTAATGTAAAGAAAACTGCCTTTTATTCTTGATGGCGTCTTAGGTTTGATGCAATATGGTATTTCCTCCTTAGTCACTTTGTCCAGGCCTCCTCACTCCTGGCTCCACAGAGGCTGTTCTTGTCACTCACTTGCAAAGAATAAACTCTGAGGGCTCTCAGAGTTTGAACCCCAGCATAGCCACTTACTGGCTATGTGACCTCGGGCAAGTTTCTTAACATCTCTGAGCCCGACTTTTCTTTTGGCTTTTTTTTTTTTTTTTTTTGAGACAGGGTTTCACTCTGTCACCCAGGCTGGAGTGCAGTGGCGCAACCATGGCTCAGCCTCCACCTCCAGGACTCAAGCTATCCTCTTGCCTTAGCCTCCTGAGTAGCTGGGATTACAGGTACACACCACTACGCCCAGCTAATTTTTTACTGTTTGTAGAGACAGGGTCCTACTATGTTGCCCAGGCTGGCCTCAGACTCCTGGGCTCAAGCAATCTTCCTCCTTGGCCTCCCAAAGTGCTAGGATTACAAGCATGAGCCGCCACCACGCCTGGCCTGGGCCTTACCATTCTTATATTTAAAGTAAGCGTAATGACATTCATTTGGTGAATTTGTGAGAACCAAAAACAAACAAACAAAACCTACAACATGTCTGACACAAAGCTATTTATTTTCCATTGATCTTCATCTTTTTTTTTTTTTTTTTTTTGAGACAGAGTCCTGCTCTGTCGCCCAGGCTGGAATGCAGTGGCGCGATCTCGGCTCACTGCAACCTCTGCCTCCCAGGTTCAAGCAATTCTCCTGCCTCAGCCTCCCGAGTAGCTGGGATTACAGGCACGTGCCACCATGCCTGGCTAATTTTTGTATTTTTAGTAGAGATGGGGTTTCACCATCTTGGTCAGGCTGGTCTCAAACTCCTGGTGATCCACCTGCCTCTGCCTCCCAAAGTGCTGAGATTACAGGTGTGAGCCACTGTGCCCGGCCGTCTTCATCTCTTCTTGAAATCACTTTTATACCATTCTATGTGGTTCTCACCATGAGCTTGAGAGATGGGCTAAAGTGCCTCTCCCTGCTTTCAGCTTCCTGCTGGGAACTCACTCTCTCAAGTTCCTTCCAGCACCACCCCACAGAGTTCTCATCACTCCACACTGTCCAGTGACAACTCCCAACATGGAAGATCTGCTAGTTCTACAGGGTGCTCTCTGGCTGCCCCAGTAACATGTGTTTTTAAATTTTTCACATGCATGTTTGATCCCAACTCCCCGAAGTCAGGTACTGTAACTAGCAGTGTCATTTAAGAAAAAGCCCTTTAACCTCTCTTTGCCAAAGGATTCTTATCAGCAAAACAGTGATGAAACAGCAATCCCATAACAGCTAGCTAGCTACCTTCTCAAGCACTTATTAAATGAGGCATAATGATTTGGCTTAATCCTCAATCCTGAGAGGTGGGTGATCCCTGTGGTGATGAGGAAACCGAGGCTTGGGGGTTAATGGCTCGCCTAGATTCACACTGCTAGCCAAGGAATGAACTGGAATTTACACCCTGACCCTGACTGCTTTTCACATTTTCTACACAGTCTTTTCAAGATCCCTGCCAATTCTAAAATTAAATGATTCTATGATTAACTGTGTTTCATTCTTCTGCATCAGTTCCCAAAACAAATGATATCAAGAGACAGCAAAAATATTTGTAAAGAAAGGATGTCCAACAATCCGTGTGGTTGTTTTTCTGTGTTCCTCCAATGGTAGGGCCTCTATTCACCAGTGCCATCTCTTCTTTTAGCTGTAAGAAAAGCCTGGAGTGCACGAAGTTGTGCCTACCCCAGATTGAGAATGTTAAGAGCACTGAGGACTCAGGTGAGGAGAAGTGACCTGGTGCCCATGCTCACCTGCCCTCTCCCTCTCCTTGCCGCCCCCGTCCATCCATCCCACCCATCCATCTATCCGTGCGGCCACCCTCTGCCCACTCCTCTGACCAACACCTGCTTTGCCTGCAGGCACCACAGTGCTGTTGCCCCTGGTCATCTTCTTTGGTCTTTGCCTTTTATCCCTCCTCTTCATTGGTTTAATGTATCGCTACCAACGGTGGAAGTCCAAGCTCTACTCCATTGGTGAGTGGGGCCTTTGGGAGGGAGAGGGAGCTGGTGGGGGTGAGGGAGGATGTGGGTGGGTGCGATGGACATGTGTGGAGGGAGGCGAGGAGTGTCCCCTCAGTTCATACCGCTGGGGACTCTGGGCAGAAGGTGGCCCTGGATGGCTGGGGAGAGGTCGAGCTGCATCAGTAGCTCTCTAGTCCCTGGGGCCACATAGGCCCTGAGGCATGTCACCACAAGTCCCCGCTGCCAGCTGAGTCCAGGGTGCCAGGGCTGAGAGAGGAAGTGAAATTTATGATGCTTTCTTTCTTTGTCCTCAGTTTGTGGGAAATCGACACCTGAAAAAGAGGTGAGACGAAATCAGAGAGTTACTCCCGAATGTCCCTGACCATTCCTTATAATTGCCTAATACTCAGATCCCCTTCTGAGTCATCTGAGAGTGAAGTGAAGGAAGGAATCATCCTTCACTTCCCCGGGGGCTCGCCTCATTCCCTCTAAGTCCCAACCCCCATCCAGAATAAAGAGGGCCGGGGCTGATTTTCGCTCAGGCACTAATGCAGCGCCACCTTCTCTCTTTCAGGGGGAGCTTGAAGGAACTACTACTAAGCCCCTGGCCCCAACCCCAAGCTTCAGTCCCACTCCAGGCTTCACCCCCACCCTAGGCTTCAGTCCCATGCTCAGTTCCACCTTCACCTCCAGCTTCACCTATACCCCCGGTGACTGTCCCAACTTCGCGGCTCCCCGCAGAGAGGTGGCACCACCCTACCAGGGGGCTGACCCCATCCTTGCGACAGCCCTCGCCTCCGACCCCATCCCCACCCCCCTTCAGAAGTGGGAGGACAGCGCCCCCAAGCCACAGAGCCTAGACAGTGAGTTTCTCCTGCGGCTGGAGACGAGGAGGCTGGGGGAGGGCCGGGGGAGCGCGGGAGGCGCCCCCAGAGGGGACCAGGAGAGGCGGAGGGCGCAGGATGCGGGGCGGGGCCTGGGGTTGCCGCCCGAGGCTCACCGGCCCTCGTCCGTCCCCGCAGCTGATGACCCCGCGACGCTGTACGCCGTGGTGGAGAACGTGCCCCCGTTGCGCTGGAAGGAATTCGTGCGGCGCCTAGGGCTGAGCGACCACGAGATCGATCGGCTGGAGCTGCAGAACGGGCGCTGCCTGCGCGAGGCGCAATACAGCATGCTGGCGGCCTGGAGGCGGCGCACACCGCGGCGCGAGGCCACGCTAGAGCTGCTGGGACGCGTGCTCCGCGACATGGACCTGCTGGGCTGCCTGGAGGACATCGAGGAGGCGCTTTGCGGCCCCGCCGCCCTCCCGCCCGAGCCCTGTCTTCTCAGATGAGGCTGCGCCCCTGCGGGCAGCTCTAAGGACCGTCCTGCGAGATCCCCTTCCAACCCCACTTTTTTCTGGAGAGGAGGGGTCCTGGAGGGGCAAGCAGGGGCTAGCAGCCGCCTCCTTGGTGCTAACCCCTCGATGTACATAGCTTTTCTCAGCTGCCTGCGCACCGCCGACAGTCAGCGCTGCGCGCGCGGTGAGAGGTGCGCCGTGGGCTCAAGAGCCTGAGTGGGCGGTTGCGAGGATGAGGGACGCTATGCCTCATGCCCGTTTTGGGTGTCCTCACCAGCAAGGCTGCTCAGGGGCCCCTGGTTCGTCCCTGAGCCTTTTTCACAGTACATAAGCAGTTTTTTTGTTTTTGTTTTGTTTTGTTTTGAAATCAATCATGTTACACTAATAGAAACTTGGCACTCCTGTGCCCTCTGCCTGGACAAGCACAGAGCAAGCTGAACTGTCTTGGGACAGTTGCCTTGGGGGCAGGGGCGAGCACGGAACAATGGGGCCTTCAGCTGGAGCTGTGGACTTTTGTAAATACACTAAAACTCTGAAGTTAAAGCTCTGCTCTTGGAGACAGTGGTCTGTCGGGATGGGAGGTGGGGGCAGAGGCCCAGATCCTGAGGGGTGAGACGGGAAAAGGCCTGCACTAGGGCCAGGTAGCCCACCACCCTCACGCCAGCTGACACGAGGAGTAGCAGGTTCTTGTTCTGACCACCCTCATCTGTTGCCCAAGCTGGAGTGCGCTCACTGCAGCCTCCAACCCTTGGGCTCATGGGGTCCTCCCACCTCAGCCTCCAGACACAGGCACACCACTACACCTGGGTAATTTTTAAAAAATTGTTTTGTAAAGACAGGGTTTCCCTATATTGTCCAGGCTGGTCTGGAACTCCTGGGCTCAAGGGATCCTCCCACCTCAGCCTCCCGAAGTGCTGGGATTACAGGCAGGCATGCCCAGCCAGGGCAATCATTTTTATGCACAACTTTCTGTGGGGCTCAGGTGCACCTATGATACATAAATTTACAGTTCTTGATCCCCAAAGTCCTCAGAGCAGGAGGCAGGGTGCCTGGGCCAGGCTTCCTTTGGGAAATGTGGTCCTTGAGGTAGAGTCACGGATGCCGGAGGGTGACCAGCACTACTGGGGAGAGATCTCCTCTGGGAGGGATGCATGCCAAAGGTCCTCTGCATTCCTCACACCTCTCTGAAAAGACAGGAGGGGGTGTTAGGCGACAGTCAGTGACAATGGGTGAGGGTCGGGTGAAGAGTGAGGCAGAGAGCCCTTCCTGCCTCAGCCCCTGCTCCTGCACTGCCCTCTTCTATACTGCACCCCCTCACCACCATACAGACATCCCCGTCCGCCCCCTCCCAGGCCAGCTTCCCTCAGCACGTACGATGTGGACAGAGGGGTGTCCAGCTGAATGATGTGGGGCCCCCGCATCCTCTGTAGCTGGGCCCGAGTCAGCTTCCGTGGCCTGCTGTCCCGGGGCTCCTCGGCCCCCTCGACCCTTTGGCTGGCCAGCTCCTCCCGGATCTCTCTGAGCATGTCCTCAGCCCGCATTGGGCGCAGTGATGTGTGGCCAGCTTTCAGGAACACGGGCCCCTCGTCTTCCTCCTCCCCCGAGGACTCCCAGGGGCTTTCCCCGGCCGAGTCAGCATGGGCTGGGGAGGAGGGAAGCTGGCCCCGAAGCCGGGCCCTGTGCAGTGTTTCCACCACCACATTCCCTCGCTCGGAGGCGCCATCTTCTTCCTCAGACCAGGTTGGTGGGTCTCCCCGGGGAAGGCCGCCTCCTGTTAGGATTCCTTCTGGCAGTTCGGGGGCACTTCGGCGTTGAGGAGCTTGGGGGTTGGGAGGGTGGGGACGCAGAGGGACGTCCCGGAGGTCCAGGGTGGAGAAGGTGAGGCGAGGGTCCCGCCGAAGGGCTCTTTGGCGTAGACGGCTCAGCGGGGAGCGGGACCTTGTGGGGGTGCCTGGGATCAAAGTGCCGTAGCCAGAGTCTGAGGTATCATCTGGCACAAAGGGAGCATCTTCATCTGTGTCTTCTGTCACCACCAGGTGGGGGATAACGGTCGAGAACTCAGGAGTCCTACAATTAATGGCGAAGAGTCAGATGCATAGGGGTCAAGTTCAAGTCCAGGGAGTTTCCCTTGATCACTACATCCAGAAATGGCCCCTCCTCCAAACTTATTTTGGTATCGTCTTTCCATCGCACTGTGATCGTTTTTCTCATCTGGCTGGCTAGATTTTAAGCTCCTAAGAGAGTACGGGCTGCCTCTACACTGTTTTATCCATAGCATCTGGTCCAGGATCTTGTATCAAGTGGGGAGTCAGGTTTTTGCTGAGTGGTTCCTGAACTTACCTCATATTATCCTCAATGATTGATTCTTCTTTTCTCCTTAAGCTGCTGCCAAGCAGTGGTGCTATCCTAGATGAACCTCACACTCCCCAGGGATTTGGCAGCTCTGCTATTCTGCAGATCCACACCTACCTTCACTCTCGAGCCTGCTCCGCTCAGGTGCTCCTGTGTGACTCTAGGCGGGCTAACTCTGTAGGCTGTCAGTGCCCTATCCCCCACCTCCGACCCAACACGGCTGGTACCAACCTTCCCTACCCTGCCCTACAGCCTGCATTCCTCTATCTATTCCCAATTCCACCAAAAGAGTGCAGTAATGCCATTTCTCAGCCTTGTGGCTCCCTCCTCCTACTTGGGGAGACCCTGTAGTCCGTGTGCGCCTTACCTCCCCTCTGCGCTGCTCTGAGAGCCCTCCAGGGAAGGCGTGGAGGGCCTGGTGCTGGGGGACTCCCTGTCCTGGTCCCGATAGAGGGTCAGGAGCTCCCTCTTCTGTTGAACATACTCCTCTGCCTTCAGCTTCTGTAGGGTGGCCTGGGACAGGACACTTTCATTATTAAGAGCTCTCGTTTATTGAGCACTTGCTGTTTGCCAGGCACCCTGCTAAGTGCATTACATATATTATCTTATTTTATTTTATTAGTATTATTTTTTGAGACGGAGTCTTGCTCTGTCGCCCAGACTAGAGTGCAGTGGCGCAATCTTTGCTCATTGCAACCTCCACCTCCTGGGTTCAAGCGATTCTCCTGCCTCAGCCTCCTGAGTAGCTGGGATTACAGGCGCCCGCCATTGTGCCCGGCTAATTTTTGTGTTTTTAGTAGAGACGGGTTTCACCATCTTGGCCAGGCTGGTCTCAAACTCCTGACCTTGTGATCCACCCCCCTTGGCCTCCCAAAGTGCTGGGATTACAGGCATGAGCCACCGTGCCTGGCCTACATTACCTTATTTAATCTTTACCAAACCCCCATGAACCAGATATTTTTACCCCTACCTTACTACTGAGACATGGAGACGCTAAGGTTAAGTAACTGCCCCAGGTGGTACTTCTTACAGTAAGAAGAAAGTGGGGTGGTGCCGGGAGTTGGTGGCACAAACTCTGGAGCTAGTGGTGGGGGTGAGCGGGGTGAACAGAATGGCCCTTTTCCTACCTGTACAGGTCTTCCTGCTTCTCATGTCCCATTGGCAGACCTGTTATCAGGTCTGCCCCCTCCTTCAGGAAGCCCTCCCTGGTTGGTGGTGATGGTAGAATAAGTGTTCTGAATTGGTACTGGTTGCTCCTTCAAGAGCATCCCTCTCCTACCACCTGGGCCTCTGCCCTGAAGCTGGGAGGAGCAGGAGGACAGAACATGGGCAGAGGTGGGCTTTGTACCGGGCTGAGGACTCTGCTGTCCTTCAGAGGGAGGAAAGTTCCTAGAAGGCTGAGGAAAGGACGCATTATATTGCCTGTCTTCTCCCTCCCTCAGCGATTTCATACAGGTACCATCAGAATGAAACAGCGCCATCTGAGAAAAAATTTTCAAAGCACTTTTGCACATGTGGTCATTTGATACACACCATTGCCCTGTGGTGTGGAGAACATGAATGTTCACCCATTTTACAGATAAGAAACCTAGACCTAGAGAGGTGAAGTGACTTGCCCAAGGTACCACAGGTATGGAGAAGCAGAGCTGGGACAGGGCCTTGCTCTTTGAGTCCTAGTTCAGTCACTGCAGCACTTTCAAGGACAGCCTTGAAGGGTAAAGAGTTGGCTTGGGGAGGGGGAGGGGGAGGGAGAGGGAAGAGAAGGTGGCAGAGCTGAGGTTGGAGGCGGAGGCAAGCCTTGGCAAAAGGGAGGTACCGGTGGCTGCCGTGGGTAGCACTGATATCGGCACTTGCTGGTATGGCCATATCCTTGTTAAAATATTGAAGTCTTCCATGCTGGTAAGGGAATGGCTGCTGCCTGGGCCTCATCCACTTCCCCCATCCCCATGATCTAGCAACTAGGGGGATAACATCTGGCACAGCAGAGGACCTCTAGTGCAACGCTCCCTTCTGATTGGTTGCCGCCCATGCTATACTAATTGTTAAATATTTCCAATATCTCCCCAGCTTGAAGTATATGAGCCAGCAACTCCTGGGCACCTGGACTTTCCCAAAGCCTCTCAAGAAACCCTGGGGGCAGCTGGGTCAGGGCAAGAGACGAAATGGATGAACAGGGGTAGGAAATGACATCAGGCTTATATTTCCAATTCGGGAATTGGCTCTCCAGTCACTTATTCCCAAGGGTGACAGCATTCTCAAGATGTGGTCTGTTGGCCGGAGCAGGGGAGGGTGCCTGGGGGCAGGAAACCTGCCAGGGCCAGGAGCTGGGGCAGACTCCCTCTTTCCCAGGCCTCATCTCCCAACTCCATGTGAATTGAGGGAAGAAGTGAGAGAAGAGAGGGTGGAGGCGCTGGGCCGATCTGCTTGTCCTGCTGGGGTGCCCTTTTGCCCCACAGGACCCAAATTCAGGTTTGTGTTTGGGGTGCCAGGGGAGGGGTGTTATGTGAAAGGGAAGAACTGGAAGGAAGCAGGGTTTCTGTAAGCGACGTTCAATGCCAGCATCTCCGCTAAACTTGCCCCTTGCCCGACCCCAGGAAGAGGCTGGAGGTCGGGGGAGCCCTGAGCAGGGGGCGGGGCGTCGGGGGAATGGGTGGGATGAGGCTCTTGGAGGTGCTTCCCGGCGAGCCCAAAGCCTCTCCAGCAACCCTGGGAGGATTTTCTTGGCTTGGATAAGAGGAGAGACACACAGGGGGCAGAGGAGAGGATGGGAAAGGAAAAGGAGATTGGTGCTTAAGCCAGAATGTGACGCCCCTACAAAACTGAGAAGAGGAAGGGAGGGCCCCCAGCAGGATTCTTCTTCCTTTGTCCCCGTGGAGAGGAAATGCCTCCTTTCCCTGCTGTCTCTGGGGTGGCTCCTAGATTCACCCACTCTCCTCCCAGAACTCCCCAGTGCCGGACTAAAACCAAACTCTGAAAGGTGCCCACTGACTTCTGAGCGACAGATGCGGATGCATTTCCCCACTCAGCAGCAGGCCCTACCCAGGCCCCAAAGACCACCCCTTTCTTCTAATGATGACAATGGCAAGCATTGATGGAGTGCCTATACAGTGCTGGGCCTCGTGCCTGGCCACTTGTGGACTGTCTGTCCTGCGTGCACTGCAACTCCCCAAGAGGTGAAGTGACTCCCTGACAGCTGCTCGGGCCTCTCCTTCAGACCCTGGCTCTTAGCCTCGGCTGCCTCCTTCAGTCTCCCTGCTTTAATTTCTTGGTCGCTATCTCTGACAGCTCTTTCTGTTCCTGTCCCTGTTCCTTTTCCTCTTCTCAGTCCGTGGGCATTCCCCAAGATTCAGTCTCTTCTCCCTGGAGAAGCTTACTTTCTCTGAAAGTGTGAGTCATCACAGCTAGACACGCTAGGAATAAATCTGCAAGTCAACATTTCTGCCAGGGTGAGAAAACAATAGTCTGCCCCCCTGGGGATTGCTCTATGAAAGGGACCAACAGAGCTTCTACTGCCCTCTTCAGTTTATAAAGACTGATGGCTCTAGAGAGGATTCCCTAAGAATTTGGTGTGAGACAATAGCAGGAAAAGTAATTTCAAAGTTTCAGTTTTCTTTGTTTTGCTAAGGAAGGCCAGCGAGCCTTGGTGTGTATCTTGGTTATAGATCTTGACAGATCTTTCCTGTTAGCCTGGAGTGAGACTACCAGGGGGCTGAGTTGTTTCGTATAGTAAAATACCCGTAATTTTTAGTAGCCCTGGGGGTTCTAAAGGGAGAAGGTGAGGGTCTGGCTATGTTCTGTGACTAAAAACCAAAAAACAGGAGAAAATTCTGAAGGTAGAGGTGGCAGTTCTGAAGGAAAAAAGGCAGGCTGGCATTCACTGCCAGCCCCACTGGCTATCCTGGGGAGTTGGGGCTCTAGGAACACTGATGCCACTAGCTTCCGCTTTTGTCCCTGGGCTCCCCGTGAGCCTCTAGCCTTCAGGTAAATTTTTTATTTAACTTTTTTTTTTTTTTTTTAGACAAGGTACTCACCCCGTTGTCTAGGTTGTAGTGCAGCGGTGGGAACATAGCTCACCACAGGCTGTACCTCCCAGGTTCAAGCGATCCTCCCACCCCAGCCTCCTGAGTAGCTGAGACTACAGGCGCACACCACCAGGCCCAGCTAATTTTTGTATTTTTTGTAAAGATGGGGTTTTGCCATGTTGGCCAGGCTGGGTCTTGAACTTTTGGGCTCAAGCCATCTGCCTGCCTCAGCCTCTCAAAGTGCTGGGATTAGAAGAGGTGAGCCACTATGCCTGGCCAAGAAAATCTGATTAACCACCAGAATGATGTCACTTGCCAGTCAGTCCAGCCTAGTGGAAAGTGTGTTTAGGCTTAGGTGGAAGTGGTGGAGAGAAGTCCCTGCCATGCAGAGGGGACTGTGAACCGAGCCGGAAGCAGGGGGCAGGGCAGATGGGAGACCACGCTCATCACAAAACCCACATGCCTCCCCTTGGGGTGTGTCTTTTGTCCTTCTTTTTCACCTGAATTCCAGGTCTTTGTTTCTGTATTTCCCAAAGCCCCTAAGATATCTCCACTAGGGTATATCTTGGCTGCCTCAATTTCAAAGCGCTGCTGTTTAAATATTGCTACCCTAAAGCCACCTCACCGAGGAAGCAATAACTAAACAAACACCTTTCCCTTTCCCTTTCTAATGACTGCATTTCTGTCTGGGGTCCCATTGCCAATGCAGTCTTCCAAACTGAAGCTTCGGGAGGCCAATTGTGCTCTTTGCCACTGGGTATCTGGAGTTCCTGAGCCTGTGCCCAGTGCTGGCACCAGACTGTGTGCCTAAGCAGAATGACAGCTTTGAATCTCCCTAGGAAGCAGGTACTGTCATTGTGTATATCTGTTTTGCAGTTGAAGAAATTGAAGTTGAGGGAGGTCATATAACTTACCCAAGGTCACATGGCTAGGACCTGATAGGACCGGTGTGGATTTTTCTGAATTCAGTATAGACTTTAACCACAGTATCCCTAAGGCTCCCCTGTCTCTTCCCTCTTCTTTAGCTCCTTTCTTCTTTTGTTTTTTGTCCCTTTTTGCAATGCCTCCCTAAGGCTGTGGCACTAAACCTTCCATGTTTCACACCCAAACTAGTACAATAAACCTCCTGTCACCAATTTCTCCCTCCTCCAGCCCACCTAGCACACTGCTACCTGATTTCCTGAAAACCTAATTCAAGAGGAAACACGCTGATTTCACCCTTGCTCAAGAATTCATGGCACGGCCATGCACGGTGGCTCACGCCTGTAATCTCAGCACTTTGGGAGGCCGAGATATGCAGATTGCTTAAGCTCAGGAGTTCAAGACCAGCCTGGGCAACATGGAAAGACCCTGTCTCTACAAAAAAATGCAAAAAATTAGCCAGGTATGGTGGTGCACACCTGCAGTCCCAGCTACTTGGGGGACTAAGGTGGGAGACTCACCTGAGCCCAGGAAGTTGAGGTGGCAGTGAGCTGTGATCATGCCACTGCACTCTAGCCTGGGTGATGGAGTAAGACTCTGTCTCAAAAAAAAAAAAAAAAAAAAAAAGAATTCACAGTGGCTGTCTCTTGTTGACCCTATTCAACTACTCAAGCCCATCCAGGCCACAGGGTTCTGCAGCTCTGAGATTCTATAGAATCTGGCCTCTTACCACGTACTCACACAAACCCTGTGCTCCAGACTTAGGCAGATATGGCCGTTATTCCAGAAATATATCCAGCCCAATTGGTCCTCTGATTCATCTGCTCATGGTCTTCCCATCCTTAAAAGTCCAACTCAAACCTTCACCTCTCTTTGGCCATTCCGTTCCTGTGGTGGGTTGAACAGTGGCCCCCCCAAAAGATAGATATATCTAAGTCCTACCCTCTGGAAGCTGTGAATGTGACCTGATTTCGAAAAAGAGTCTTTGCAGATTTGCAGAGATCCTAAGAGCTCAAGGTGAGCTCTCCCTGGATTTAGGGTGGGCTCGAAATCTAATACTCATGTCTTTGTAAGAGAAAGGCGGGGGAAAGTTGGACACAGAGACATACAGAGAGGAAGGCCATGGGAAGACAGAGAAAGAGTTTGGAGTTTTGTTGCCACAAGCCACGGAACACCTGGGGCAACCAGGAGCTGGAAGAGGCAAGGATGGATTCTCCCCCAGAGGAAACTCAGCTCCGCCAACACCTTGATTTGAAACTTCTGGCCCCGGAACTGTGAGAGAGTGAGCTCCCGATGCATTTTAGGCCACCCAGTTTGTGGGACCTAATACAGCTCCATTTGCATCTCTCTTCTTTGAACTCCTCCTGCTTTTTTATCTGCTCACATCACTCCCCTGCCCGACTTCTTCACTGGCCCTCTCTCATCCAAAGGACAAAGCTCATCTATAGGATGCCTTATCATGACATGCAGAGATGGGCATGACCTGGTGGTACCTACCCCCCAGCCTCTCCCTGCTGCGTCTACTCTTGTACTTTATACTGTAGCAACACCAATGCAGGCAGTTCTCTCAACACACACAACTGTTTCACAATTCTGGCCTTTGCACTTTCTGCTCCTCCATGTGGAATGCCCTTCCCTTCCGCCCTTGATTCCCTGACGTACTCCCAGGCATCCTCCCAAATGGTGCTCAGACATCAGCTCCTCTGTGTCCCTTCCAAACAGACCCAGCAGACAATGCCTTGCTCCCTTCTCTGTCCCAGCTTCATTCTACATAACTTCTTTCTATTATTTGTATACAAATTACTCAACTAGGCTGCAGCACCTATGCCTTGAGGGCAGGAATGGTGTTTTATTTTCTGATTCCCTAGCACCTAGCCCTAGTGTCTGTACTCAGCAAGTGCCCTGTAAATGTCTGCGAATGGAAGATGACTTCTAGAAGTTAATCATTTCAGGCTGTACAAACCTTCAGGGGATGCGGTATCTTGGGCTCTCCCAGTGGCTGGCACAGTAGCTGGCCAAAGGCTTTTTCTGTCTTCTGATGGATGGTGGAGGCTCTGCCTCCCTCTTTGGGGCACATCAGATTGTCCAGTCTGAACCTGAATCCACCCCAGCCTCTCTCTCCTCCTCCCCTCTATGCTCCCATGTTCGTTCGTTCGTTCCTTCCTTCCTTCGTTCTTTTTTTTTTTTTTCTTCTTCTTCGGGGTCTCACTCTGTCACCCAGGCTAGAGTGCAGTGGCACGATCTCAGGTCACTGCAACCTCCATTTCCCGGGCTCAAGTGATTCTCCTGCCTCAGCCTCCCAAGTAATTGGGACTACAGGCACACATCACCATGCCCGGCTACTTTTTGTATTTTTAGTAGAGACAGGGTTTCACCATGTTGGCCAGGCTGGTCTCAAACTCCTGACCTCAGGTGATCCGCCTGCCTCGGCCTCCCAAAGTGCTGAGATTACAGGTGTGAGCCACCACTGTGCTCCCATTTCTGAGCTCCAGGGACCCCTGCCCATGCCTCCCCATTGCTGGCTTTCCCATACCTGGGCCTGCTGGGTCTTCTCCAGCCACCGGGCACGGTCTGTAGGACTGGGACAGTGCACAAGGAGGGCGCTGGAGACGCACTGGAATTCAGTGAGGTGGATCAGCAGAAAGCTGTCTGGATGGAGGAGACAACCTTCAAGAGGCCAGCCTTTATTTGATCTCCATCCCAGCTCCTCCTTCCCCTCGCTGAGAAGAGCGAGAAGAAAAGACTCCCTGAAGGAAGGACGTACTAGGGTCTCGCAGGGGTTGGCACACGAGCTTCTCCAGCATGAGAGGGGGGCGGATGACCTTAGCTTTGTCCGCCTTGCGCTGGGGCTTGGTCACGAGGAGCACATCAGAGAAGAGGAACAGGTACACGTCCAGCTGGGGGTGGGGGCGTAGGGGAAAGAGACAGGGTCAGCTGGAACCAGGGGCAGGGCTGGTCCGGGAGGAGGCTGAGGCATGATGCTCAGGCACACGGGGACACATGCAGAGCCCAAATGCGGGAGTGGCCAGGGGCGTCGCTTTGGTCCCATCTCTCGCTTTACAGGCAGGGAAAGTGGCTGGCTCAGGGTCACACAAATGACTGGGGCTTGGCCAGAACTACATCCTCTTCCCAAAACCCCTCTTCTCCCACTTCCGGCGTTTCTGCCTCTTACCTTCTCCCATCATGCCCCGTCCCCTCCACTCTGTCCGCAGCACCCTCACCTTCCCTTCTCGCCCCTCCTTCACTCGCACGGGTCCCTCCAGCAGCAGCTGTCTGGTGTGCTCAGACGCAACCCCCAGCATGGGGGACGTCAGGTCCAGGGTGGAGAACGGACGCAGGTTCTGAGGGACACAGAGGGGAGGGGTGAGGGCGCTCGGTAGTCTGCCTGGACTTCCTGGTCAAGGGCGGCTCCTGTTCTGCCACCAACACCTTTCTGTTTGTATCCTTCCCCCATGGGCTAGAGAAAGCCTCCCAGGGCCTCCTTTTTACTCTTCTGACCTCTACCCCTTGGACTGCCATCACCGGGTAGGAATGTTGGACACCCTTGTAGCACCCAAGTACGGGGTGTTCTGGCCTCTCCAGCCCTCCCCTTCATCAGTATCCCTGGGACCTTGCTTTTCCTGGGTCCCTTCCCTCTGCCCTCTCACCTTCTCCACTTCATCACTGGGTGGCTCCAGCACCTCGTAGGGCCCGATGCGTTGTGCTGCAGCCACCAAGCTCTCTTGCTCTTCGCCCTGGCGGACCTGCCCATTGATGTGTCGCAGGAATGACTCCACGGCTTCGATCTAGGTGAGGTTGGGGATGTGGGAGGAGGGATGGCTCAGCACCCCTCCCAACCAGTGCCAGCCACAGCACAGTGCCACACTGTCACAGACACACTAAGAAAGAGACCCCCCTCCCAGTCCCCGATTCACCAGAGTCCTAGCCCCACTGGGGCACCTACCATGGCATTCAGGGCCTCTTGGGCTCGTGCCTCGGGGCTCCTCTTGAGCACAGCATGAAGCAGCAGTGGGTACTTGGTGATGCGCTGGTGGGGCTTGATGAGCAAGTCACAGAGCATCTGCCTCCCAGAGCGCTTGTGCTTCTCACACCACTGCAGGGAAGGTGGGTGGGGCTCAGGGTTGGCTCCCTCCCGCCCTGCCTAGTGGTGAACTCAGCCTCAGGCTCAGCTGGAGACCGGCCGGCTAGGATGCACCCGTCCCCCTCCCCAGCACCCCTTCTCCCACCTGCACGAAGGCATGGAAGAGAGGGTTAGTTTCTTGCTGCTCTCGGGCGTAGGCCATGGTCTGCTTCACTCGGAGGCAGTACTGGACATACGGGTGGAACCGCTGGCCAAACTGGAGAGACAGATATGGGAGGTGGGGATCAGGCACGGGGAGAAGGCCATCAATACAGGCTCTGGCTGCAGGACCCAGGAGCAGGTGAAGAGAGCCTCACAGAGGCCCTTAGCCCAGCTCCTGACAGTCCCTCCATCCCAGGATCCTCCCAGGAATGCTCTTGAGGCTAGGCCCCTCTCTCTGGATTCCAGGAAGGAGCCTGAGGTCCCAGCACTGACCTAGAGCTCTCTGAGCTCCCTCCATCCACAGTGCTACTGGGGCCTGCTGCTCTGGACTTACTCTCCCACCATCAATAATTCAGCTGGACCGTTGTCAGGACATCGCAGATCCCATTTCACCCTGGGGGTGGGGTGGTGACCTAAGAGTTTGCTCAGAAGCCATGCTCCTATGGAGGGGGTACCTAAGGCTCCCAGGAGCAGTATGCCTACCTCTCTACCCCACTGCAACTTTTTCCTGCAGGGCCCACATTTTCCTGGCTAGGTAACATTGTAGAAGAAAGTCAGACCCTAGGCCCTCTTGCTTTCTCTTGTCACTCTTCACCATGCCCCGGGTGCCTCCTGTGGCCTTTTACACCCACCCAGGTCCTCTTAAGGGTCCCTTCACTTAGGACCCATTTGCTGCACCCAGCTTTTGTAGTTGATGGGAGCCAAGGTGTGACCCTTCCCTGAGACAGCTGCATTTTCATTTCATAAGGGCCTCCAGAAGAACAAGGAGCCTGTGGCACAGAGGTCAGACTTGTGGCATGAAGGGAGGAGGTGAGGTGATATTAGGGGTAGGGGCTGTGTCCTGAGGCCCCTAAAATCACAGAGACTTGCATACTGTGGGCATGCCCTACACACAGGACCCCTGAGGGCTCCCAGTCCTGCCCCATCCAGACACAGCCCTTCACAGGCCTCACCGTCAGGAAGCCACTTTGCAGACCAATGGGGTCCAGGGGCTGGCCCGAGGCCCGAGTCTCCTCCAGGGTGGGCCCCAGCACCTCCTCCCAAAAGCTCCGGTGGGTTCGAATCAGGCTGGGGACATTTCCAAACAGGGTCTCAGCTGACACCTGGAGGAGGGAGCAGAACTGAGCAGCATGCCTTTGGAAGGTCACCGGGGTGGCACTGGCCGAGGAAAGGTGAGGACCTTAAGCTTGGACAGCAGGGGCGGGGGTGAAGAGGGATGAACCGGGCACTGGGCCTGGAAGATCTCAAGGATGCCAGTCTGGGAAATGGGGGGCCTGTGGCCTGCTTGGAGTCCCCAGTAACAGGGAAGTAGGGAGGGCAAGGCGTCCCAAAAAACGGGGCAGTGGCAATTCAGACACGGATGGCTGGAGGGCCCACCCTCATCCGCAGGCTCAGAGGTCGGGCTGTGCCAGGGTCCCCTCCTGAGCACCCACTCACTTCCATCAGCAGTCCCACTCGCTGCAGGTTCAGCAGGCCGGCGGCTAGCAGCTGCAGGGAGGGAAATGAGGGTCTCAGGACCCAGCGTAGCCCTTCAGTGTCACCTCCCACCCCCCACCAACTTCAGTACTGCTGACCTATCTCCCTGGATCCCAGACGGGCCTGAAATCCTGCCCCTCCCTCCCCCAGTGACCTGCCTTCCAGTCTGGGAGGATGGGGGCTCATGCAGGGAAGATGGGGCCGGGGCTGGGGCTGAGGGAGGCTCACATCAGTCATGATCTTGAGCTTTCTCACGTAGATCAGCTCGGTGGTCAGGAGCTCCCACAGGGCCTCCTGTTGGTGGCAGAGCTCCCGGCTCATCTCCTGGGGTGGGGAGAATGCTGGTTCAGTTGGGGAATAATTAGAATGGCAAGTACCAGCTGTTAAGTGCTACTGGCTCCACTTCATAGGTTCTAGGCACTTCGTACATGACCATGACCTTTTAATCCTCAAACCAATGCTCCGATGTGTAGGTGGTATTATCCCCACTTTACATATGTGGCAACTGAGGCCCAGAGAACTCTACTGTCTTGACCAAGGTCTCACTAGTAAGTGGCAGAGCTGGGATCTGAACCCAGATCAACGCGTTTCCAGATGTTTTCTCCACATGACTCCACTTCCCAAGGCCTTTCCCTCCTCTAGAGCAGAATCTGTTGTGCATTCACGCCCCGGGGACGGACTCACCTTGTGAGTTTCAGGCTCACCTTGTGCCCAGGCACCAGCTCCCTCCAGGACTTCTCGATGGTCAGGCCGCTGTCGCCACCCTCTCCTATCTCCCAGTGCCGCCGGTCCTCAGGGGGCAGCCGGGGCATCCCAAACATGCTGAAAGTGTGCAGCCTCACCTCCAGCTCATGGGCCTTGGCGACTTCCTGGGGGAGCCAAGAAGGGCATCAGCTCCGGCCACATCCTTGGCACCCAGCCACAGGGCCCCGGGAGGGCTGTGTGTGTGCATGTGTAAGTGTGTGCGTGTGTGTGTGTCTGGAATGGGAGATGGCAAGCAGCACTGAGTATGAGTGGGGACATGGAGGCCTAGAGGACAGGGGTCGGCCCCAGCTGGAATTCCAGGGAAAAAGGCATTGCTGGAATGTGGGTGAAGAGGCACCCTGGTCTACAGAAAGGTCCCTGGAGAGGGGTCTGATCTAGGCTCCCTGACAGGAAAGAGGCCTTCCATGGGTCTCCTGAATCAGAATGAGGTAGGGGAGGGACAGAAACAGACACTTCAGAGGGAACTTCAAGTGAATCAGAACAAGACTTAGAGAACCAGTGGTCTCAGGCACCACTTTGACATTTGCCTATAAAATGGCATTTTTTATGAAGCAGCATGGCTTACATTTTACAGGTTTCTTTTTTTTTTTTTTCTTTTGAGAAAGAGTTTTGCTCTTGTCGCCCAGGCTGGAGTACAGTGGCACAATCTCGGCTCACTGCAACCTCCACCTCCCAGGTTCAAGCGATTCTTCTGCCTCGGCCTCCTTAGTAGCTGGGATTACAGGTGCCCACCATGACACCCAGCTAATTTTTTTTGCATTTTTAGCAGAGACGGGGTTTCACCATGTTGGCCAGGCTGGTCTCGAACTCCTGACCTCAGGTGATCCGCCCGTCTCGGCCTCCCAAAGTGCTGGGATTACAGGCATGAGCCACCACGCCCGGCCCATTTTATAGGTTTCTTTGGTACCAAGAATGTGAGCAATAGACACTCCTGACCCTCACTCACTCCATCCGGATGTGGCTCAGGAGGAGAGGTGAGGCTCACAGCGGTGGTGAAGGATGATGTGGCACTGAGGATAGAGGGAGGACACCTGACTCTCAGCAACTTGGTAATTTGACTTGGTAATTTGCAAAGACTGAAAGCTCAATATCAATCGTTTATCCACATTTAATCAAAGGGTCTCAAGTCAAAGTCCCTGGTTGTCATGCACGGACTAAGGAGAGATATATCCCTGAGAGGTCCTAGGCAGAGCCATGTCTGACTGGCAGGCAGCAGCCTCCCGGACCTGTGTTCTCAGCCCCCGGGGCTTGCTGGTCATCTGTGGAGCCATCACAACTGGGGCTGTATGCATGGGGATGGGAGGAGAGGGACCCCCTTACCTTGAGTTTGGGGGAGTGAAGCAGGCCAGCCCCCACATGGCCCCCGTGCCTCTTCTCGGGCTCTGGATCTCGCAGTCTCATGGGTGACAGGCCTCGGGCCTGGCCAGAACCCCTGGCAAAGGGGACATACTGCTGGAGGCGTCGGCGACTAGGATCCTGGGAGAGGAGCAGGGGAAGTTCTGGGGGTGCCTCCGTTTCCCCAGAAATCCCAGAGAGGTAGTAGGGGGGCAGGCTTGGCTCTAGATGTTGTTCCCCCACCCTGGTAAGTCAGGCTGGCTCACTTGTCCCCACAAACCAGTTTGGTGTGGGCTGCTCCTGCCCTGAGTCACAGCGGCCACTGCCAGCAAGGCTAAGCTGAGTGGGCAGAGGCATGACAGCCTGGCTTCCTGAGTGGGCCTGGGGAAGAAGTGGGGCCTCCTGCCGAGCAGGTGCACAGGCACGCACATGCCTGGGCTCTGGTGTGTGTGCCCCCACTGCCTCCTGCTCTCCGTACCACCAGGGGTGCATGGACAAGGCGTGGTGCACACGGCATTCTGGTCTCTCGTAACTCTCCTTGTCTATGACCAGCCTCCCTCACACACGGGGACAAGGGCACTCACATGTGCTGCCTCTTCCCCAGGGGCGTGCAGCCTGCATCCCATCTAGCTGGGAGTGGCTGCCCTTCTGTGTGAAAGGCTGAGGCCACAGCCACACGGCTCCTCCCAGGGCAGGCCTGGTCACATTCCTTCATTTGCCTATGGCCTGAATTACCCCACATACTTCCTAGTCTCCCTTCTCACCCACAGCCTAGGAAAGTCCCATCTCCAAGGGCAAAATTCTCGTGCAGTGAGGCAGGGGATGTCCCAGCCACAAGCAGAACTGTCCTCAAGGTGGAGGGGAAACCTGCAGGCTGAGGGACAGATCTGGCTTCCACACCCCTCTCCTTGGTCAGGATTGGAGGAGGGCCAGGCAGGTGGAGCCAGGGGTGGAGCCAAGGCAGGCACCCTCCTGTCCCTACCCACCACTGGAGGAGTAGGGACACCTTGAACCTTTACTCATCTTCATCCTGACTCAGGGAGAGGCAGATCTCAGGAAGCCCTCAAACTCCTGCCAAGCAGAGGAGGGAGCCTGGGAGGCGCCGGCTCTGGGGTTTGATGACCTTACCCGCAGCTCTTTGTCTGAGACCTGTCTAACAGCACTCCTCTGAGGGCCTGGCTTCTCCTGGCTCTGCCTCTGCTGCCCAGCTGTCTGGGACTGGGGTGTGACGTCCCTGGAGCCTGGCCCTGTCACTGCCCTCCTCTTTCCCGCAACCCAGGAAAGAAGAGTAGGGTAAGGGGCAGGAATAGCTCAACCTCTGAACCTGTAAGGGGACAGAGACTCCACAGCCTAGGTGTCCTCCCTCCTGCCCCACCAGGTCACTTTTGGGGCACAGCCTGGACTCACCAGCACAGGGTGTCCTCGGGGATAGAGACTGCCAGCAGTGCTCTGAGCAGAGGCTCGATGCCGGCCCCCATAAGTCTCAATGCGGGAAGCCACGAGTCCTTGGAGGGGGCCCTCATGTGGAGGACCAAAGGCCTTCATCCCTTCTCTCCTGGGTCACCTCCAAAGGGCCATATCTTCAACGTCCAGGAGAAAGAGGTCCCCTAGGGCTGCAAGAGAGAAAAGAGAGGAATGGAAGGGCCACCCCCAATCAGTGAACGGCACGAGGCGGGAGACCAAGGCTGGTGGGGGGCCTGGGCGGGAGGGTATAGTGGGCGGGGAGAGGGCCAAGGGCTTGGTCACTTGTTGAGGGGAACATGGCTGCCTCATCTATGACTTGGTGGGAGTAGGGTAGGTCCAGGTACATACTGGGTAGGAAGCCCCTTGGAGATGTACCTCCTCTCTCACATGTGTGCATATTTGGGGTACAAGCTCCTGCACTGGTCTCAGATGGGAACAAGGGTCACAGACAGGTCTCGGGCTTTCTGGATACACCCAGGTGGGAGGGTTCTCCTTGCACCTAGATATAACCCCATCCCCTTCCCCGTATAAAGCCTGGGAAAAAGCTGGAGGGAGGCCATGGTGGGTGGGGTGGGCTGGGAGTGGGGGTGGCTGGAGACAGCCCAGTCTGCCACCAGTTTTTGTACAGCCTGTAAGCCTTTACACATTTATGTAGTTGGAACGACTGCTGCCCCCCTGCAAAAAACCCACCAATATTTTGGGACAAGTAAATATTATATGATATTCAAATTCAGTGTCCATAAACACAGTTTTGTTGGAATCCATCCTCCTCTGCTGGTCTCCTAATAACCTGTGACTGCTTTCTTGCTAGTTGGGACAGAACGTGTAGGCTGCAAAGTCTAATATTTACTGTCTGGCCTTTACTGAAAGGCTTGCCCATCTCCTACCTGAATCCTCCTGGCCACAGACAGGGAGGTGAGTGGGGCCAGCTGTCCGGCCACTGGCCTTAGAGACCAGCCAAATAGAAGACGAGTTCCTCCAGTTTCGGGCTATATATTTGGTCCTCCCAGACTCTGGGAATACCACCATGGAGCTGGGGGCCAGGCGTGGGGCTCCATCTCCCCCCTAAACCTGGAGGGAGGGCCCGCCCTCGAGTAGGCAGGGCCTGGAAGAGGAGAGGCCTCCTGAGGGGCGGTGGGCTCAAGAAGGCTGCGCAGGTGTTTGTGCCCCGACCGGGCGGTCCTGAGGTCCTGCCTCAGCCCTCCCTTACCTTCCTCCGATTTAGGAGCAGAGGAGGAAACGTTCACTGTCCCTCCTGCCGCCTCCCAATAGTCGTCCCTCTGCGGGCGCTGTCTCCCTCGCACTGCTCCCTACCCAGGGTCCTTTCTCAGCCCAGCCCCCGGCTCCCCTCCTCCCGCCTTCGGGAGGCCAGGCCTTCCTTCCCCTTCGCCCCGGCTTCCAGGCCCCGGGTCCCAGCCGCCCCGCCCCCGGGCCGCGTAGCCCTCCCGCCGCTCACCTGTGCCCACAGGTGTCACCGCGCCCGCTGCCCTGCGCCGCCCTCCCCGCCCGCAGGGTCCCCGTTGCCGTCGGCTCCCCAGCGATGCCAGCCAGCCCCGATGCCCAGCCTGGGACTGGGATCGAGCGGCCCGCCGGAGCCGGGCAGCGCGGGGCCGGGCGCGGAGGGCGGGGACCGGGCTGGCCCCTCCCTACCTCCCGCACTGCTCCGGGCAGAGGGGCGGGGCCCTGGGGACCGAGCAGCCCGCGCCCTGACGCAGCCACCGCCTCCCCCGGCGAGGACAGCTCACGTGGCGGTGCCCTCCTTTCCCCTTTTCGGTCGCACCTGAACTCAACAACCGCCGGCCGAGCGGGAGGGCTGGGGACCGCGCGCCCTCCCCTCCAGGTCAGACCCCCGCGAGGCGCTGCAGTAATGAGGGCTGAGTGCGGGGCGGGGCGCAGCCGGGGGAGGCGGCGAGGGTGACGACCTGTGGCAGGCACCCCTCTCTCCTGCTGGTCGCGGCGAGTGGCCGGCTCTCCCGGCCTCCCCCTGCCTCGGCCTAGACTCCTAAGCAGACAGGGAGCCCGCCTGCCAGCTGGAGGGGCAGGGGGCCCCATCGCTGCTGTGGAGTCCAAAGTGTGGGCCTTATCTCTCAGAGGGTCGGCTGGCCTGCCTGGTGGAAGGTGACAGTGGAAGGCTGTCCTGGACTTTGCCTTTGCTCCAGGGATAGGGCCTGGTGTCCAGCTGAGGCCTGACCCGCACTTCTCCTATGACCTAAGACTCAGGTGGGGGCACCCTCCCACTTCACCTGCAAATAAGCCCACTCCCGGCTACACCAGGGTCACCCAGCCCTTGCAGTGGCTGCTAAAATAGATGCTGTGGGGCCAGGCGCGGTGGCTCACGCCTGTAATCCCAACCCCTTGGGGGGCCGAGGCGGGTGGATCACAAGATCAGGAGTTCGAGACCAGCCTGGCCAATATGATGCAACTCCGACTCTACTAAAAATACAAAAATTAGCTGGGCGTGGTGACGGGAGCCTGTAGTCCCAGCTACTTGGGAGGCTGAGGCGGGAGCATCGCTTGAACCTGGGAGGTGGAGGTTGCAGTGAGCCAAGACAGCACCACTGCACTCCAGCCTGGGCAACAGAGCGAAACTCCATCTCAAAAAAAAAAAAAAAGATGCTGTGTAAGGACTGACATGTGCTGGGCATGGCATGAAAGAACCATACTTTATTTTCTTTATTTTTTATTTTTAAAATTTATTTTTTAAAAAGAAAATAGAGACAATATCTTGCTGTGTGGCCCAGGATGGTCTCCAACTCCTGGGTTCAAGCGATCCTCCTGCTTCAGTTTCCCCACCTTTTCACTTCTCCAAATCATGGCACCTCGTCTGACAGAAGCACTGGATATCTGAGATAGAAGTGTCCTGTGGATGTGTGGTCATTATAATCTTACAACCATGAAACCCAAGACCCTGTAGTGGGCAGGTGGCAAGTCTGAGGCTCCCAGCCCCTCACCCTGCCTGTGGTCTATTTCCTGCCAATGAACTCCACAGTGATTGATACGGCTCCTTACTTCTTCAGAGCATCCTGAAGTTCAGGAAACACTTTCAGAAGCAGAATCTCCTTGAGTTGCCAGGGGAAAAGGCCTCTATTCCCCTTTCCCATGTAGGGTATGAAACGCATACATGATCAGAGTGTTCTAGTCCTCACTCGGACTCTGGTGACTCTATTTCGTTTGGAGGAGGAATCTATATCTTTGGACGGTTTCGAATTTTGTATTCCCCGTGTCCATCCTCAAATCTGCCCTCTGGGATTCTCTTTCTCTGAGCTTGCTGTTGTGTGATTGCTTTGCTGGTTCAGAAGTGTCCTCTGTTCCTCCAGCTCCTTGAACCAGCCTGTCTCCTGCTCCTGCCTCCCAGCTGGCGGTGGGACCAGTTTTCAGGGGTGAAGTCAGGTGGGAAAGGAACTGCAGTGGCAGGAAACCAGAGTTTGCCTAGTTCCTAGCCCTTCCCTCTTCCCATTCACTGTGTGTGTGTGTTTGTGTGTGTGTGGTGAGAGCTAGACAGATAGAGAGACGTCCAGGGATGACAAGAGTAGCCGTGAGGGAAAGAGTTAATAAGCCAGGAAAGGAGGTGGTGATTACGGACAGTATTAAATGACACCCCAGAGACAGCTGGTGCCAATGGCCCCTAGCTTCTCCTCCCAGTGTCTCCCAGAAGGAGTGGGAAGGAGGAATAAGAGGGAAGATGAAATTGAGAGAGCACCAAAGACAAGCCTGGGCTTACAGTGCTCTGGGGTGAGCTGGCTAGACTGGCCCAGTGGAAGGTGGTGGTGGGTGGCGGGGTGGTTTACCCTTTCACTTCCCTCTAAGCGCTGAGGTCCACTTTCCACCCATCACTGCCCCAGGGCCTGTCTTCAGCCTCCCTGGGAGGAGAGGTTCCCAGGGAAAGCTGGAGTCTAGAAGCCAGAGGTGTGGCCGGGCACAGGTGTGTGGCCTGGGAGGCAGGCCTCCATGTTCTGTTTCTTCTCTTCTGTCACTCCCACAGTCTCCACTTCCATGATTCCTCTGTGCTGTGGAGGGCACACTCCTATGGCAGGATGAGGGGAGCATTCTCAGGGAGCTGAATGAAATCTAAAGAACTGGGAGGCTGGAGGCTTGGCCTCTGCCAAGTGAGGCTAGGGGCCACCTAGTCCTTGGACTAGAGTATGCCATCTGGATACTTCTCTTTATTCCTGGTTATCCTAGCCTTTCCTCACATGTCTAGCTTGAGTCATAGCCCTCACTTTCTCCCAGGTAAGATGCTCCTCATTAGGCCCCCGGATGGACCCCATAACTGATGGTAAAGTGTGTGTCCACGGTCAGAGCTCTGAGGATCAAACGCTTCTGTCCAATAGCAGCCTGAGGATAACTGCCTGGGGTTGGCATAAGGGGCTCACCAGGCAGGAAGGTCAGGGAAACTCATTTGTGCCTCGACCTCTGCTGAGCCCACATCTCTCAGGGCAGAAGTGGGGACCATCTGGGCTAATGAGGGGCTGGCAGGCACTAGCAACAGGAGGCAGCTAATGGGAGCTGTGTCCTCCCTGCCCAGAGCGAGGCAGAAACTGAGGGTTCAAGCTAGGAGGCGCCAGGTCATGTGAGGCAGATGAATACCAGGAGGCCAGGCCACAGGGCACAGCCTCTGGTGCCTCAGGCCAGAACTGGTGCTTCCTGTTTCTTCTTTCCTCCCCTTCTGCCTTCCTTCCACATTTACTGGCAATGTGCAAGACAGTAGGAATATAGAAAAGAATATAGAAACGACTAAGTCGGGAGCTGTGGGAACACTTTGGAGCGGCCGGTTACTACATAGGGGAGCCAGGGATGGCTTCTAGAGGAAGCGAGCTCTGCGCTGGGACTCGAAGGATGCGTAGCAGTCAGCTGGGCTGAGAAGGAGGAAAGGGCATTTCTGGAGGAGGGGAAGAGCATGTTTAAAAAGGAACTTTTAGGGAAGGGCAGACTTCCCTAAAGGCCTCCTGAGGGTCTACCCTGCTGGCTCCCTGGGAATATCCCAGCTTCCGAGCTGAGGATCTCTGGGTGGTGGCTTAGGGGGACGAACTTTCTTTTTGGCCTTCCAGGACCTCCACAATTTGACCTCAGTTATACTTCCCTACTCGATCCCTACATGTGTCCCCATTCCCTGGGGCTGCCTCGACATTCCTGACTCCATGCCTTTGCTCAGGCTGTTCCCCTCAGCTGGGTGCCTTGTCCTCCGATTCCACTTACCTCCTTCGAGGTCTTTCCTAGGACTGCCTCCTTCACGAAGCCTTTCCTAATAATCCCACAGCCAGGCTGATCACTTTCCTCCCTGCTTGCAACTGCCTTGACCGCTATGTTTCTTTAAAAGGCACTACTCTTGTTCTGCCTACTACTGTTGATATTAGCATATGCCACCTATGCCTGAGGGCAGAGACCAGCCTAACACAAGACTGGCATGGTGTTTGGGAAATGAACTGGTTTGACTTGCTAGAAGACCCAGACAGAATGACTTGCAGATAGACTGGCCTGTACTGTTCTATCCCTACCCAAAGGAACCACATTTGCTTTTTAGATACCTGGAATTCTTCCATAATTTCAGTTTGGCATTCATGATTGATTACTGTAGCATCAGCACATCTTTTATGCACCTAAATGTTCCTCCCCATTAGGACAAACATACCATGTAAGTTTACCTTGCAGGCCAATTCTTTTTTCTTTTTCTTTTTTTTAAATTCCAGATTCTCTCAGATCCTGAATTGCAGGCCAATTCTGATAGGTGGTGGTTTCCTAGAACATTAACTTAAGAAGGATTCTGTAGCTGGCTCAGCAGAAAGAATGCTAAGATAGCTTAGCAATGTCTGCCTCAGGGGAAAGAGGGCTCTTTCTGCCTTAGCGTGAGGTTTATCAGTCACTTGTCTTGCACTGAGCCAAGACTGGGACACTGAGAATGTAAAGCCTTTGCCTGTGTTGGAAGCTGATGGCAAAAGTGACTAGAAGACAATCGGGTGGATCTACCTTCTTGGGATTTATGGTGGCATACCTTCCAGTCAGATGTCTGGATGTCCATGTCTGTGCTCTGAGGCACCCTTTTGACATGCGGCCCCAGAGAGGCTGTGGAATTTTTTTCTTTTTTTGAGACAGGGTCTCGCTCTGTCACCCAGACTGGAGTGCAGTAGCGCCATCACAGCTCTCTGCAGCCTAGACCTCCGAGGCTCCAGCGATCCTCCCACCTCAGCCTCCCGAGTAGCTGGGACTACAGGCACATGCCAGCATGCCCTGTAGTGAACAGAACATTGAATGAACAGATTGGGTGAATAGAATATTGATATGGAAGTTAGGCATAGAAGGGATAAACTGGGAGCTGCAGGAACACTTTGGAAGGACCAGTTACTACATAGGGGAGCTAGTGATGGCTTCTAGAGGAGGCAAGCTTTTGTTTTTTTTTTGAGATGGAGTCTCGCTCTGTCGCCCAGGCTGCAGTGCAGTGGTGCGATCTCGGCTCACTGCAAGCTCCACTTCCCGAGTTCAGGCCATTCTCCTGCCTCAGCCTCCCGAGTAGCTGGGACTACAGGCGCCTGCAACCATGCCCGGCTAATTATTTGTATTTTTAGTAGAGACGGGGTTTCACCGTGTTAGCCAGGACCGTCTCGATCTCCTGACCTCGTGATCCGCCCACCTCAGCCTCCCAAAGTGCTGGGATTACAGGCGTGAGCCACCACGCCCGGCCGAGGAGGCAAGCTTTGTGCTGGGACTTGAGGGATGAGTAGTAGTCGGCTGGGTAGAGAAGGAGGAAAGGGGGCTGGACCAAGAGCTGTGGAATTTTTTTCTTTTTCTTTTTTTTTTTTTTTGTTTGTTTGTTTTGAGATGGAGTCTTGCTCTGTCGCCAGGCTGGAGTGCAGTGGTGGCGCAATCTTGGCTCACTGCAACCTCTGCCTCCCGGGTTCAAGCGATTCTCTTGCCTCAGCCTCCCAAGTAGCTGGAACTACAGTTGTGCGCCACCACGCCCAGCTAAATTTTTGTATTTTTAGTAGAGACGGGGTTTCACCATGTTGGCCAGGATGGTCTTGTTCTCTTGACCTCGTGATCTGCCCGCGTTGGCCTCCCAAAGTGCTAGGATTACAGGCGTGAGCGACCGTACCAAGCCAAGGGCTGTGGAATCTTAACCAGACCTATAGGGCCTTTGTGGCTCAGGAGCCCCAGCAGGTTCCTTAGCAGGTGACGTTGAGGCCATGGCACCGAATTTCCCAGCCGTGGAAATGTTCCCAATCCTTCTCTCTTTCCAGGCTGCTCAGGCCTTCAGAAATGACAAGGGCATATCCAAAGTGAAAGATGTCCGGAGCCATTTTATTTCTTGGCCTTCTGTCTTTGCCACATGGCACCCGACAGCCATAGTCTCCCCTAGTGGCCTCCCCTGGGAATGCAATGAAACCTCATTGCATTGTCGGTGTTTGTAGGCAGGAGCGGACAAGCTTCCGAGGCCTGGCCTTCCTGGGTCGGGTGGGCCCCGAGTGGTCTGTAGTCCAACACTTCCACCCACACAGGAGCGCAGGCTAATGTCCTTTGCGGATGGCTCCTGCCTGTGCCCAACACCTCCAGCAATGCTTCTTCCAGGGTCAATGCCTTTGTTCAAGTGGCTCTGCTCAGTGAGTGGGGTCACTTCCTTCAAGCCCCCTTCCTTCCAGTGGTCATTTGATTTCCTCCCTCAGGTCTGCGCTGACACTGGGTCCTCTCAGGTTTCTTCCACCTGAGGATGACTCAAACATCCATGCACCTAGGCAGTTTAAGGCTCTGGGTCAACCCTTGCAAATGTCTTCAAAGCTAGAACCGCCCTTCCCCTTGGCCAACTTCTACTAGCTCTGTGGCCCTTGTCACTTAGTCCAGGGTCACAGCCAGCCCTCACTTGGGGCACATGTATTTTGAGGCCCATTTGCCCAGGGTGGCTGACTGTCTGTGTCCATGTCATTATGGCACACCTTGCCTAGCCCAGGCAGATGAGCTGGTATTCTCCTGTTAGAGTAGACGCTAGCAGCACAACAGTCTTAAATCATCATTACCAATTTAATTTGACAACCCTGACTTTCAGGAAGTTCTTTCTCATCTCTGACCCAAATACCTCCAGCTTAAATTTAATTTCCTCGTACTCTGGGGAATATGCTTCTCTGTATCATGAACCCCTCTTTGGATAACTGAACCACAGTTCAGTCGTTTTAGCAGGTTTAAAAGCCCTGGATCCTTTTGCCTTCCTTCAGAGACTATGTTCTCAGTTTGTGTTCATACGGGCAGACAACAAGGTCTGAGGAACCACCCTGTGCACCAGACACTGAGTGGGATGCTCAGAAGACATCAATCCATTTCTCCTTACAACAATCCAAGAGGCAGATGCTACCGGTATCATCCTACTTAGTTGGTGCAAGACTGAATCTCAGAGGTAAAATAGCTTCACCAAGGTCACAAAGCCAGGATGTGGAAGAGCTGGCTCAATTCCTATACCTAACAAGGCTTTAGAGCGGACATTTGGTCCAGCCGCCAGCTGGCAAACAGGAGACCACTGTGAGTATGTAGGACAGATGTCTGCCTCTGAATTTGCATCCATTTTGTTTCGGTTTCTTTTTTTTTTTTTTTTTTGAGCAGAGTCTTGCTCTGTCGCTCAGGCTGGAGTGCAGCGGCACAATCTTGGCTCACTGCAAGCTCTGCCTCCCGAGTTCATGCCATTCTCCTGCCTCAGCCTCCCAAGTAGCTGGGACTACAGGCGCCTGCCACCACGCCCGGCTAATTTTTTCTATTTTTTAGTAGAGACGGGGTTTCACCGTGTTAGCCAGGATGGTGTCGATCTCCTGACCTTGTGATCCACCCGCCTCAGCCTTCCAAAGTGCTGGGATTAGAGGCGTGAGCCACTGCGCCCGGCGCGTTTTGTGTCGGTTTCTACCTTAATTTTGCATTAATCATTTCTGCCTGCCTAAATGACCTTCAGTTACGGATCTCTGCCTCCCTTACTGCTCCTGCACTTGTTGGTTTGTTGTTTTTAGAGTACAAATGCACTGTGCAGGGCTCAGAGGCTTGGAGCCATCTCGTCTCATGCCAGGGTCTTGGTTCATAGGGAAACCCTTCATCAGGCTTTGGGGGCAGCTGGATTTGATTTGTCTATATCTATATATTGATTTGTCTATATATAAAATAAGGATGAAATAACTACATTTTGGAATCATTGGATCATTACAATAATAACAATAGCTAACATTTATTTATTTATTTATTTATTTATTTATTTAAGAGACAGGGTCTTGCTCTGTCATCCAGGCTGGAGTACAGTGGTGCAATCATGGCTCACTGCAGCCTCAACCTCCTGGTGTCAAGTGATCCTCCCACCTCAGCCTCCCAAGTAGCTGAGACCACAGGGGAGGTGTGCCACCACACCTGGCTAATTTTTAATTTTTTGTAGAGAAGGGGGTCTCCCTCTCTGCCCAGGTTTGTGTTGAATTCCTGGCCTCAAGGGATCCTCCTGAGTTGGCCTCCCAAAGTGCTCAGATTACAGGCATGAGCCACTGTGCCCAGCCAGAGCTAGCTTATTAAAGCAATAATTATGTGCAAGGCACATAGTTTATATGTTTTATTTTATTTAATCCTCACAAAAATCCTGTGAGGTGGGTACTATCATACTCCTATCACAGGGGAGGAAACAGGCTCAGAGAGGTTATACGACATGTTCAAGATGACAAAGTTAGCAAGAGAAAAAGTCAGGATTTAAACTCAATTGTCTCATTCCTAAGCTGGCACCTTTAACTACTATCCAATAGGAAAATAAACAAGTTGCTCTAGGTAAGCCTAGTGTATGGAAAGGAAACCAGATAAAACTGACTGCTTTGTTTCAGCCCAAAAGGTCATCTCAGCATTTGAAGACACAAGAAATCTAACTCCTAAAGATTTGAGAAGTATTTACTGAAGGCTGCTGGTCAGGGCTGGTCTTTACTGAAGGCTGCTGGCTGGAGCCCGAGCCCAGGGCTCTGTTGCTCATTACACAGCATCGTTTCCTAACAAGCATCTTCACTCCTCTCTTCCCAAAATATTCTTCCTCATAGTATCTATTCAGTCCTCTCCTCTCCTGCTCCCTCTTCTGTCTCCTTCCAACCCCTCTTCCTGATCTTCTCCCTCCCATGGCTCCATTCCCTTTCCTTTATGGAGCCATCTACTCTTGTCCTCCCTTTGGTAATCTTGTCTGCCCTTCTGCTCACTAAAACAAAGATGTTTCACGCACGTCCTCAAAAGGAGGATAGTAAATCCATGTAACAACGAAATATGGTTGTCCTCGGCATGCTGGGCTCTCAATGCATGGCCAAGGCAGATAAAAGGAAACCCTAAGGGGCTGAGGAGGCAACAGAGAGGGGATTTAGAAAACTGCTTTCCTCGGGCCGGGCGCGGTGGCTCATGCCTGTAATCCCAGCACTTTGGGAGGCTGAGGCAGGCAGATCACGAGGACAGGAGATCGAGACCATCTTGGCTAACACGGTGAAACCCCATCTCTACCAAAAATACAAAAAATTGGCCGGGCGTGGTGGCGGGCGCCTGTAATCCCAGCTACTCGGGAGGCTGAGGCAGGAGAATGGCGTGAACCCAGGAGGTGGAGCTTGCAGTGAGCCGAGATCGTGCCACTGCACTTCAATCTGGGCAACAGAGCAAGACTCCATCTCAAAAAAAAAAACAAAACAAAAAACAAAAAATTAGCCGGGCATGGTGGCATGCACCTGTAGTCTCAGCTACTCAGGAGGCTGAGGCAGGAGAATCACTTGAATCCGGGAGGTGGAGGTTGCAGTGAGCTGAGATCGCGCCACTGCACTCCAGCCTGGGTGACCCAGAGCAAGACTCCGTCTCAAAAAATTAAAAAAAAAAAAAAAAAAAAAGAAAGAAAGAAAGAAAGAGAGAAAGAGAAAACTACTTTCTTCACAGGCCCTGCAGTCTGTCTCTTTTCCTTCCTTTCCCTCCATCAGTACCAGGGGGAGAAGGAGGAGGAGGAGCTGTGGGTATCAATCCCTCCTTACCATCTGACTCAAGTCTGCACATTCTCCAAGACCTGAATTAATCCCTGCCCAGACCCTCCTGGACCAATGTGGTCCACAGTACCTCCTCTGCCCCTGATTCCTGCTGCATTTGCCCCTCTTACGTTGGCCCTTTCTTTTTACCACTTTCGTGGTGGGTGTCTCGGCTCCTTATCTAGGCCGTAAACTCCTTAAAAGCAGGACCTTGCTCTTTCACAGTGCCAGGTTAGGTGGAACTTGACATAGATACTAATTAAAGATTTGCTTGGGAGGTGACTGTGGAGTAAGATCTCTAGGAGTGAGGTCTCTGGAGTTTGCATTCGGGCTCCATCACTATGGTTGCTTGTCCCTGATTTTTCACGTCTCTGAGTGTCTATGCCATTTGGTAAGATCCTTCCGCACTTACTGCGCTTGGCCTTGTGATTTGCTTTGGCCAATAGAATGTGGTAGAAGTGATGATGGACTCATTCTAGTCTTGGAGCTCCACAGGCTTTGTCCACATTCATTGTCTCGGAAGCTTCCCACCATGATGAGGAACAAGTTCAGGAGGACAAGAGACCACGTGCAGGAGAGTACGTCATCCTAGCTAAGGCCATCCTAGACCAGGCAGAGGAATGCTGACCCATAGCCACAAACGCACGACGGAGCCCAGCCGAAATCTTACTAACTTGGACCAAATCAGCAGAATAACTTAGCCAACCTGATTGATTCATGTGCAAAAGTACATTTTTATTGTTATTAGCCTGTTAGTAGACATTTTTGGGTGCTTGTTATGCAGCACTAATGTGGTGTTGGAGAATGGATACAACCATTTACCAACTCTGTGATCTTGGGAAAGTTATTTAATTGCTATACTCTTTTTTTTTTTTTGAGACAGGGTCTTGCTTTGTTTCCCGGGATGGAGTGCAGTGGCGTGATCTCGGTTCACTGCAATGTCAGTCTCCCGGGCTCAGGTGATCCTTCTGCTGCAGCCCCCCGAGCTGCTGGGAGTACAGGCACGTGCCCCCACGCCTGGTTAATTTTTGTATTTTTAGTAGAGACAGAATTTCACATTGTTGGCCAGGCTGGTCTCGAACTCTTGACCTCAAGTGATCCACCCATCTTGGCCTCCCAAAGTGCTGGGATTACAACCACCACACGCAGCTGATTGCTATATACCTCAACTTCCTTGTCTGTAAAATGAGAATGTAGTGGGTACTGTTGACAGCTTCAGCTGTGTCTCCTCTCCCAGTGATTGCTTCAGCTGAAGAACTGCTTCACCCAAGGTTCTGCTCCCTTTCCTGGGGCTGCCTGTACCCACTGGCTGGCTGATGTGGAAGTATTAAAGTCTGGGCCCCTTGTTCCAGTTGGGGGCAACTCTGCAGGGCCATCCTAGCTGCAGAGCTGCCTGTGGCTACTGCATCATTCTCCTACTGCCTGATCCTGCTTCATTTCTCCACAAGGGTCAAATTCAAGAGACTTCCAAATCAACCTCTTACATTCATATCCCCATCTTAGAATCTGATTTCCTGGAACTAACCTGTGGGGAGTGGATACAAGTGACTACGTAGCAAGATCTGGCCATGAGATAAAAGCAGGTATGTTCCTTAAAACTGCGGGTAGCTCACGCCTGTAATCCTATCACTTTGGGAGGCCGAGGCAGGTGGATTGCCTGAGCTCAGGGGTTCATGACCAGCCTGGGCAACACAGTGAAACCCTGTCTCTACTAAAATACAAAAAATTAGCTGGGCGTGGTGGTGTGCACCTGTAATCCCAGTTACCCTGGAGGATGAGACAGGAGAATCGCTTGAACCTGGGAGGCGGAGGTTGCAGTGAGCCCAGATCACGCCGCTGCACTCCAGCCTGGGCAACACAGCGAGACTCCATCTCAAAAAAAAAAAAAAAAAAGACTGTTTTGCCTTCAAACTTTGGATCTATTACTACCATCAATAGCATTTTGAAAAACTGCATACATCTTTGTATATTTTTGAATCTAAAATCTTTTCTTATATTTTAAAATGTAACACTTAGCATATTATTAATGTTAACATTTAAGATGAAATAATTCCCTTTAATTTTAACTGTTTATTTAAAAAATTCAAAGTTTTAGAAATTTGCAAGAATAATATAATGACCCTTTGTATACCCTTTACCTACAATTACTGATATTTTGCCCCATTTGGTCTCTCACATTCTCTCTGTGTATCACTAGAATTATTGATATATAATTAAAACAGAAATATATATATATATATATATATATATATTTTTTTTTTTTTTTTTTGGAGACAGGGTCTTGCTCTGTTGCCCAGGCTGGAATGCAGTGGTGTGATCATGGCTCACTGTAGCCTTGACCTCCCTGGACTCAAATGATCCTCTCACCTCAGCCTCCCAGGTACCTGGGACCACAGGCATCTGCCACTGCACCTGGATAATTTTTGTATTTTTTGTAGAGACAAAGTTTCACTGTGCTGTCCAGGATGGCAGAAATATATCTTAAATATATATTCAACTTAAAAAGAAAAATTTAATTGAGATTGTACTCTTCCCCAGTGAGATGGACAGAGCTACCTCTGTACCCCCAAATTTTTTCAAAGAGAGGCAATATGTGCGGGAGTTTGGCTCATGTGTGGATTTAGGCAGCCTTGGTCTGAATATTGGTTTTGCTGCTTACGGGCTGTGTGGTCTTAGACAGATTATTTAACCTCTTTGTGCCACAGAATCTTCATAATATTTGTGTCTACGTCATATGGTTGTGGTAAGGACCAAATGAGTTAATATATAAAGTCCTTAGTTAGAACATTACCTGATCTATTGTAAGTATCGTTTATGTTTATGATATAATCGAGTGTATCAGTGGATGAATAATTATTTATTGCTAGAATAATTAGGGTGCAGAGCAAATTAACAAGAAGATATATCACTAGGAAGTCGGAGGTTTCCAAAAGATGTATTCATGATCATTGTTCGATGCATTATTTACAGTAGAATCATATCTCAGTGGTAAGTTAATCTAAGAACATGGTAGGAATAAATAAATGAGCAGAGAAGTGATTGATAAATGATAGCAAATTGGAGACATGTAAAAAAAATTTTTTTAATGACTGAGATAGGCTCAGTGGCTGACGCTTGTAATCCCAGCACTTTGGGAGACCGAGGCAGGTGGATCACTTGAAGCCAGGAGTTTGAGACCAGCCTGGACAACATGGTGAAAACCCTCTATAAAAAAACAAAAATTAGCCAGGTGTGGTGGCTCCCGCCTGTAGTCCCAGCTACTTGGGGGGCGGAGGTGGAAGGATCGCTTGACCCTGGGAGGTGGAGGTTGCAGTGAGTCAAGATCATGCCACTGCACTCCAGCCTGGGTGACAGAGTGAGACCCCGTCTCAAAAAAAAAAAATGTGACTTTCCATCATTCAATAATTGGGAGCAAAAGGGAATGAAGATTTTTTTCCTACAAGTCTTAGTAAATATAGAACACTAAAGTGCCTTTGATATATGTTCGTTTAACTGGAAGAGGCAATGTTCATCTATTGAAAGTAAATGTGAAACTTTTCACTTCCCCCTTCTTTTTTTTTTTTTTGGAGACAGAGTCTCGCTCTGTCGCCCAGGCTGGAGTGCAGTAGGTGCGATCTCGGCTCACTGCAACCTCCACCTCCTGGGTTCAAGCGATTTTCCTGCCTCAGCCTTCTGAGTAGCTGGGATTACAGGTGCCCACTGCCCACACCCGACTAATTTTTGTACTTTTAGTAGACACAGGGTTTCACCATGTTGGTCAGGCTGGTCTCGAACTCCTGACCTCATGATCCGCCTGCCTCAGCCTCCCAAAGTGCTGGGATTACAGGCGTGAGCCACTGCACCTGGCCTCACTTCCCCCTTCTTGAAGTTGTGCAAAATATTCGGAGAAGAGCAGTCCCGCCAGGGTGGCGGACAGCCTGGCCCTGGGCTCCGTGTGAGGGCTCAGAAGCTGCTGTGCAGCAGATCTGCCTCGAGCTTCACAGGAGATCGGCGTGGTCCGGGTACTTTTAAGAATCATGATGGTCTTCAAGATAGACAAGGCATGCAGCTCTGCCTCGAGCTTATCACATGCATGACGTAAGGTGCCATCACTATCAGTCTTTACTACTGACTCTCCCTCAGCACTGAAGTATTCCTGGGGAGCTTTGGGGGTGTGGAAAGTAATACTGTCCCTACTCCTGCTTCACCCTATCTGAGCCCACAACATCCCAACACATCTTCTTAACTTCACATTTTGCCCTTTACAAAAATATATATAGGACAGAGAAGACACAAAGACCTACAAGAGGTTTGTGGTGATTTCATTAAATGAAGACTCGCCCACACCGATATTATTATTACTTATTTTTTAAAATTTTATTTCTTTTTTTTTTTTTTTTTTTTTTTTTTTGAGACGGAGTCTCGCTCTGTTGCCCAGGCTGGAGTGCAGTGGCGCAATCTCGGCTCACTGCAAGCTCCGCCTCCCGGGTTCACGTCATTCTCCTGCCTCAGCCTCTCCGAGTAGCTGGGACTACAGGCGCCCGCCACCACGCCCGGCTAATTTTTTTTGTATTTTTTTTAGTAGAGACGGGGTTTCACCGTGGTCTCGATCTCCTGACCTCGTGATCCGCCCGCCTCGGCCTCCCAAAGTGCTGGGATTACAAGCGTGAGCCACCACACCCGGCTTAAAATTTTATTTCAATAGTTTTTGGGGAACAGGTGGTGTTTGGTTACCTGGATAAGTTCTTTAGTGGTGGTTTCTGAGATTTTGGTATACTCGTCACCCGAGCAGTGTACACTGTACCCAGTGAGTAGTCTTTTATCCCTCACCCTCTCCCACCCTTTCCCCTGAGTCCCCAAAGTCCATCATATCATTCTTATGCCTTTGCGTCCTCATAGCTTAGCTCCCACTTATAAGTGAGAACATATGATGTTTGGTTTTCCATTCCTGAGTTACTTCACTTAGAATCATGGTCTCCAACTCCCTAATATATATCACATTTTCTTTATCCACTCGTCGGTTCAACTCAAACTGATGTTATGAAGCATCCTTTCTTCAGGGCCATGGAGCTTTTACGCTGCAAGCATTCTATCTTAAAATTTGGGAAAGTTGAGAGGTTGTGTGGTGCCTGAAGTGTTCTATGTGGCATGGGTTACTATTATGATTGTTTATAGAGACAGGTTCTTGTTATGCTCAAGAGAGTCACCTGCCTGGCCTCCCATAGTGCTGGGATTACAGGCATGAGCCACCGCGCCTGACCAGCATGGATTATTTCTTAACACCCCCTTCCTCTACAAAAGTTACTTTCAGCAATAATCACGAATTGAAGTTTTCATACTGGCCCTCATAAAACAAAAATATTGGCCGGGCGCGGTGGCTCATGCTTGTAATCCCAGCACTTTGGGAGGCCGAGGCGGGCGGATCACGAGGTCAGGAGATCGAGACCACGGTGAAACCCTGTCTCTACTAAAAATACAAAAAATTAGCCGGGCGTGGTGGCGGGCGCCTGTAGTCCCAGCTACTTGGAGAGGCTGAGGCAGGAGAATGGCGTGAACCTGGGAGGCAGAGCTTGCAGTGAGCCGAGATCCCGCCACTGCACTCCAGCCTGGGCAACAGAGCGAGACTCCGTCTCAAAAAAAAAAAAAAAAAAAAAAAAAAA
>NW_026652283.1:6179431-6208960 GCF_009828535.3 Hylobates moloch | reverse complement strand
GTTGATACGGGTATCAGGACATGTGGACTGTCCATCGTTGTCAGAGCGTGTCTTTGGAGGCATCTTTAGACTGTTTCCTCAACTATAAACACACCATGACTATAGGCTGTGACCAGCAAGGAATGTGCCTTTCTAGCTTTTTTTGTGTGTGTGTGCCTTTCTAGTTTTAAGATGGAGTTGATTGGCCGGGTGCCGTGGCTCATACCTATAATCTCAGCACTTTGGGAGGCCGAGTCGGGAGGATTACTTAAGACCAGGAGTTGAGACCAGCCAGGAAACATGGGGAGACCCTGTCTCTAAATTAAAAAACAAAACAAAACAAAAAGATGGAGTTGAGTGTAAAATGGTGTCACTCTGGCTCTCCCAAGCTCCTGCTTCCATAGCAGCTCCACAGGAACGGAGGCACTGACCAGCCAGAAGGAAGAAGCCCCTGTAGCTGTCCGCGGGTGTCGGGGGCCCACGGAATAACTGGAGTTTTCAGCTTTAATTTCTGCATAGGAGATAATGTTACTTAAATGCTAAGTTATAAAAACAAGTTAATTCTTAATTAAC
The DNA here is from genome assembly GCF_009828535.3 of Hylobates moloch. Taxonomy (NCBI): domain Eukaryota; kingdom Metazoa; phylum Chordata; class Mammalia; order Primates; family Hylobatidae; genus Hylobates; species Hylobates moloch. Next base: position 6,208,408 of record NW_026652283.1, on the reverse strand, counting down.
TTAAGATTAACTTAATTAACTTAAGATTTAATGTTACTTAATGTTATTTAATGTTACTTAAATGCTAAGTTATAAAAACAAGTTATTGGTCTAAGATTTAGAACTTAGACCAATAAAATACTTTTTCAGGGAGGAATGTTTTATCACTGACATTGTTTAGGATTGCTGGCCCAGGGGATAACAAAGAATTTTCGGTTGGTTACTCTTTTACAATTCTCTATGGACAATGCAGCCTCTATTCCCTGCCTTGGCGGTGGTGGGGAAACGGTTTTCACTACGCTGCTATTGCCTACCACCGATAAGAGGCCTACCTTTCTTTCATAAAGTGGCGGAAGGGTGACTCATGTCCAAAGGCTGGCAGGACGCCAGCCAGCCTGAGTCCTTGGCCCCTCTCCTACTTCGTTCCTATCCTGTCCTGTCTCCATCCTGCTGTTTAGACAGATGTTGCAGTCCTGGACCTTGAGGCCGAGAGACTTTGCCCTAGGGCTGGCACACCGGAAGGAGCCTAGGACCCCGGCACTTCATCAGCACTCCATGGGAAGTGCTGCATCTTCAGACTATGTGAGGGAGAAGTAAGATCTCATCTTTTCCGGGGTCTCACTCTCCCGCCCAGGCTGGAGTGCAGTGGTGAGATCTCGGCTCACTGTAACCTCCGCCTCCTGGGTTCAAGCAATTCTCCTGCCTCAGCCTCCCAAGTGGCTGGGATTACAGGCGCCTGCCATCATGCCCAGCTAATTTTTGTATTTTTAGTAGAGACAGGGTTTCACCATGTTGGCCAGGCTGGTCTTGAACTCCTGACCTCAAGTTATCCACCCACCTCGGCCTCCCAAAGTGGTGGGATTACAGGCATGAGCCACCATGCCTGGCCCTCTTTTCTGAGGTTTCTGACACTTTCAGGGATCAGGAACATTTATACCAGAGTCCTGACATTTAAGCTGAGGTCTGAAGAATGAATAGGTATTTTGTGAGTAAGAAGAGGGAAGAGAATTTCAAGGAGCTGGGAGCTTGGGTAGGAAAGCTAAGAGCCAAGAGACCACATGGTGAGTTTGAGGAGTGGAAAGAAGCTTTGCATGGGGGAGCTCAGCGTGCCAGGGCGTCTGGAATAGGAACCCCAGAAGGACTTACTTGTGCAGATGACTGATCTGTGCTCGTTGGCATTACCTAATATTCTGTCTGGGAGTTCTGGGGTGCTAGGAGGTTCTCAGAGGCCAGACCACGAAATCCAGGGCCTCACCTTCCCAGGGTTGCCCCAGGCAACCTCTGTTTGTAAAGAATCCTGTTTATTATCTACTGACTCATGGTCATCTGTGGTTTCTATGGTTCCCACCAACAATGAAGCATAAATCCATTCCTGGAAGGTGGAGTCTGCAAGGTGGGGCCGTCCTCACCCTTTTCTGGCTCAGAGCTCCTCGCAGCTTCCCAGCCTGCAGCAGTGAGGGTGAGGGGAGAGTCTTTGTCTATGGAATCTCAGATGTGGGGCTCCTTGGAAGGGTGGGACAAGGAGCTGAGTGGAGTGAAGGGACAGATCTCTGCAGTCAGGGCTGGGGCCACGTCCATTGAGTGAGAGAGAACCGGGCAGCTCTAAGCTGATCAGAAGGCCTGTTCTCTCTGCATAACTAGAGGAGGAGCCCAGGAGATGGAGAGAGAGACTCCAGGAAGAGTTAGAGCAGGATTAGGAGACCTGGCCCCTTTCTTCACCAGGGACAAGCAGAGTTTATTCCCTGAAGTGGTGGCAGATATACAAATGCGAAGCTGGGAGGAGCAGTTGTTTGGCAACTAGCAGAAACGTATATGTGATGTATAAAGGAACCAAGAGAAAGGGAAGCCAGAGGGACAGGTGGACTTTGGAAAGATTATTTCATTTCACACATTTGCACAAAGCCTTATAGGTTACAAAGCATTTGTGCATCTATTTTCTCATTTGCTTGTCACAGAAGCCCTGTGAGGAAGCCAGGGCAACAAATATCATTCCATTTGAAAATGAGTAACATTGGCTTATAAAGGTTGCTTAACACAGCCAAGGTCAAAAACAGGACTAGAATTTAAGAGCTCCTGGCTCTTAGTTCAGTGCTTTCTTTAAACTTTTTTTTTTTTTTTTTTTTTTTTTAACAGAGATGGGTCTCTCTGTGTTGCCCAGACTTGTCTTTAACTCTTAGGCTCAAGCAATCCTCCTGCCTTGGCTTTCCAAATTGTTGGGATTACAGGCCCAGTGCTCACTCTTTCTTTTCTCTCTTTCTCTCTTTCTCCCTTTCTCTATTTCTCTTTTCCTCTCTCTCTCTCTCTTTCTCTCTCTCTCTCTTTCTTTTTTGACTGAGTCTTGAGTCACCACACCTGGCCCAGTGCTCGCTCGCTCCTTCCTTCCTCCCTTCCTCCCTCCCTCCCTTCCTTCCTTCCTTCCTTCCTTCCTTCCTTCCTTCCTTCCTTCCTTCCGTTCTCTCTCTCTCTTTCTTTCTTTTTTTCAGAGTCTTGCTCTGTCACCCAGGCTGGAGTGCAATGGCAGGATCTCAGCTCACTGCAAACTCCACCTCTTGGGTTCAAGCAATTCTCCTGCCTCAGCCTCCCAAGTGGCTGGGATTACGGGCGCCTGCCACCACGCCCAGCTAATTTTTTTGTATTTTTAGTAGAGATAGGGTTTCACCATGTTGGCCAGACTGGTCTCGAACTCCTAACCTCAGGTGATCCACCCGTCTCGGCCTCCCAAAGTGCTGGGATTACAGGTGTGAGCCACCATGCCTGGTCGCCCAGTGCTCTTTCTATCAAATAAATGTCTCAAACTTGGGCTTTCGCGGGCCATTTTAATGGGTGTTTAACACACACAAAGTGCCAAAATTTTGGGTCAACTTAAAAAATTGTCAGCTAGGCGCCACCAGTGGGTCATGCCTGTAATCCGTGTGCTTTGGGAGGCCAAGGTGGGCAGACCACTTGAGGTCAGGAGTTCGTGACCAGCCTGGCCAATATGGCAAAACCCCGTCTCTACTAAAAATACAAAAATTAGCCGGGCATGGTGGTGGGCGCCTGTAATCCCAGCCACTTGAGAGGCTGAGGTGGGAGAACCACTTGAACCCAGGAGGCGAAGGTTGCAGTGAGCCAAGATCATGCCACTGCACTCCAGCTTGGGTGATAGAGTGAGACCCTGTCTTAGAAAAAAAAAAAAATTGTCACTGCTGGTGTGGTGGTGCACCACCTGTGGTCCCAGTTGCCTGCAGAGGCTGAGGTGGTTGGATAGCTGGAGCCTGGGAGGTCAAAGGCTGCAGTAAGCTATGATGACACCACTGCACTCCAGCCTGGGCATCAGAGCAAGACCCTGTCTCAAAAAAATTTTTGTCTCAAATTTTAAAATAACGTATTAAAACACGAAAAAAGTGGCCGGGCGCGGTGGCTCACGCTTGTAATCCCAGCACTTTGGGAGGCCGAGGCAGGCGGATCACGAGGTCAGGAGATCGAGACCACGGTGAAACCCCGTCTCTAGTAAAAATACAAAAAATTAGCCGGGCGTGGTGGCGGGCGCCTGTAGTCCCAGCTACTCGGAGAGGCTGAGGCAGGAGAATGGTGTGAACCCGGGAGGCGGAGCTTGCAGTGAGCCGAGACCACGACACTGCAACACACACAAACAACCAGGTGTCGTTCCCAAAGTCTGACACCAAGCTGAAAAAAAACACGAAAAAAGTAACAACAGTGTCTCTGTTTTAAATCAAGGAGAAGGACACTGTCATCTTCATTAGATTGTTTATATTCAGCTTGGTGTCAGACTTTGGGAACGACATCCAGTGCTTTGTGGCTGTTAGACGGTCCTAGATAAGCTGATGAAACTTGAACTCAGAACCGTGGTGGACATTCTCAGGGAAGGTGATTTGCCACACGACGAGGACCTACATCTGTAAGTACACTACACTCAAAATTTGGAAGATTGTTTTAACCCTGAGTGACGGTGGAAAATAGATTTCTTATCCAACCCTTGGCTTTGTTGGAAAGTACTTCATGTTCTGATGTTGAATTTCAACTGCTTTTTTATTGTGGTAAAATATACATAACATGACGTTTACCTTTTAATCTCAGTGGTTTTAAAATATACTCAATAATATGTTTTTGAGTTCTTTCTAAAAAAAATTCAAATGTTGGGAAACAGTAAAGTGTTGATGTTGCAACTGTGCCAGAGTTCTAAGTTCAAGAAATCCTGGTATTTTATTTCTAACATTAAGGTTGTAAAATGCTGGTCCTGAGTCATAGGTTCTGGTGTGTCACTAAGATACACTACTTGAGCAAACCCTTTGCAATTAGATGAATGCTCTTCGTTAGCATGTCAATGTCACAAAGTGTCATCCTGCATTTAAAAAAACTTGTGTGATGGAAAGGAAGAAGTAAAACTATCTCTGTTTGCAAATGACGTGGTATTATATATAGAAAACCCTAAGGAATCTATAAAAATAATTAGAATCTACAAAAAATAATTAGAGCTATAAACCAGTTCAGCAGAGTTGCAGGATACAAGATCAGTTACATTACTAGTTCCGGGCTCTTCTATATACAAAAATCAGTTGCATTTCTATGCACTAGCAATGAATAACCTGAAAATGAAATTAAGAAGACCGTCTGCTTAGAATAGTATCAAAATGAATAGAATACTTAGGAATAAATTTTTTTATTTTTTATTTTATTTTTATTATTATTTTTTTGAGACGGAGTCTCACTGTGTCGCCCAGGCTGGAGTGCAGTGGAACCATCCTGGCTCACTGCAAGCTCTGCCTCCCGGGTTCACACCATTCTCCTGCCTCAGCCTCCCAAGTAGCTGGGACTACAGGCGCCTGCCACCACACCCGGCTAATTTTTTGTATTTTTAGTAGAGACAGGGTTTCACTGTGTTAGCCACGATGGTCTCGATCTCCTGACTTTGTGATCTGCCCTCCTCGGCCTCCCAATGTGCTGGGATTACAGGCGTGAGCCACTGCGCCCGGCCAGGAATAAATTTAACCAAAGAAATGCAATAATTGTACACCAAAAAATATTGTTGAAAGAAATTAAACAAGGTCTAAATAAAATCAAAGGACAGCCTATGTTTATTGTTTAAAAACTTAATATTGTTAAGATGTTGATACCAAATTTATCTACAGATTCAATGCAATCCCTATTGAAACTGTCCCCCCAAGCCCCAGAAATGGACATGCCGATCCTAAAATTCATACAGAATTGCATGGGACCTAAAATAAAAAAAAAAATCTTGAAAAAGAACACAGTTGAAGGATTCATACTTCCTAGTTTTCAAAACTTACTACAAATCTACTGTAATCAAGACGATGTGATATTGGCATAAGGATAGATAAATAGACGGATGGAACAGAATCCAGTCCACACACCGACAGAACAGAATCCAGTCCACACACGGATGGAAGAGAATCCAGTCCACACACCAACGGAACAGAATCCAGTCCACACACCAAGAATCCAGTCCACACACCAACGGAACAGAATCCAGTCCACACACCAACAGAACAGAATCCAGTCCACACACCAACCGGAATAGAATCCAGTCCTCACACCGACGGAACAGAACCCAGTCCACACACCAGTGGAACAGAATCCAGTCCACACACCAACTGGAATAGAATCCAGTCCACACACCAACAGAACAGAATCCAGTCCACACACCAACAGAATAGAATCCAGTCCACACACCAACAGAATAGAATCCAGTCCACACACCAACAGAATAGAATCCAGTCCACACACCGATGGAAGAGAATCCAGTCCACACATCTATGGTCGATTGACTTCTACCAACATTACCAAAACCATTCAGTGGGGGAAAGAATAGCCTTTTCAACAAATGATGCTGAAACAAATTGATGTCCACATGCAAAAGAATGAATTTGAAATAATATCATACCATACATAAAACTTAACTCAAAATATATCAAAAAATCTAAATGTAAGCGCTAAAACTATAAAAGTCTGAGAAGGAAACATAGGTGGAGCCTGGGCAACATAGTGAGACCCTGTCTCTACAAAATATAAAAAAAAATTAGCCAGGCATGATGGTGTGCTACTTGGGAGGCTGAGGTGGGAGGAGCACTTGAGCCTGGGAGGTTGAGGCTGCAGTGAGCCGACATCGCACCATTGTACTCCAGCCTGGGCAGTGGAAGGAGACAGTCTCAAAAAAAAAACAGAAGAAAAAAAGGGGGAAACAGGTGAAAATCTCTATGATTTTGAATTAGGAAATGGTTTCTTAGAAATGAGCACAAGAATCAAAGAAAAAATAAAATAAGAGAAATCAAACTTTACTAAAATTTAAAACATTGTAGGTTAAAGGATACCAATAAGACAGTGAAAAGACAATCCACAGAATGGAAGACTGTATTTGCAAAATATCTATCTGATAAGAGCCTAACATCCAGAATATGCAAACAACTCTTTTTTTTTTGAGATGGAATCTCGCTCTATCTCCCAGGCTGGAGTGCAATGGCGCAATCTCAGCCCATTGCAACCTCCACCTCCTGGGTTCAAGTGATTCTCCTGCCTCAGCCTCTCAAGTAGCTGAGACTGCAGGTGCACGCCACCATGCCCGGCTATTTTGTTGTTGTTGTTGTTATTTTAGTAGAGACGGGGTTTCACCATATTGGTCAGGCTGGTCTTGAACTCCTGACCTCAGGTGATCCACCCACCTTGGCCTCCCAAAGTGCTGGGATTACAGGTGTGAGCCACCGCGCCTGGCCTATACAAAGAACTCTTACAACTCAACAGTCAAGACAACCCAATTTGAAAAATGAGCAAAGCATCTGAATAGGCTTCAAAGAAGATATAGAAATGGCTAATGAACACATGTGAGAGTGGTCAACATCGTTAGTTATTAGGGAAATGTAAATCAAAACCACAATGAGATATCCCTTCACATCCACTAGGATAGCTATACAATAAAAAAAGAAAACAGGCTGGGCGCAGTGGCTCATGCCTGTAATCCCAGCACTTTCGGAAGCCGAGGCGGGAGGATCACAAGGTCAGGAGATCGAGACCATCCTGGCTAACACACAGTGAAACTCCGTCTCTACTAAAAATACAAAAAATTAGCCAGGCGTGGTGGCGGGCACCTTTAGTCCCAGCTACTAGGGAGCCTGAGGCAGGAGAATGGGGTGAACCCGGGAGGCGGAGCTCGCAGTGTTGCAGTGAGCTGAGATCGCGCCACTGCAGTCCAGCCTGGGCGACAGAGCGAGACTCCGTCTCAAAAAAAAAAAAAAAAAAAACCAGTGTTGGTGTGAATACGGAGAAATCGGAACCCTCATACACTGGTGGTGGGAATGTAAAGTGATTCAGCTGCTGTGGAATACAGTTTGGCAGCTCCTCAAAAGGTTAAATATAGAATCACCATATAACTCAGCAATTGCACTTGTTGGTATATATCTGAGAGAAGAGAAAACATGTTCACACAAAGACTTGTACATGCATGTTCACAGCAGCATTATTCATAACACCAAAAAGTAGTAACAACCCCAACATCCATCAAGCAATGTGATGAATGAATGGACTAAATGTGGCATGTGTAGTCCCAGCTATTTGAGAGCCTGAGGCGGGAGGATCTCTTGAGCCTGCTAGGTTGAGGCTGCAGAGAGCCAAGATCACGCCACTGCACTCCAGCCTGAGCAACAGAGTAAGAACCTGTCTACAAAAAAAAAAAAAAAAAATTAGCCAAGGTAATTCAAATGTCCATCCAGTGATGTGATTAATGAATGAACAAAATGTGGCATAACCATACAATAGAATGTTATTCAGCCGTAAAGAGGAATGAAGTTCTGTTGCATACTACAACATGCATGAAGCTTGAAAACATTTTGTTAAGAAGCCGGTCAGATATCGTATGATTCCATTTATATAAAAAGTCCAGAATAGGCAAATCCATAGCGACAGAAAATAGATTAGCAGTTGCCAGGGGAAGGCATAGGGACAGAATTCGGACTAACTGTTTTTTTGTTTTTGTTTTTGTTTTTTAAATATGGTCTCACTCTTTCGCTCAAGCTGGAGTGCAGTGGCACAATCAGAGCTCACTGCAGCCTCAACCTCCCAGGCTCAAGTGATCCTCCCACCTCAGGTGCACACCACCACACCAGGCTAATTATTTTATTTTTTGTAGAGATGGAGTTTGGCCATGTTGTCCAGGCTGGTCTCAAACCCCTGAGCTCAAGCGATCTGCCTGCCTTGTTCTCCCAAAGTGTTGGTATTACAGGTGTGGGCCACTGTGCCTGGTCTTTAAAATGGTGACTTTTTTTTTTTTTGAGACGGAGTCTCAGTTGCCCAGGCTGGAGTGCAGTGGCGTGATCTTGGCTCACAAGCTCTGCCTCCCGGGTTCATGCCATTCTCCTGCCTCAGCCTCCCAAGTAGCTGGGACTACAGGTGCCCGCCACCACGCCCAACTAATTTTTTGTATTTTTAGTAGAGATGGGGTTTCACCGTGTTAGCCAGGATGGTCTCTATTTCTTGACCTCGTGATCCGCCCGCCTTGGCCTCCCAAAGTGCTGGGATTACAGGCGTGAATCACTGTGCCTGGCCTAAAATGGTGACTTTTAAATTATGTGAATTATATCTCAATAAAAATGCCAAATTAAAACAAAACGCAGTTCACCTTTGCCCTCTAGGGTCAGAGTAGCTCATGGTGTGTGTGTCGGGTGGGGCGTTGGAGTGACAGGGAAGCAGTCCCTTGTACATGCTACCTGTTTCCACATGACCATGTTGAAAGGAATGTGTCCTTCATGACTGCAGCCTGAGTCACATGAAAGCCATTTCAGTCTGTACATCAGGAGTTTGGCCAGCCATAAAGAGGACACTTGCTGGGCGCGGTGGCTCACGCCTGTAATCCAAGCACTTTGGGAGGCTGAGGTAGGAGGATTGCTTGAGCCCAAGAGTTGGAGACCAGCCTGGGAAACACAGTGAGACCTTGTCCCCACAAAAAATAAAATTAGCCAGGCATGGTGGTGCATGCCTATGGTCCCAGCTACCTGGGAGGCTGAGGTGGGAGGATCTCTTGAGCCCTGGAGGTTGAGGCTGCAGTGAGCTGAGATTGAGCCACTGCACTCCATCCTGGGCAACAGAGTGAGACCCTGTTTCAAAAGACAAACAAGCCAACAAAAGGATTAGTCAAGGCAATTCAAGCAGTCCTGGAAACCCCTTGTGCCAATTTTAAGATTGTAATAATTATTAAAAACATAATCATTATTAGAACATAATGATATTTCTGTGACAGCCATAATCTCTGTCATTTTTCAGATCTGTGAAAAGTAGGGGAACAAAATTGTTGATCACTTTGTCCTCTGAAACTGTCTACTTGAGGACCTGTTGAGTGAGCTGTCCTTGGGCCTCACTCTGAGAAACATTTCACTGCCTTAAGAGATCTCAAATTCCTAAGAGATGGGCTGTGGGGAAGATGATTGAAGGACAGATGGGTGTACAGAGGCCATCTGGAAGCTTGAGGGGAGACGGAGTGGACTCGGGCATTTTCCGAGTCCTCCATTTCTTCCTCTGGCCTCGGAGTACGCTGCAATAATTATGATCTACCACCAGAGGGCACTGTGGCACTAGGGACGCCAGCCTTGGACCCCCCTGGATCTGGCGTTCCTATTCTTCTCCACGTGTTCTTGACGGCTACCCACCTTTCAGTTCTTTAACCACATTAATTTCGTTTCTTTCCTTATATTCAGGGTTCTTAACCTGGCAACCATGGTAGGACTTTTTATGGTCAGTGAACCTCAGAATTTATATATATGTCTGATTAAGTGTATATACTTCTATCTAGAGGTAGTTTATAGTTGTAATCAAGTTCTCAAAGGTGTATGTGACCATCTCCTCCCACCAAAAGTCCAGAATTTTGCCTAAGTAGTTGTATCCTCTTGAAGGGGTAGAATACAGTGATGTTAGGGACCAATTGGTTGACCAGGGGCAAACACTTTATATAGGTTATTTAATACAAGCCTCAAACTACCTTGTAGGATTTCTCCATTTTACCAATGAAGAGCCTGAAGTTCAGAGAGGCTAAAGACTGCCCAGGTGACACAGCTAGGAAGTGGTGAGGCTGGGGTTCAGTTCCTGGAGTGTCCAACTCTGCACTGTTGCTGCACTGAGAGAGAGCCTCACCCATCTATCAGCAAAGATGTGGAAGGCACCAAGGACATGCCCAGAGCTGTGCTGGGTGCTGGGGATAGTCTGGCGACCAAACAGCCTTGGTTCCTGCCTTCAGGGAGCTTCATGCCTGGAGGAGGTGGTGATGGCATTCATGGGGGTGGGAAATAGACACTAAACACAACAGCGTTTGTTTAGTTTAGGAACACTAGCTACACCCTGGGAACTGTGCTCCAGAAGAAATGAACAGGGCACAGCAAGAGACCGTGGGGAAACCTGCAGGTACACTGGCTAGGGGAGGCCTGTCCGAGGAAACAGCACCTAATGCTCAAGGTGAAGCTGGGACAGTCTTCAGGGAGGGCGAGCCCGGCCTGGCTGGGCAGGTGGTGCAGTCAGCAGGGCTTTCTAGGCCAGGTCAGTAATTGAGATTTTATTCTAAGTGAAACAGGACACCATCATGGAGTTTAAAGCAAGGGAGAGGCTGGGCCAGTGGCTCACGCCTGTAATCCCAGAACTTTGGGAAGCCAAGGCAGGTGGATCACCTGAGGTCAGGAGCTGGAGACCAGCATGACCGACATGGTGAAAGCTGAGGCGGGAGAATCACTTGAACCCAGGAGGCAGAGTGAGCCGAAATCCCGCCATTGCACTGCAGCCTGGGCGACAGAGCAAGACTTCCTCTCAAAAAACCAAAAAGTAAAAGCAAGGGAGAAAGAAACTTGAGCTAATTTATGGGTTTTTCTTTTTAATCATGGCAAAAAAAACCAAAAAACAAAAAACATAAAATGTACCATCTTAACCTTTTTTTTTTTTTTGAGACGGAGTTTCGCTCTTGTTGCTCAGGCTGCAATGCAATGGCGCGATCTCGGCTCACGGCAACCTCCACCTCCTGGGTTCGAGTGATTCTCCCGCCTCAGCCTCCTGAGTAGCTGGGATTGCAGGCATGTGCCACCACGCCCAGCTAATTTTGTATTTTTAGTAGAGATGGGGTTTCTTCAGGTTGGTCAGGATGGTCTCAAACTCCTGACTTCAGGTGATCCACCCGCCTCAGCCTCCCAAAGTGCTAGGATTACAGGCATGAGCCACTACGCCTGGCCTCATCTTAACCATTTTTAAGGGTACATTTCAGTTGTGCTAAATGCATTCACACTGCAGTGCAACCTATTTCCAGAACTCTTTGCACCTTGCCAAGCTGAAACTCTGAACCCATTAAACAATAACCCCCCATTCTCCTCTCCCCCGGCAACCGCCATTCTACTTCTGACTCTGTGATCTTGACGGCGCTGAGTGGAATCATACAGTACTTATCCTTGGCTTATTCCACTTTGCATAATGTCCTCACTGTTCATTCATGTTATAGCATGTGTCAGAATTTCCTTCCTTTTTAAGGCTGAATAATATTCCACTGTATGTAGCATTTTGTTTATCCCCTCATCTGCTGATGGACACTGGGAAGGTTCCTTTTTTGTTTTGTTTTGTTTTGTTTTGTTTTTGCAGCAGAGTTTCACTCTGTTGCCCAGGCTGGAGTGCTGTGGCACAAACATAGCTCACTGCATCCTCAACCTCCTGGGCTCAAGTGATCCTCCTGTGTCAGCCTCCTGAGTAGCTGGGACTACAGGCAAGCACCACCACACCAAGCTAATTTTTAAAATTAAAAAAAAATTTTTGTACAGACAGAGCCTTGCCATGTTGCCCAGGCTGGTCTTGAACTCCTGGGCTCAGGCGATCCTCCTGCCTTGGCCTCCCAAAGTGCTGGGATTATGGGTGTGAGCCACCATGCCCCGGCAGGTTCCATCTTTTGGCTGTTGTGAATAATGCTGCTATAAACCTGGGTATACAGGTATCTCTTTGATACCCTGCTTTCAAGTTTTTTTTATTTTTAATTAATGTTTTAGAAATTATAAAATACATGAACTTGGTACAAATTCCAGAATCACTGTGGCTGGAGTGGAGGAGAGATTGGGCGCAGTGAAAAGTGCAAGGGTGTTTTGTGGTCCGGGTCAGAGTTAGGCTGGCCTGTCACGTGGTGTGGGCCTGCTGATGGGACGGGTGGACAGTGAGGCTCTGTTTTAAGGTCCTGGAGGCTTTCAAGTGGTGAGGTCAAGTAGGCAGTCAGGTCTGAGTCTTAAGCTGAGTAGAAGTCTGTGCGGGAGAGAGACTTTGGGAGTCAAGGTGCTGGGGATGGTATCTAAGGTAAGCGATGGCCTAGGCCCAGGCAGATTGCAAATGGAGAGGAAGGGGGCCGAGACCAGCCCCTGATGCTTCGAGTTGGGTGGAGGAGGCACAGAGTGGGAGGAAAAGCAGGAGGCTCAGCGCCAGGAGCTGACTGACCGGGGAGTGGCCCACAATGGAGGCGTCCACTGTGAAGGCCGATGGGGAGAGGACGAGGCACCCACTGTGCTCGGCAGCGCAGAGGCTGTTGGTGACTTGGACAAGAGCAGTTTCAGCCGGGAGGGAGCGGCAGAGGCCAGGCAAGAGAGAATGGAGGTAAGGGAGTGCGGCCTCCTGAGCAGGCAGCTCCGGAGAAGCTGGGCTCTGAAAGACAGCAGAGAAATGGGGCAGTCGTGAGTGAGGGGGAGGTGGAAAGGAGGGAGCTTTGGGTGATCGTTTTGGCTTTTTAAGATGCCCATGTTACCAAATGCATGTTTTTTGTTTTGTTTTGTTTTGTGTTGTTTTGTTTTGTTTTGAGACAGTCTCACTTCTTCACCCAGGCTGTAGAGAAGTAGCACGATCTCGGCTCACTGCAATCTCCATCTCCTGGGTTCAAGCAGTTCTCCTGCCTCAGCCCCCCGAGTAGCTGGGATTACAGGCGAGTGCCACCATGCCCAGCTAATTTTTGTATTTTTAGTAAAGATGAGATTTCCCCACATTGGCCAGGCTGGTCTCGAACATCTAACCTCAGATGATCTGCCCGCCTTGGCCTCCCAAAGTGCTGGGATGACAGGTATGAGCCACTGCACCCAGCCCCCAAATGCATGTTTTGATGCTGAAGGGCAGATGTGGCAGGGAGAGGGTAAAGATGCAGTCAGCAGAGCGGGGACGCATGAGAGGACAGAGCCCAGGGCGCCTGTGGACGGCTGGCTTTTGGGGGCCCCTCTTTTGTGCCATCAGGAAAGAAATAGGAGGCAGGGTCTCACGTAAGTGGTGAATTTGGCCTTAGGAAGTTCAGAAAGTTCTTGTCTGATGACTCTACATTCCCCACGAAGGGAGAAGTGTGTCAGGTGAAATCGGGGGCGTGGTTGGGGGAGAAGAGTTGTAGGCTGCTGGAGACTGTGCATGGTGGCTACAGCGGAGAGTGGGCGAGAACCGACTTCACAAACATCTTAGGTCTGTTGGTGCCACTGGGAGCCCACTGGAGGGTGGCGACAAGAAGTGACAGTGCCCTCGTCTGGTCCGGTGGTTGTGTTTCCTCCACCAATGCTGGGCACTGTTGGCGTGGCCTGGAGCGGTTCATCTGGGGCCAGGCTTTGTCAGGAGAGTATGACGGGAGGTAGAGAGAGGGAAGGGAATGGGGGACTTCTGCAAAGGAGTGGCTCTCATGAGGAACACTTGTCTCTCTACTGGTTGAAGTGAGAAGAGAAGCTATAGGAGGGATGGCCTTGGGGGACAGGTGGACAGAGAGGGGGATGGAGCCAGGGCCCTGGAGGTAGGTCAGTTTCAGGTAAACGACAAGGTCAGGATGTGCCCCAGGAGTGGGAGGCTGGGGTGGAGGAAGTGGTCATCAGAGCAGAAGAGGACAAGGAACAAGGAGGTCCTGGTGGCAGACAGGTCCCCCTCGCGGATGGGGAGGCTGCCTGGAATAATGAGAGGAGTGGGTACAGAGCAAGCCGGGAGCCAGGGGCTGAGCCTTCGGGAAATGAGGGGGTGAGCAGGAGGCCAGAGGAAGACAGTGACAAGGAGAGAGCGCTGGAACGGGGTGCCCTGCTTCTTAAAGAATGTTCATAAGGAGGGGGTGGGGTGGGGATGGGAGTAGGGCTTAACTTCTGGAAGCAGCCATGGGGAGCCAGGAGGACACCAACCTCACTTCCTGCTCCTAAGGTGTGTGGGGAATGTGAGCATAAGATCAAGGCTAGATTTGAGGAAGAATGTTCTGACCCCATAGGATATGAGGCATGAAGACTGGCCACTAAAGGAATGCTAGGAAGGATCTCTTTTCTTTCTGGGGAGGTTTAGGACCAGAAGTGACCCCCACCCCCACTCCTTCCCTTCCCTCCCCTCCAGTCTTTCTGAGGTCTGTTAGGCCCTGCCTGGCGTCCTTTGATCTAGGTTTCGTTCACTCAGCAAACCTATTGAGTCCCAGGAGCTGGCCATTCTAGGAACTGGAGACACAGCAGGAACAAAATAGAAGGAGGAGTTCACTTCCCAGCAGAGGGTTTGTTTAGGTTTGCTCTTGGTGCAAAGCTATCCAAAGGGAGGGTTACTCATGGGTGCTGGAACCGGCATGTGGAGTGAGTTCAGAGAGTGAGTCACTCTTGCTGCCTAGGGGTGGGGAAAGGTGGAGTGGCAGTGGCAGGAAATGGAAAAAGGCCAGAACTTGGTGTTTGAGGACTGGGGCTGTGTGGCCTTGAGCAAGTCATTTGTTTTTCCCGTCGCTGACCTGGAAAGCAGGGAAGAGTCCCTCACTCCCCACATTGCTGTGGAATTAAATAAATGTGTTGCTCAAATAACTAAGAGCTATGCAAATGATCCTTATGCCATTCCTTAAGTCTTCACTCCCTTCTCCTAGTATGGGCACAACAATAGCAGCCCCCTCCCACCCACGGTAGGTGTATTAAATACAAAACTATGCGCAAAGGCTCAGCACAATGGTAGGTGGCACCGGGTAAGTGCTGGTCACCCTCGTTAGTCCAGTCTCTGTTCAACGCCAGTGAATTCGCCACTGTCTCAGGACCCAGCTCCACCAGGAAGGAGAAATGGGTAACTGTCCCAGGCAGAGCGCTATGAGTCAGGGTGCTGGGGCCAGGCATGGATCTGCTGGGCACTCACATTCAGGACCTTAGTCCCTTGAGGATGACAGTGGAGGAGATGAGGAAGGCTTTTCTGCCTGCTTACTTCTCCCTTGCACCCCAGAGCCCCTTATCCATCCATTCATTTCGTACATTTCTGTTGTGGGACTACTGTGGGCAAATGGGGCTTACAAGTCAGGATCGGGTGGAGAGCAAGACAGAGGAGGCCACTGCTCTCAAGGGCCTGCCGACCAGGCACAGGGTCAGGTCACTCGCCATCTCCCTGGAAGCTAAGCGCTATTTCTGGTCTCTCCTCTGCAGAGGAGTTGGGGGTAGTTGGGCTGTTCTAGCTTCCAGTTCCCACTTGGCCTTGGCTTGGGGTACCAGGAGAGGGCCCTAGAAACTCATTTTTTAAAAGCAGAAGTGGGCGCAGGGGCAGTGGCTCATGCCTATAATCCTAGCGCTTTGGGAGCTGAGACCGAAGGATGGGCTGAGGCCAGAAGTTCCAGACCAGCCTGGACAACACCGCAAGACCCGGTCTCTACAAAAAATGAAACAATTAGTCGGGTGTGGCGGCGCGCCCCTGTGGTCCCAGCTACCCAGGAAGCAGAGGCAGGAGGATCACTTGAGCCTGGGACGTGGAGGTTGCAGTGAGCCGACATCGCGCCACTGCGCTCCAGTCTGGGCGACAGAGCGAGACATCGTTATCTACAAGAAAATGGAAAAATACTCCAATGCACCCCATATGTCCTTGGATTCCCGGGTTGCCGCCGTTTGGCGCTTTCTCGCCGCTCCGAGGAGGGCGCGGGCGGGGCTGGGCACACCGGTTGCACTTCCGCGCATGGCCGCGAGGGGGCGCGGCAGGACGGGGCACCCAGGGCGGCCGCGGGTGAGTCAGGGCGGCGCGAGGATGAGTCAGCCCTCCGTGGGCTTACCGCGCCCCCTCCGCCCCTGGCTTCCCCGCCCGGCCGCGCCCTGGCCGCCGGCTCGCCTTGACCCTCGGGGATCCCAGGCTCTGCGCTGCCCTGCGCCCTCCCGGGACTCCCCTGCCGCCAGGAGACCGCGCCTCCCGGGAATACAGGGCAGGGCGCGCGGGCCTGGGACTGGGCCGGGCCGTTCCCGCGGGCCCTCCCGTCGCTCGTTTCCTGGGGCGGGACGTGGCTTCCCTCCCAGAGCGGGTTTCGGGGCCGGCCCCGGTTGGACCCGGATTCGAGGGACAGCTCTGCCAAGGCCCGGCCATGGGCGGCCGCCGCGGGGGAAATGTGCCCCCTGGCAAAACGCACGGGGAGAAAGCCCGCTCTGTTCCTTGGGTGTGCCCCGGTGTTTCGGCCTCTTCTCAGAGCAAATCAGGAAAAAATAGGAACTCCTGGGTGGGTCCCCTCTTGGCAGGTTGAAGGTGTCCTGACGGGATCTGGCTCAGAAGCCGAGTGTGTTAAAGCTGCAGAAAACTTGCCAAACCTGGGCCACCGGCCTCACCTTGGAGATCCCGCCCACGGACGCAGGGACTCTCCAAAAGTGCCAGAACTCACAAGTCATCCCTGCTGGGCTTCCCTCACTAGATTCATGCAAAGTGCCTAAAATAGTGCCTGGCGTGTAGTCAGCACTCCACTAAGATTGCATTTTACAGATACAGGTGACCCTGAGCAACAGGGCGTTCAACTGCGAGAGTACGTTTATTCGAGAATTTTCTGCTGTCTCTGGGACAGCAAGACCAACCCTCCTCTCCCTTCTCCCCGTCTTCCTCAGCTTTTATGCCTGATCTACTTCCATCTATGAATAGTAAATACACTTTCTCTTTCTTATGATTTTCCTAATAATATTTTCTCTACCTTCCTTTATTGTAAGAATACAATATATAATACATATAACATCAAATACGAGTTTACCCACTGTTTGTCTTGCATGTAAGGTTTCTAGGCAACAGTAGGCTATTGGTAGTTAAGTTTTAGGGGAGCCAAAAGTTATACTCAGGTGTGGGAGCCTGTAGTCCCAGCTACTCAGAAGGCTGAGTTTGGGGGATGCTTGAGTGTACCTGATTCCAAGACCAGACTGGGCAAAAGCGAGAACGCTGTCATTGAAAAAAAAAATTATTTTTGACCGCTTGAGGATTGGTGCCCCAATGCTTGCATGTGTTGTTCAAGGATCAACTGTATTATTTTATGTGTATAATTTGAGGTATATAATTATATTTATAGATGCATATTTATATAAACACATATGGATATTTATATATCTATGTCTACTAGCTAATCTTTATGTGTGCCAGGTATTGTTCCAAGTGCTCCTCAGGCATTAATGATCTCATTTGATTTTCACAACCACACGAGGACGTAAGGTGCTATTATTTATCTCCATATGGTAGCTGAGGAAACAGAAGCTCAGAGAAGTGAGGTAACTTTCTCAAGAGCACACAGCTAGGAAATATAGTGCAGGAGTTCCCCTGACTCCCTAACTTTAGAGGCCGTTTTCAGATATTGGTGGAGTCTGGTAACATACTTACTATCAAGGGTTCAGCCCTTCACAGTGTCTGAAGAGCAAAGTGTTAAACTCAGCCCCGGGAGGATGAACCACTTTCCTTATGGAAATCTGCTGCCCTTGCTGGCTCTGCTCCTGCCGCCAGAGGACCAAGCTCTCTAGTTGTTCCCAGGTGCCAAAGGGCCAGAAGAGACTCACTCGCCACTCTTTCCTCCTTGTTAGCTTTCCGTATGGCCCCAGGACCTGGTCTCTGGCTCCCACCATTCCCCTTGGTGGTTTGTTTGTTTGAGACGGAGTCTGGCTGTGTTGCCCAGGCTGGAGTGCAGTGGTGAGATCTCGGCTCACTGCAACCTCTACCTCCCGGGTTCAAGCAATTCTCCCGCCTCAGCCTCCCCAGTAGCTGGGATTACAGATGCACACCACCATGCCCAGCTAATTTTTTATATTTGTAGTAGAGACGGGGTTTCACCATGTTGGCCAGGCTGGTCTCGAACTCCTGACTTTGTGATCTGCCTGCTTGGCCTCTCAAAGTGCTGGGATTAAAGGCTTGAGCCACCGCACCCAGCCCCTTGCTGGTTTTGTAGACGACACTTACTGATTTGGGGTGAGTTATCTTTAGCAAGGTTTCCCATATACCTGTGAGCAGAGCAGGGCTGACTTGGGGTTCGTTAGAATCTCTCGTGAGACACGTTCAACACGCAGATTCCCCCGGCCTTTTGAAAGCGGTGGTTCTCAACCTTGATTGTACATTGATACAGTGGACTTAAAGGGAATGCTCGTGCTTGAGCCCTCCCGAGAGATTCCGATTGAGTAAATCTGTGCTGCTGCCTGAGCATCAGGATTTCCACAAGCTAGGCCGAGGTAGCCCTAGGAATCTATACCTCGAAGAAACGGTTCCCGTGATTTTCCTGTGCAGCTATGTTTGCAAACTTCAGGGTGGACTCCCTTTCTTCTTACTGGTGAAGAGTGCCCAGGATTTTCCCACTAGGGCGGTTTTGGAATAGAGGTTAGAGGTGAGTGCTGCTTTTGGAGTCCTGTCCCTTCTCAGCCTCTCCTGGCCCCTGCCTCAGTTTACTGGATTTCTCTCCTTACCAGGCACCAGTATTCTCCCCCTCCCAGTGGTGTTCATTCCCTCAGAGGTTCTGGGCAGAGTAGACCCTCCTCTGAGCTTTTCATCTGGGGTTGGACCCTTGAACCCTGAGGGCTCAGAGCGGCCAGGCTGGCAGCCCGGGAACTCTCGTGAGCTCTCACGTCTGTCTGCTTCTCCATGTGTGTGTCTGCTTCCCTGTGTGAGCTGGAGGGAGGGATCGCATCTCCCCTCATCTGGGGCAAGTTGTTTCTCCCTCTCTTTCAGTATTGCTTTCCACCCTGGAGTAATGTTGGGTCTGGTATCTGCCAGCTTCATAGCATTTATTATTATTTTTTGAGACGGAGTCTTGCCCTGTCGGCTGGGCTGGAGTGCGGTGGCGCGACCTCGGCTCACTGCAACTGCCGCCTCCCAGGTTCAAGTGATTCTCGTGCCTCAGCCTCCCGAGTAGCTGGGATTACAGGTGTGTGTCTCCATGCCTGGCTGATTTTTTTTCATTTTTGGTAGAAATGGGGTTTCACCATGTTGGCCAGGCTGGTCTCAAACTCCTGGCGTCAAGTGATCCACCTGCCTCGGCCTCCCAAAGTGCTGGGAGTACAGGTGTGAGCCCCCGCGCCTGGCTTGATAGCCTTTTTTGTTCTTCTTTGGATAGCAGGTGTTTTTCCTGGGTTCCAAGTGTTAAGCTAGGAGTCTAGGGACCTGTGTTCTTGACTCACTGTGTACCCTGGGACATGCCATTTAACCTCTTTGACCCTCAATTTCCTCACCTGTTAAATGGGTACCTCACAAGATTGCCATGTGGTTCAAATAAGATAGTCTGCAAAGACGTGCTTTGGTGACTGAGTGACACCAGTGTGATCCTGACGGAGCTTTCTCTTGTCTAGTTGGCAGAGTGAGGGGTAATTGCCCTTTTTAGGAAGCCCCCAAGATGTCAGCAGCTGATATTAAAGTCTCTGACAATGGAAGTTACTAGAATCTTGCCTCTGCTCCTCACTGAATCCGAGTGTACACACTGAGTGCCTGCTGTATGCACCCAGCATGGAGGGGGGTGTGAGCCAGTTCTGGGCTGTTTGTAGGGCAGTAAGGCAATCCACATAGGAAGGTAACTGTATCATGCTGGGTGAAAACTGCGTGCTCTAAGCAGTGAATGTTTTGGAATTTCACCGGGGTATTGCAGCCTATGTGGCCAGCGATCGAAGACTTTATGCAGAGGAGGAAATCTGAACCAAACGAGCTCAGGGGGGCAGGTTGGAATTCGGAGGGCGGAGAGGAGGATTAGAGCAAAGTGGCCCTGAGAGGGGCTGCAGAGCAGGGCTGAGGGGAGGCCTGTGGGAGAGGAGAGTGGCTTGGCAGGCCGCCCTCACCCTGCTTCCTGGAGTAACCTGTCCCAGCAAGACTGACCAGCATCAAAAGCCTGTGTCACAATGAAGTCCCCTGAGTGAGGCTATGGCCCCCTCCCTTCCCACTTTTGCCTTTCTAAGCAAAAAGGAACATCCTTTTTCTAGGAGTCCCTCCTGGAGGGAGACCTGGTGCCCTGTCTGTCTAGAATCTGCAGCTCCCTGGCAACCATTTTTGGTGCATTTACAAGGAGAGAATAATAAAATCCCCTCCCATCCTGGGCCTTGCTCCTTGTCCCACTGGCAGGGGCAGGACAGACAGAGTTTAGTATGCCCTGGTGTCGCCACACCAATGAAAGCTGCCTGCTGACCACAGGCTGAACGTGCTAAGTGGCAGGTCACCCCTCCTGGACAGCAGCCCTCCGCTGTAATCCTCCCTCCTTCACTCTGGGTTATCTGGTACCCACTGTGCCATCTCCCTCTGTCACTTCTTCCCCTCTCCTTTCCTCCCCCCACAACATGGTATGCCAGCCCGAGGTTAGCACCCTACCCTGAGCCAGCAGCATCCATTGTTCTCATGCTTGGGAATGGAGCAACAGGGGAAGTCACTCTGTTTGGGGCCAAGGAGGAAGGAAAGAGGGATGGGCTGAATGGGTAGGTGATGGAAAAAGTGACTTCCAGCCATTCGCTGGCCTGACCTGGAATGGCAGCTTAGAGTGGTTGCCATGGTGATAGCCAAACACCCACACCCCTCCCCCCCAGCCCCAAACTGCATAATGGTGGTTGTGCCTTTTCCCAGCTCGAACCCCTCAGCCTTCTGCCTGGTGTGGAGTTCAGATTCCCCAGGCTGAGCTGCTCTTGCCTCAGTTTCCCAGCCTGACCAAAGGAAGCAGTTGGGGCCTCTGGGATAAAGAACGTGTGCTGGCCCTTCCCCGTGTGCCCCGCAGACACGCACTCCAGCCCGCTGCCCATGCCCCAGGGCCCACCAGGCTGACTTCTGTGCTGCTTCTGCCAGGCTCCCTCACGCTCTGGGTTCCGGTCAGCCAGCAGGAGGCACCAGCAGGAATCGGAGGGTGAGAGGGGAGTAGACGGGGCACCCACTCCCTGCTGGGCTGCTGGTGGGCAGTGGCTACCTCCCTCTCCTGAAGGTCACAGCTCCTGTCAGCAGCTCCCACCAAAGCTCCAGGTCTCCTGGCTCAGGTTCCCTGCTCCTTCCCCTGCTCCCCAGCCCTGGAGGGGAGGGGCCACGGCTTGCTGGCCGCAGTGGGCCTCACTGTCCCTTGTTCCTTGTGGATTTCCCTCAACCCTGCCCACCTCTCCATGATAAGCTCTTCTGGTGAATTCTCCTTGGTCACCCCTTTTGTATACATTCTATTTGCTGCTGAGACCCTGACTGCTACAGAGAATGTCGCAACAATGAAGCGGGAGGCTGGACGCGGTGGCTCATGCCTGTAATTCCAGCACTTGGGGTGGGCAAGGTGGGCAGATTGCCTGAGCCCAGGAGTTTGAGACCACATGGCGAGACCCTGTCTCTACAAAATCTACACACACACACACACACACACACACACACACACACACACGCACACAGTTTAGCCAGGCGTGATGGTGCATGCCTGTAGTCCCAGCTACTCAGAAGGCTGAGGCGGAAAATCACCTAAGCCCTGGAAGCCAAGCTGAGCTGAGCAGTGAGCTGAGGTCACGTCACTGCACTCCAGCTTGGGCAATGGAGTTTGTCTCAAAAAAAAAAAAAAAAAAAGGAAGGCAGGCGGCTGTCTCAGGACACCTTTTTTTGTGGTTAGGGCTCTGGCAGGCTGAATGTGTGGGTGGGGTGGCCTCCCAGGTGTAATCTGAGATGCACCCAGAAGGCTGCCCTGCCTGGAAATAGCCAGGCTGAAACCTGAAGTTAGAGGGCCATTCTTGTGGTCTAAAAACTTTCGGTAAAAATACCACATTCCCCAGGAAGGTGGGCATCGTAGCCAATCATTCATTTCTCTACCTGCATTAGTTTCATTAGATAAGAAGCTTGACTGCCAACTTCAGAAATGCAAAGACTGTGTCTGTCTTCACTGTGTAGACATGGGGCCTGATGCTGAGTAGGTTGAAATAAACATCTGTTGAATAAACTTATTTACCACTCAACAGTGAGTGGTGAGTGCCTACTACGTTCCACTATGTTCCCGCTGGAGTCACTGGGAAGCAGGATTTTCACTCTGCTGAGGTTGCTCGGGAATATGGAGTTGGGTGGGGAGCTGCTGCTGCATGTCTCAACACTGCACCTTTCCAGGTGCACAGAGCCAAACCCCTTGCAGCTACCTTTGACTCTGTCTCACACCAACACTCAATCCATTAGGAAATCCTGCAAGGCAGATCCGAACCCAGCCACTCCTCACCCCGTCCACAGCTGCCAGGCTGCCAGCTGGCTCTCCCACCTGGAATCCTGCTCGACCTCCTCACCAGTTTCCTAACTCCCACCTTCCCCACCTCCCACAGTGTGCTCAACACGAGTCAGAATGACATTTATTTATTTATTTATTTAAGACCAAATCTCACTTTGTCGCCCGGGCTGGAATGCAGTGGCGTGATCCTGGATCACTGCAACCTTCCCCTCCTGGGTTCAAGTGATTCTCCTGCCTCAGCCTCCAGAGTAGCTGGGATTACAGGCACATGCCACCACGCCCAGTTAATTTTTTTTTTTTTTGTATGTTTAGTAGAGACAGGGTTTCACCGTGTTAGCCAAGATGGTCTCGATCTCCTGACCTCGTGATCTGCCCGCCTCCACCTCCCAAAGTGCTGGGATTACAGGTGTGAGCCACTGCCCTCAGTCTCAGAATGACCTTTAAAAATAAGTTGGGACGGGTATTGTGGCTCACGCCTGTAATCCCAGCACTTTGGGAGGGCTAGGCAGGTGGATCACGGAGTCAGGAGATTGAGACCATCCTGGCCAACATGGTGAAACTCCATCTCTACTAAAAATACAAAAATTAGCTGGGCGTGGTGGTGTGTGCCTGTAATCCCAGCTACTCAGGAAGCTGAGGCAGGAGAATCACTTGAGCCCGGGAGGTGGAAGTTGCAGTGAGCCGAGATTGCGCCACTGCACTCCAGCCTGGTGACAGAGCGAGACTCCATCTCAAAATAAATAAATAAATAAGTAAAGGCCTAAGTTGGATTATGCTATATTTTTACTCAAAACCCAATAATAGTTTCCCAGGACACTTAGAGTGAAACTAAAGTTCTTGCACTGTGCTCTGAGGTAGGCAGCTTCTGGCTCAGGTGATCCCTGCCTCCTGGTGGTCACGCCCTTGTGTAATCCCCTCCCCTGAGCGTGGGCTGAACCTGGTGACTTCTAACCTATAGAATACTACAAAATCAGGGGGCAGGTGGCTCGCACTTGTAAATCTCAACATTTTGGGAGGCTGAGATGGGGGCGTTGCTTGAGCCCAGGAGCTTGTGACCACCCTGGGCAACATAGTGAGACCTGGTCTCTACAAAACATACAAAAATTAGCCAGATGTGGTGGTGCACGTCTGCAGTCCCAGCTACTTGGGAGGCTGAGGTGGGAGGATCATTTGAGCCTGGGAGGTTAAAGCTGTAGTGAGCCGTGATTGCAGCACTGCACTCTAGCCTGGGCAACAGAATGAGACCCTGTCTTAAAAATAAAAATAAAAATAAAAAAGACTATATGGTAAAAGCAGTGGATGTTGCTCCTGAGAATGGGTTATGAAAACCTGTGACTGCTGTCTTGCAGTCTCTCTGTCTCTCTCCTTCTTGGCTTGCTTACTTTGATGCATCAAGCTGTCATGTCGGAGAAACTGTGTGAGGCTTCTGGCCAATAGTCAATAAGGAACTGAGACCCTCGGTCTAGCACCTGGTGAAGAACTGAACCCATCAAAGCCCTGTGAGTGAGCGTGGAAGTAAGTGGCTCGTTCCTTCTCCAGTTGAGCCTTGAGATGACAGCAGCCCTGGCCAGCACCTTGCAACCCATGAGGAATCTTTTTTTTTTTTTTTTGAGACGGAATTTTGCTCTCGTTGCCTAGTCTCAAATGGAAAAAAGAAAAGGAAAGAAAAGGACACCACGACTCCAGGATGGCGTCAGTCATACCAGTGAAGGACAAGAAACTTCTGGAAGTCAAACGGGGGGAGCTGCCAAGCTGGATCTTGACGCGGGACTTCAGCCCTAGTGGCATTTTTGGAGCGTTTCGAAGAAGTTACTACCGGTACTACAACAAGTACATCAGTGTGAAGAAGGGGAGCATCTCGGGGGTTATCATGGTGCTGGCATGCTACGTGCTGTTCAGCTACTGCCTTTCCTACAAGCAGCTCAAGCACGAGCGGCTCTGCAAATACTACCGAAGAGGACACGCTCGGCGCCCCCCCCACCCCACGACCTTCTTGGCCTGAGCCCCTCCGTGAGGAACACAATCTCGATCGTTGCTGAATCTTTTCGTGTCCTAATGGGAATTAACCTCAAATAAAAGATGACTGGTTAAAAAAAATTAAAAAACATAAAATAAAAATAAATAAATAAGAAAAGAAATAGTTGATAAATGAACAAATGAAGGAAGAATACACCTGAAAATGAGGGAAGCAGAGCTGGTAAATGTCCAAAGCCAGACCAACCCCTAGTGGTACCGTGTGTACCCTGGAGCCCACTGTGCCTGGATGGTTCGGGTCCACAACGCCAAAGACTTTCCTTTCATGCGTCAGCCAGTCTGAATACGGTTTACCGTCACTTGCAACCAAGAGTCCTGAGTAATATATGGGATTAATGAGGAATATAGTGTGGCTGCAATGCTGAAGGAGCACAGGAAAGGAAAATGTAGGGAGAAAGGGATTGGCGGGGCAGGCATTTGTGAGCCTCTACTGTGTGCCCAGTAGTGGGCTGGCTTTGTCGTGTATATCATCGCTTTTCATTCCCCTGACAACCTTGTGAATTAGGTGCTTTCCCTCCCACTTCACAGGTGAAGAAACTGAGTGAGGTTAAGTGCCTGGTCTAAGATCATAAAGCTAGCGAGTGGCAGAGGTAGAAGAAAAGCCAGGTCTTTCTGATTTTAAAATTCCATGCTTTCTTGGTGGTTTATTTTTCTCTATTTTTTTTTTTTTTTGCATCGTGGGTTGGCCAAAATCTCCAAATATTTTCACTACTGCTGGAGCCCTGGCAAAGGCAGCAAGTGGGGTGGCTGCCAGAGGCTGGGGCAGAGGAGGGGAAGGGAGGAGGGGTACCTGTGAGGGCCCTTTGTAGGCAGGTATTTATAAAGCTGGGCTTTCTCCCTTGTAACAAATATCAGTGATATTTCTCCTGGCTCTTAGATGGGGGAAGGTAACCTCGCCTCTGTTCCCAAGTACACATCCAGGGAAGGCAGTGTCTGGAGGTCAGGTGAGGCCAGGCTGGCCGGGAGAGGTGAACTAAGGCTGCTGGACTGAAGGCATCCCGGAGGTTTTTTGTCCACCACATGAATGCCCCGCCTACAGCCCCCTCTGAGAGAAACTGAGCTTCTCCCGGCTCCCTGCTGCCCATTCCTAGGGCGTGCATTTCCTGTCCTGACCCACGTGGCCCTGTCCCCTCTGACCTCAGCTGATTGGCCCAGCATTGGGCACCCTGCCCAAGGGCAGCCCCACCATAGCTGACCAGGGGTCCCTGGGGGGCTTTGGTGTCTGAGCGATGTGATGATCTGAGCCTCCTGGTAGACGGGGCAGAAACAGGAAGACACATAGAAAAAGCAGAAAAAGAGGTAGCCCACTAGAGAGATGACCATTTCCGGCCTGGCGTGGGTGCCTGAGCGCCGTGCTCTCTGAGTTAGGAGGCCTGCTGCATAGCTGCTCCTGAGGCCCCGAACTCTTCAGTCCCTTTGTGCTGTCAATTCTGGACAAGAATCCCGTGTTGTTTTTTAAAATTTTTTATTATTTTTAAATTAATTAATTATTATTTTATCTTTTTTTTTTTTTTTTTTGAGACGGAGTCTCGCTCTTTCTCCCAGGCTGGAGTGCAGTGGCGCGATCTCGGCTCACTGCAGGCTCCGCCCCCCGGGGTTCACGCCATTCTCCTGCCTCAGCCTCCCGCGTAGCTGGGACTGCAGGCGCCTGCCACCTCGCCCGGCTAATTTTTTGTATTTTTAGTAGAGACAGGGTTTCACCGTGTTAGCCAGGATGGTCTCGATCTCCTGACCTCGTGATCCACCCGCCTCGGCCTCCCAAAGTGCTGGGATTACAGGCATGAGCCACCGCGCCCAGCCCTATTTTATCTTATTTTTTAAAATATTAACTTCCCATACTACACTGATGTATATTTTGAAGTTTACACTTTTTTTTTTTTTTTTTTGAGACAGGGTCTTGCTCTGTTACTGAGGCTGAAGTGCAGTGGTGCCATCACAGCTCACTGAACTCCTGGGCTCAAGCAGTCCTCCTGCCTTGGCCTCCGTGGTAGCTGGGACTACACCTGTGCTCCACTGCCCTATTTTTATTTATCTATTTATTTGAGATGAAGTTTCGCTCTTGTCACCCAAGCTGGAGTACAATGGCACAATCTCGGCTCACTGCAACATCTGCCTCCCGGGTTCAAGCAGTTCTCCCTGTCTCAGCCTCCCGAGTAGCCGGGACTACAGGCACCCACCACCACACCTGGCTAATTTTTTGTATTTTTAGTAGAGATGAGGTTTCACCATGTTGGCCAGGCTGGTCTTGAACTCCTGACCTCAGGTGATCCACCCACCTCGGCCTCCCACAGTGCTGGGATAATAGGCATGAGCCACCGTGCCCCTATTTTTGTTTTTTGTAGAGACAGGGTCATGCTATGTTGCCCAGGGTGGTCTTGATCTCCTAGGCTCCAGCAATCCTTCCGCCTCAGCTTCCCAAAGTGCTGGGATTATAGGCATGAGCCACGGCACCTGGTCTCCCCTCTTTTTCAGTCTAGCTTGAGTGGGAGCGATTGTGGTCACCCAAAGAGGCAGACAGGACAGTCTAGGCTGCAGAGCCTGATGTGGTCTGCCCCCCCTCATTCACAAGGATGGTGATGCTCGGGCCTGTGACCTCCCACAATGGGCCTAGGGCCACTGATTCCTGTGGTTCATATGGATGCCTCAGGGCCAGAGCCTCAGGGAGGGGCGAGGGTGTGGGCTGGAACCTGGAACTGTGGGGAGGGAAAGGATGGGCTGGGGGGAACGTGGTTTTCAGTCGTGACATCACAACATACCTCAGTCGTGGGTGTATTTTAAGTAATCTGTTACTCATAATAGCCAAAGCACTTGCGGGTATTTTAAAGCACATATTTGCTTCTGTAACCATGTCAAATTTCCAAAGGCCCAGAAGGGTACACACTGAAAAGTCCCCTTCCTTCCCTCTGGGCAGCTCCCTCCCTTGAGGCAGCCATCCTTACCAGAAATGCTTTGTGCACCTATCAGCAAACACTCTTGTACACATTCCTCCTTTCCCTTATTTAGTACCCAAATGTTAGCATATTATTCCCATTACACTGCACCTTGTTTTTTTCATTTGTGAATAATTAACTAACTTTCCCCCCAGTGAGAGCAGATTTGAGATCATCCCCACGACAAAGTCAGTTGCCTTCCAGGGCACCTTTCCGAGCCGGAGAGGGGGTTAGTGAGCAGGGCCCGGGACCCTTTGGGAGGGTGTGTGTGTATTCGTGTGTGTACGTGTATGTGTGTGTGTGTGTGTGTGTGTGCGCGTGCAGGTGAGACCTGCAGGACAGCCTCACTTGGAAGACCTGGTTTTAGGTCTAAGACCCCACGAACAAGCCCAGGGCCTTAATTCCCCTCCGGTTCAGTTTCCCTCCCCCAAAGAGGAATGACAAGCCTGTTCCCTGGGGCTGTTGAGGTTGGAAGGAGGACGTGTTAAGAAACTGTCTTGTGAATTGTCTAGTCCTAGGCGGTGAGCAGTTACCGTCAGCCAGACAGATTCAAAAGCTTCTCATCCATTTTCCCTTAAGGATGTGTCTGGCCTTCTCTGCTTACTCCCAGCCACCTCCCCTTTCCCAGCTGAAGGTGTCTTCTCCTCGTGGAGCTTCCCTCCCACACGGACCTGCCTGTTTAGGGGCCTCTGCTCTGCACCTCACCTCCCTTCCGCCGCCTCTTGTTAGGCACCTGAAACCACCTCTGCTGGGGTGTAGCAGCGCAAATACAGCTCACTGCTGGCTATTTTTTTTTTTTTTTTTTTGAGATAGAGTTACGCTGTGTCACCCAGGCTGGAGTGCAGTGGCGTGATCTCCGCTCACTGCAACCTCTGCCTCCCGGGTTCAAGTAATTCTTGTGCCTCAGCCTCCCCAGTAGCTGGGATTACAGGCATGAGCTACCAAGCCCAGCTGTTTTTTTGTATATTTTTGTAGAGACAAGGTTTCCCTATGTTGCCAAGGCTGGTCTTGAACTCCTGGGTTCAAGGAATCCACCCATCTCAGCCTCCTAAAGTGTTGGGATTATAGGTGTGAGCCACTATGCCTGGCCCCTTCATATGTGCTTGCTTTTTTTTTTTTCAAGATGGTATTTCACTCTTGTTGCCCAGGCTGGAGTGCAATGGCACAGTCTTGTCTTACTGCAACCTCTGCCTCCCAGGTTTAAGCAATTCTCCTGCCTCAGTTTCCCGAGTAGCTGGGATTATAGGCATGCACCACCACGCCTGGCTAATTTTGTGTTTTTAGTAGAGATGGGGTTTCACCATGTTGGCCAGGCTGGTCTCGAACTCCTAACCTTAGGTAATCCGCCCACCTTGGCCTGAGATTAGAGGTATGAGCGACCGCACCTAGCCTCTTCATATATATATATATATATATATATATATATATATATACACACACATACATATATATACACACATATATACACATATATATACATATATACACATATATACATATATACATATATACACACATATATACATATATACACACATATATACATATGTACACATATATACATATGTACACATATATACACACATATATACATATATACACACATATACACATATATACACATATATATACATATATACACACATATATACATATATACACATATATACACACATA
>NW_026652283.1:6156476-6179421 GCF_009828535.3 Hylobates moloch | reverse complement strand
ACATATATACACACATATATACATATATACACATATATACACACATATATACATATATACACATATATACACACATATATACATATATACACATATATACATATATACACACATATATATACACACATATATATATATACACACATATATATATATATATATATTTTTGAGACGGAGTAGTGCTATGTTGCCAAGGCTGGAGGGCAGTGGTGAAATCTCAGCTCACTTCAACCTCCGCCTCCTGGGTTTAAGGAATTCTGTGCTTCAGCCTTCTGAATAGGAGGGGATTACAGGCACATGCCACCATGCCCAGCTAATTTTTTTGTATTTTTAGTAGAGATGAAGTTTCACCATCTTGGCCAGGCTGGTCTTGAACTCCTGACCTCATGATCCACCCTCCTCGGCCTCCCAAAGTGCTGTGATTACAGGCGTGAGCCCCAGCGCCCAGCCGCCTCTTCATATATTTTAATTGAACATTTAAGGAACCTTTTGTGTCAGATGTTGTTCTAAGCACTTGGATGTGTTAACTCAATTTTCCCAACTACAACCCAAAGAGGTAGGTACTGTTACTATCCATTTTGTTGTGTTTTGTTTTGTCTATTTCTTTTTTGGAGATGGGGTCTCCCTATGTTGTCCAGGCTGGTCTTGAACTCCTGGACTCAAGTCATCCTCCTGCCTCAGTCTCCCAAAGTGCTGGGATTACAGGAGTGAGCAGGCTTACTAGCCATTTTACAGATGAGGAAACTGACGCTGGAGAAGTTAAGTGCAGCTGCACTGAGTGCATCAGGCACAGGCAGACAGTGCTGGTGCTGGTTTCAAAACCAGGCCGCCTGCTCTAGAGCCTGTGTAGCTGGCCCTCCCTCACCCCCGCCTTCCTTCCTTAGGTAACTCCTTTGTAGTGTTAATACCTGGCTCTCAGCTTAAATGTCACTTTCTCAGGGAGGTATTTCCTAAGGCCCCTCCTGCAGTGTAAGTGGCCTTCTGAGTGCTCTTGGGTTCTCTTGTGTATCTCTTGATCACTTCTTGTTTTGTACTGTAATTGCTTATTTGTCTATGCTCAGTCCCCTGGGTTTGGGCAGGTTTGGGTACGTTTGTTTGCCCTTAGATCTGATCTGCCTTGCATACAGAAAGCATGCCATGAATGTGAGCTGAGTGACCTTTCCATGATGCAGCGCTGCCTGGAGCTGTAGGAAGAAAAGAGTCCCCAGTGGTGGTTTGGCCCAAGAGGGAGGAATGTGAAACTAGAAACAGACCGGGGGACGTAGCCGTGCCGATACATGTGTGTGTTTGGGTATCTCAAGCGGTGGTAAAGAGAGCATGGGTTTCAAAGTGTGGTGAACCTGGTTCAAATCCCCACTCCACCACCTGCTGCAGTGTGATCTAGAGAAAGTTCTGGAATCTGTTTGTTTGTCATCGACCTAAGTTACCTGAAAGGGCTGGCACGATGCCAGTGGGCCCTGCTTCTGCTGCTGCTGCCAATGTCCTTATGCAAATGGCCTCCGCCTTCTGCACCTCTGTTCCCATCTGCAAAAAAAGAGCCTCGGCCAGGGCGTTTCTAAGGCCACTTCCCTGTTTAAGCCACTTGAGCTCGATGGAAGCGTCTCAGGTTTTATACTCTGGACATTTGGATATAGCTGGGAATGTCTCTCCTGGAGGAAGCAGAGGGTGATGTTTCAGCCAGCAATCCTGCACCCGCAAGAAAGCCTGCCCCTGGTCAGCAGAAGAGCAATCAGAGAAGCTGCTTATGAAGATGGAGTGGCCCCTGCCACAGAAGTACCTTTCTAAAGCTGCTTGGGAATCAGATTACAGTGGCTCCCTCCTGCTAGCAGGGAGACCAGAAGTGCTGATAAGACCTCACATGTTTCTGTGCAAAGCTGATCTCCATTCAGCTTCACAGCAGCCCTGGAGACAGTGACCTTGACTAACCACCTGCCCATGCTGGCCACAGTGAGGGGCTGTGTTAGTCAGGGTTCTCCAGGGAACAGCTAGTAAGATACGCGTGCGCACGTGTGTAGAGATATATGTGTAGATATTCAGAGATTTACTTTAAGGAATTGGCTCATGGGTTATGGAGTCTTGGTGAGTTCCAAGTCTGTAGGGTAGGCTGTCAGGTGGGAGACCCAGGGAGGACCCCCTCTTGCAGTTCACCACAGAATTCTCTCCTGCGGTGGGGGGGTCAGCCTCTCGTTCTCTTCAGGCCTTTGACGAGTTGGATGAGGCCCATCCACATCATAGAGGACAATCTGCTTTACTCAAAGTCCATCACTGAAATCTTTTTTTTTTGAGACGGAGCCTTGCTCTGTCACCCAGGCTGGAGTGCAATGGCGCGATCTAGGCTCACCGTAACCTCTGCCTCCTGGGTTCAAGCGATTCTCCTGCCTCAGCATTCCAAGTAGCTAGAACTACAGGCGCCCGCCACCGCACCCGGCTAATTTTTGTATTTTTTTTTTTTTCAGTGGAGTCGGGGTTTCACCATGTTGGCCAGGCTGGTCTCAAACTCCTGACCTCAAGTGATCTGCCTGCCTCGGCCTCCCAAAGTGCTGGGATTACAGGCATGAACTACTGTGCCCAGCCTTTTCGCCCCCCCCCGGCTAATTTTTTGTTTTATAGAGACGGGGTTACACCAGATGGTCTCGACTACCTGATCATGCTGGGATTACAGGCGTGAGCCACCGCGCCCGGCCTCCAGCCTTAAATCTTATCATCCAAAATCACCTTCAGGGAAACATCCAGAATGTCGGACTAAATATCTGGTCACTGTGGCCCAGGCAAGTTGACACATAAAAGTAATCATCACGGGGGCTTCCTGTTTAATCCCTAAGACCCGGGAGCAGGTGCCAGATTCCCGTTTCCGATGAGGAAACCGAGGCTCCAAGGAGTGGAGAGGTATCTCAGGGCACAGAGCTGCGGTGGCATGCCATCAGAAGGCAGGGCATGAGAGTGCTGCCTGCATGTCACCTGGGTGGCCAGAGAAGAGGCGTGTGAGGTCACTGACCAGAACCAGGTGGAAGTATGACTGTGCATGGAAAGGGGATGATGGGCAGCTGGGGTCTCCCCACCCCTCAAGATCTGAACAAGAGTGGCTCAAATCTTCACCCCCCCCCCCGCCCCACATGGCAAGTCTAATGTCTTCCTAAGGTGCTTAAGTTGTCTGGGATGTGCTGGAATGTATTTTCTTTTCTTTTTTTTTTTTTTTGAGACGGAGTCTCGCTCTGTCACCCAGGCTGGAGTGCAGTGGCACAATCTCGCCTCACTGCAAGCTCTGCCTCCCAGGTTCACACCATTCTCCTGCCTCAGCCTCTCCGAGTAGCTGGGACTACAGGCGCCCGCCACCACGCCCGGCTAATTTTTTTGTATTTTTAGTAGAGACGGGGTTTCACCGTGGTCTCGATCTCCTGACCTTGTGATCCGCCCGCCTCGGCCTCCCAAAGTGCTGGGATTACAAGCGTGAGCCACCGCGCCCGGCCTGGAATGTATTTTCTTGGTCATTCTGGCCCCTGAGTTCCTGCTTCTGCCCAGAGAGCGATCTTAGTCCATTTGTCCACCCAGCAACCTTCTTCCTTTATTTCAAAATCCACCCACTCCCCGCCCCATCACGTTGCGCCTGTGTTTGTGGCAAGCTTTGCTGATGGTCTGGAGAGATGAAGGGAAATTACAGAGCAGCAGTGACAGCTGCAAATGAGATAGTAGACAATGTGCTCTTGTAAAACCAGCCTCTCTTGAACATTTCTACAGCTCTGGTGCCCTGTTACTTGGTGCCCCACCCCTTTCTTCTTCCTCTCTCTGCCCTCTCTTATTGCTACCCTCTTCCTCTCAGAAATGCAGTCAAATTCCTCCCATTTTCCTTTGCGGTAAAGTTCTACCTTCTCTCGTCCAGAGTCCTTATCTTGGCTCCAGGCTCCCGCTGGGTGTCCTGGGGGTGGGCAGGTGTTTTATGAGAGTTCTTTACACCAAGAAGCAGGCCTCCTCCTCCCTAGGTGCCCTTTTGAGGGTGGAGTCTGGTTCCTTCTCCCACAGGAGTGGGAATGGGGCAGTGTCTGAGGCCAATGAGTGCCTGCAGCATTGCCCTTCCCAGGACTGGCCAGTTGAGGCCATCTCCACCTGTCTGGCCTGAGGCAGGTGCCTGTGTTGTGGGGACAGATCTCAGTCACCTCAGCGGCAGACTCCAGGCTCTGATCCCAAATAGCCCTGTGATTCATCCTGCTCTGTGACTTGTCCACAGGGAGTGGGTGCCCTGGCCAGGGGCAGGAGGGTCTGGTCTGGAAATTGTACTTGACGCTGGTGTGTCTCAGTCTCTGAGCTCAGGTGCACTCTGACACCCATCCAGGAGTCCACGGTGTGGCCCTCCACTCGGGATGCTTTGGGTTCTTGGATTCTCAGCCCCTCCTATAAAAAAAAAAAAAAAAAAAAAAAGATCATGTATCCCTCTGCTCAAAACCTGGGATGGTGCTTTGTCATAGTGGCCTGAACCAAGACAATGATTATTACCATTTGACAGGTGTGAACCTGTCAACTCCTTGTGGACCTGATTTGCATTTCCTGATTGCTAATAAGAGTAAGCATCTCTGGCTCGTGCCTGTAATCTCAGCACTTGGGGAGGCTGAGACCAGCAGATCACTTGAGGTCAGGAGTTTGAGACTAGCCTGGCCAACGTGGTGAAACCTTGTCTCTACTGAAAATACAAAAATTAGCCAGGCATAGTGGCGTGTGCCTGTAATCCCAGCTACTCAGGAGGCTGAGGCAGGAGAATCGCTCAAACCAGGGAGGTGGAGGTTGCAGTGAGCTGAGAACACGCCACTGCACTCCAGCCTGGGAGACAAGAGTGAAAGTCTGTTTCACACACACATACACACACACACACACACACACACACACAGAGATTCAGATTAATCTCCATCCTCATTGAACTTGACCCCACCCACAGCATTTGACCTAGGTCCTCACTCTTGAGTTTGGGAAACCCTTTCTTGCGTCTCTGGAGCTTTCACTCCTAGTTCTCTGCTCACCCCAGTAACTACTCTCTACTGGTCTCCTTTGACCTCTCAGCTCCATCCTTGGACCTCTTTCTCCTGTTTCACTTGTTCCTTAGGTCTTTCATCCAGTCTCATGGCTTTACTATCAAGCATAGGCTAATATCTTCCATTTTATAGCTCCTTCACCGAAGCCTCTGCCTGAACTTCATATATTGAACTTCTGATTCCATATTTCTCTACTTGGATAGCTAACTTGATATGGCTAAAATTCAACTCCTGATTCCCTCATCCCCAAACCTCCTCCTGAAGTCTCCCCATATCCATAAAAGGCAACTCCATGCTTTCTGCTGCTCAGGCCCCAAACCTTGAAATAATCCTTAAGTTTGTCCCATCAGTAAGTCTCACTAGCTTTGTCTTAAAAATTTCATCCTGCCGGGCGCGGTGGCTCACGCTTGTAATCCCAGCACTTTGGGAGTCCGAGGGGGGCGGATCACGAGGTCAGGAGATCGAGACCACAGTGAAACCCCGTCTCTACTAAAAATACAAAAAATTAGCCGGGCGTGGTGGCAGGCGCCTGTAGTCCCAGCTACTCGGCAGGCTGAGGCAGGAGAATGGCGTAAACCCGGGAGGCAGAGCTTGCAGTGAGCCGAGATAGTGCCATTGCACTCCAGCCTCGGCGACAAAGCAAGACTCTGTCTCAAAAAAAAAAAAAAAAAAAATTTCATCCAGAATCATACCACTTCCTACTCCTCCTCCCCTGCTAGCTTGGTCCAAGCCACTATCATATCATCTCTCATCTGGATGAATCCAACAGTATCTTAACTGATGTTCTCTGTGACCCTACAATGTATTCTCCAGACATAGAGCCTTTTAAGACATAAACAAGATCAAGACACTCCTTCTGTTCAAACCCTGCAATGAATGACTGCCCATCTCATTCAGAGCAAAACCCAAAGTTCTTGGAATGGCCTATGAGATCATCTTGCCTGTCACTTCCCTTCTGATCTCCTCTCGATTATTCTCTCTCTTTTACATGTATATATATATATATATATACACACACACACACACACACACACATACACACATGTATACATAAATACACATAATATATACACACATATATGTCTGTGTGTGTATATATATATTTATTTATTTTTTTTTTTGAGATAGAGTCTCACTCTGTCACCCAGGCTAGAGTGCAGTGGCATGATCATGGCTCACGGCAGCCTTGTCTTCCTGGGCTCAAGCAGTCCTCCCACCTCAGTGTCCTGAGTACCTGGGACTACAGGTGAGAGCCACCACATACAAGTAATTTTAAATTTTTTGTAGAGACGGGGTGTCACTATGTTGCCCAGGCTGGTCTTGAATTCCTGGCCTCAAGTCATCCTCCTGCCTCAGCCCCCAAAGTGCTGGGATTACAGGTGTGAGCACCGTGTCTGGCCTACTCTTCCTCCTGCTCACTCTGTTTCAGCCTATTTGGTCTCTGTGCTGTGCCTGGGGCCTGCAGGCACCCTTGTGCCTCAGGCCTTTGCATTGGCTGTTATGAGCACACCTCATTTTATTGAGCTTTGCTTTATTGCACTTTGCAGATTTTACTTTTTTTTTTTTTTTTGAGATGGAGTCTCGCTCTGTCGCCCAGACTGGAGTGCAGTGGCGTGATCTCGGTTCACTGCAAGCCCCTCCTTCCAGGTTCACACCATTCTCCTGCCTCAGCCTCCCGAGTAGCTGGGACTACAGACACCCGCCACCATGCCCAGCTAATTTTTTTGTATTTTTAGTAGAGACGGGATTTCACTGTGTTAGCCAGGATGGTCTCGATCTCCTGACCTCATGATCCGCCCGCCTCAGCCTCCCAAAGTGCTGGGATTACAGGCGTGAGCCACTGCGCCCAGCATTTTTTTTTTTTTTTAATTGAAGGTTTGTGGCAATCTCGTGTCCAGCAAGTCTATTGGCACAATTTTTCCAACAGCCTGTGCTCACTTCATGTCTCTGTCACATTTTGGTAATTCTTGCCGTATTTCAAACTTTTTCATTATTAATATATCTGTTATGGTGACCCATGATTAGTGATCTTTGATGTTACTATTCTGATTGTTTTAGGGCACCACGAATGGTGCCCAGATAAGATGGTGAACTTTTTTTTTTTTTTTTTTGAGACGGAGTCTCGCTCTGTCACCCAGGCTGGAGTGCAGTGGCGCAATCTCGGCTCACTGCAAGCTCCGCCTCCCGGGTTCACGCCATTCTCCTGACTCAGCCTCTCCGAGTAGCTGGGACTACAGGCGCCCGCCACCACGCCCGGCTAATTTTTTTGTATTTTTAGTAGAGACGGGGTTTCACCGTGGTCTCGATCTCCTGACCTTGTGATCCGCCCGCCTCGGCCTCCCAAAGTGCTGGGATTACAAGCGTGAGCCACCGCGCCCGGCAAGATGGTGAACTTAATCAATAAATGTTGTGTGTGTTCTGACTGCGCCACTGACCTGACCCTCCATTTCCCTGTCTCTTCCTCTCCTCTGGCCTCCCTATCCCCTAAAACACAAAAATATTGAAATGAAGCCCATTAATAACCCTACAGTGGCCTCTAAGTGTTCAAGTGAAAGGAAGAGTCACACGTTTCACACTTTAAATCAAAAGCTAGAAACGATTAAGCTTAGCGAAGAAGGCTGAAAGCTAGGTCTCTTGTGCCAAACAGCCAATTAGTGTATTAAAAATAAAAGTTCTTGAGGGAAATTAAATGTGCTACTCCAGTAAATACACAGATGATAAGAAAGCAACACAGCCTATTGCTGATAAGGAGAAAGTTTGAGTGGTCTGGATAGAAGATCAAATCAGCTACATTTCCTTAAACCAAAGCCTAATCCATAACAAGGCTCCAACTCTCTTTGATTCAATTCAGTGAGGCTGAGTAAGGTAAGGAAGCTGCAGAAAAGCTGGAAGCTAGCGGAGGTTGGTTCATGAGGTTTAAGGAAATAAGCCATCTCTGTAACCTAAAAATACAACGTCAAGTAGCAAGTACTGATGTAGAAGCTGCAAGTTATCCAGAAGATCTTGCTAAGATAACTGATGAGGTGACAACACTAAACAACGGGTTTTAAATGTAAACAAAACAGATATCTACTGGCAGAAGATGCCATCTAGGACTTTCATGGCTAGAGAGGAGAAGTCGACACCTGGCTTCAAAACTTCAAAGGAAAGGATGACTCTTGTTAAGGGCTAAGGCAGCTGGTGACTTTAAGTTGAAACCAATGCTCATTGACAATTCCTCAAATTGCAGGGCCCTGAAGAATTGTGCTAAACCTACTCTGCTGTGCTCTATAAATGGAACAATGAATCCTGGGTAACAGCATGTCTGTTAACCGTTATAATATGGTTTAGTGAACATTTTAAGCCCTCTGTTGAGACCTACTGCTTAGAAAAAAATATTTATTTCAAAATATTATTGCTCATGGACAGGCACTTGGTCACCCAAGAGATGTGGTGAAGACATACAAGGAGATTAATGCTTTTTTCATGCCTGCTAACACATTGATTCTGCAGCCCATGGATCAAGGAGTAATTTTGACTTTCAAGTCTTATTATTTAAGAAATACATCTTACAAAGCTATAGCTGCCATAGATAGTGATTTCTGTGATGAATCTGGGCAAAGTAAACTGAAAACCTTCTGGAAAGGATTCACCATCCTAGATGCCATTAAGGACATTGGTGATTCATGGGGGGAGGTCAAAACAGCAACATTAACGGGAGTTTGGAAGAAGTTGACTCCAACCCTCATAGATGTCTTTGAGGGGTTCGAGACTTCAGTGGAGGAAGAAACTGCAGATGTGTTGGAAATAGCAAGAGAACTAGAATTAGAAGTGAAGCCTGAATATGTGACTGAATTGCTGAAATCTCATGAGAAAACTTAAATATTAATATTTAGTAAACCATTCAAAGTAATGGCAAAACCACAATTACTTTTGCACTAAACTAATAGATGAGGAGTTGCTTCCTACGGGTGAGCAAAGAAAGTGGTTTCTTGAGACGGAATCTACTTCTGGTGAAGATGCTATGAACATTGTGAAAATGACAACAAACAATTTAGCATATGACACAAACTTAGTTGATAAAACAGTGGCAGGGTTTGAAAGGACTGACTCCAATTTTGAAAGAAGTTCTATTATAGGTAAAATGCTACCAAACAGCATTGC
Organism: Hylobates moloch; assembly: GCF_009828535.3. Classification (NCBI taxonomy): domain Eukaryota; kingdom Metazoa; phylum Chordata; class Mammalia; order Primates; family Hylobatidae; genus Hylobates; species Hylobates moloch. The sequence continues at coordinate 6,170,260 of NW_026652283.1, read as the reverse complement.
AGGCTACAAAGAAATATTTTATGAAAGGAAGAGTCAATCGATGCAGAAAACTTCATGTTGCCTTATTTGAAGAAATTGCCACAGCCACCCAAACTTCAGCAACCATCATTCCGGTCAGTCAGCAGCCATCCATTAAGGCAGAAAGATATGATTTGCTGAAGGATCAGATGATTGTTAGCATAATTATTTTTTAGCAATAAAGTATTTTTAAATTAAGATATGTACATATTTTTTAGACATAATGCTATTGCACATTTAATAGACTACAGTGTAGTATAAACATAATTTTTATATGCACTGGGAAACCAAAAATTTGTGTGACTCACTTTATTGCAATATTTATTTTAATGCAGTGATCTGGAACTGAACCTGCGATGTTCTCTGAGGTATGCCTGTACACTGAAATAGTTTAAATGTTCTTGTTTATTTTCCTTTTTTCCTTCTTCATTTTTCTTTTTTTGAGACGGAGTTCTGCTCTTGTTGCCCAGGCTGGAGTACAATGGCGCAGTCTTGGCTCACTGCAACCTCCACCTCCTGGGTTCAAGCGATTCTCCTGCCTCAGCCTCCCGAGTAGCTGGGATTACAGACATGCACCACCACGCCCGGCTAATTTTGTGTTTTTAATAGAGACAGGGTTTCTCTGTGTTGGTCAGTCTGGTCTCGAGCTCCTGACCTCAGGTGATCTGACCTCCTTGGCCTCCCAAAGTGCTGGGATTACAAGCATGAGCCACTGTGCCTGGCCCTTGTTTATTTTCTTGTTGTCTGTTTCCCCCCAATAAAAACATGTTCACAGGCCAGTCTTTTGTTTTGTTCACTCCTGTATCTTCACTACCTTAGAACAGTGCTTGGCACAGAGTGGGCCCTCAGTAACTATTTTTGTTTGTTTGTTTTTTGAGACAGTTTCACTCTATCACCCAGCCTGGAGTGCAATGGCGTGATCTCTGCTCACTGCAACCTCCACCTCCTGGGTTCAAGCGATTCTCCTGCCCCAGCCTCCCTAGTAGCTGAGATTACAGGCGCCCACCACCACACCCAGCTAATTTTTTTGTATTTTTAGTAGAGACGGGATTACGCCATGTTGGCCAGGCTGGTCTCGAACACCTGACCTCAGGCGATCCATCCACCTTGGTCTCCCAAAGGGCTGAGATTACAGGAGTGAGCCACCGCACCCAGCCAGTAACTATTTATTAAACAAATAAAGTAATGGACTATTATTATTTTGTTTTTGTTTTTGAGACGAAGTCTTGCTCTTGTCCCCCAGGCTAGAGTGCGATGGCGTGATCTTGGTTCACTGCAACCTCTGCCTCCCAGGTTCAAGCGATTCTCCTGCCTCAGCCTCCTGAATAGCTGGGATTACAGGCGCCTGCCACCAAGCCCAGCTAATTTTTGTAGTTTTAGTAGAGACAGGGTTTCACCATGTTGACCAGGCTGGTCTAGAACTCCTGATCTCAGGTGATCCACCTGCTTTGGCCTCCCAAAGTGCTAGGATTATAGGCATGAGCCACTGTGCCCAGCCCAAGTAATGGATTATTATGCCCTATGTAATCTAAATCAGAAAAAGGGGAAGTGACATCAGGAAGATGTGAGAGACAAGGAGAAGGTGGTAAGGTCAGTGGATCAGAGGTTCTGGGTAGGGTAGGGCTGGAGTGAGTTCAAATGACAGAAAGGGATTGGATTGAGCTAATGAAAGGTCTTTCTTTTCTACTTTACTGGCTACTTCATCTCAGTCTTCATTGCTGGTTTCTCCTCAACATTTAAAAAAATTTAAACAGTTTAAATGTAGAGATGGGGTCTCAAACTCCTGGGTTCAAGTGGCCCTCCTGCCTCAGCCTCCTGAGGTGCACTACAGGTGCACCCTTGTAGTGTACACCACTGCATCTGGCTCCCCTCAACATCTCGATCTCTAAAACTGGAGTGAAGTAATAAAAAAAAAATCTAGGGCAGTGTTTTTCAAATTGAGAGACACAGCCCATTAGTGGATCATAAAATTAAGTTAGTGGGTTACAACCAGCATCTATAAAAATGAAATATAATAGAATAGAATAGAAAATAGCAGGGCACATTGCATGCAGCAAGGATATATATCATATCATAAAAATTTCATTTCAATTTTATATATGTAGATATGGGTGTTTTTTTGTTGTTTTTGTTTGTTTTGTTTTTTTTGAAATGGAGTCTTGCTCTGTCGTTCAGACTGGAGTGCAGTGGCGCGATCTCGGCTTACTGCAACCTCCACTTCCCAGGTTCAAGCGATTCTCCTGCCTCATCCTCCCGAGTAGCTGCGACTACAGGCACCCGCCACCATGCCTGGCTAATTTTTTGTATTTTTAGTAGAGACAGGGTTTCACTGTGTTAGTCAGGATGGTCTCAATCTCCTGACCTCGTGATCCGCCCACCTCGGCCTCCTAAAGTGCTGGGATTATAGGCGTGAACCACCGCGCCCGGCCAGTTGTGTGTATTTCTATATGGTGTCTGTGTGTACTGAGTCACACATATGGTTGGGTCATGGACAAACAAGTTTGAAAGCTCCTGGCCACGAGAGTGAGTGAGGAGGTCCAGAAACCGAGAGTCCAGGTAATCGGAAAGATTTTTATCATAAATCCTGAAATTACCAAGACTTTCTAGGGGTAGTGCTCAAATACAGAAATGTTACCAGGGTTGAAAATCTTCAAGAAATGTCCCAGTGAGTCTGTAGATGGTTGGAACGGCTGGTGCTTACTCTTTTTTCCAAGATTTCTAATTCTAACCCTTTCCTGCCCATTCCTGGACTTCAGCCTGCTGTTGGCTCTTTCCTCACTAGCACACCCCAAACCTGCCTCCAACACTCTGGGTCCAGCCCCAGTGCCGAGTTTTCCCATTCATACCTCCTGCTGTCCCCAAGGGCACGTCGTGATCACAGCAGCATAATGACAAGATCAGCCGTCATTTACCAGGTCCCTCCATATGCTCTGTTTGGTAGGAATTGCCCCTTATTTATTTTATTTTATTTTATATTTTATATTATTTTATATTTTATATTTTATTATTTTTATTTTTATTTTAAGATGGAGTTTCACTCTTGTCTCCCAGGCTGGAGTGTAATGGTGCAATCCTGGCTCACTGCAACCACCGTCTCCTAGGTTCAAGTGATTCTCCTGCCTCAGCCTCCCGAGTAGCTGGGATTACAGGCATGTGCCACCACACCTGGCTAATTTTGTGTTTTTAGTAGAGTCGGGGTTTCACCATGGGGTCAGGCTGGTCTCGAACTCCCGACCTCAAGTGATCCACCCACCTCGGCCTTCCAGTGCTGGGAGTATGGGTGTGAGCCACTGCGCCCAGCCTGCCCTTCATTTTATAGAGGAGAGCCAGGAGTTTAGAGGTTAAGTGACTTGTCCAAGGTCACTCAGTAAGTGGCAGAGCCAGGGTTTGAGCTCAAGTCTGTTTCCCTCCCTACAAGGCCTTTGCAATGCACCCCACAGCCTGCCTCACCAGCTGAGTCACTCTTGCAGACCATTCTCACAGTATGAAATTAGATTTCATGCTTCGATAACAGCTACGAATCACTCCGTTTCATGAATAGTGGGGTCTCTCAAAGAGTTGAAAACGTTAAAATTCTTTTTTTTTCCCCCAAGACAGAGTCTTGCTCTGTCGCCCAGGCTGGAGTGTAGTGGCGCAATCTCGGCCCACGGCAACCTCCACCTCCTGGGTTCAAGCAATTCTCCTGCCTCAGCCTCCCTAATTGGCTGGGATTATGCCTGGCTATTTTTTGTATTTTCTTAGTAGAGACGGGGTTTCACCATGTTGGCCAGGCTGGTCTCGAACTCTTGACCGCGTGATCTGCCTGCCTCAGCCTCCCAAAGTGTTGGGATTATGAACATGGGCCACTGTGCCCGGCCTGAAAACGTTAAAATTCTTGAATGGCTACTGTCCACACTGCATGTCAACCCTGCCCCAGAGCTGTGTTGGGGACATAGAGAGAAAGTGAAGACCTGAAGACCCAGCTCCTGGCCTCAGGAGATTACAACCAGAGGACTGGAGACCTTAGAGATTAGACAGGTTATCTGCATTTCACAAATGCCAACACTGAGGCCTGCGTCACAGTGCAGGAAAGAACAGACGTCTTGGAGCACGAAGTAAGAATCACCTTGTTGCAATTATTTATCGACTCCTGGGTTACTCCCCATCATTTCTTGAAGGTTTTAGTGCCTGGTAAAATATCACTCTCTCTCCAACCCTCTCCCTGTAAAATCTTCAAAATCCAGAGCTCCTGCCCAGCAGTTTATACCTTTCACAGGTTGAGATGATGAAAGGACGATGTGGGGGATAGATGAGTCTGGCTCGTAAGTTGCTATGTCCCACTTGACTCCGGGTGTCTGGAGGCCACGTGCTCCAGGTGAGGCAGGACCCTCCCAACCCTGGGCTTTGGGGAATGAGTACTGCTTCGCCTGACCTGCCGTGGTAATTCCTTCCACCCTACTTGCCTGGTTTAAGAATGGGCATGTGATCATATCTGTCCAACGGGATGTAAGGAGATGTCTTCTGCGGGAATTCTGAGGATGTTTTTCATATTCTTTTTTTTTTTTTGAGAGGGAATCTCACTCTGTCGCTCAGGCTGGAGTGCAATGGTGTGATCTCAGCTCACTGCAACCTTTGCCTCCCAGGTTCAAGCCATTCTCCTGCCTCAGCCTCCCAAAGTGCTGGGATTACAGGAATGAGCCATCGCGCCCGGCTCATGTTCTTAAAAAAGAGACACACTGAAGGAACATTTTCCCTTCCAGCCTTTAGACATCGATATCACGATGACATACAGCCTTGAGTTGTGGTAGCCACCTTGTGTCTTTGACAGGATAAACACAAGGGCAAAAACCCACGCGCTAAGGATGGTTACGGCCGGGCACGGTGGCTCACGCCTGTAATCCCAGCACTTTGGTAGGCCGAGGCGGGCGGATCACGAGGTCAGGAGATGGAGACCATCCTGGCTGACACGGTGAAACCCCGTCTCTACTAAAAATACAAAAAATTAGCCGGGCGAGGTGGCGGGCGCCTGTAGTCCCAGCTGCTCGGAATGGCGTGAACCCGGGAGGCGGAGCCTGCAGTGAGCAGAGATAGCGCCACCGCACTCCAACCTGGGCGACAGCGAGACTCGGTCTCAAAAAAAAAAAGGATGGGCCGGGCGCGGTGGCTCACGCTTGTAATCCTAGCACTTTGGGAGGCTGAGACGGGCGGATCACAAGGTCAGGAGATCGAGACCACGGTGAAACCCCGTCTCTACTAAAACTACAAAAAAAAATTAGCCGGGCGTGGTGGCGGGCGCCTGTAGTCCCAGCTACCCGGAGAGGCTGAGGCAGGAGAATGGCGTGAACCTGGGAGGCGGAGCTTGCAGTGAGCCGAGATTGTGCCACTGCACTCCAGCCTGGGCGACAGAGCGAGACTCTGTCTCAAAAAAAAAAAAAAAAGGATGGTCAACCATGGAACTCCCCCTCCTCTGACCTTCCTGTATGTGACAGAAGTTTCTTATTGCTTAAAAATGTTTGGGTTGGGTGCGGTGGCTCATACCAGTAATCCCAGCACTTTGGAAGGCCAAGGTGGGTGGATCACTTGAGCCCAAGAGTTCAAGACGAGCCTGGGCAACATAGCGAAACTCTGTCTCTACACAAAAATTCCCATACACAAGAAAATTACCCCGGCGTGGTAGCACCGCCTGTAGTCCCAGCTACTCGGGAGGGTGAAGTGGGAGGATCGCTTGAGCCTGGGAGGAGGAGGCTGCAGTGAGCTGTGATTTTGCCACTGCACTCCAGCCTGGGTGACAGAGCAAGACCATGTCTCTAAAAAAAGTTTGACTTTGGGCTTCTGATGCTTGTCACCCAAAACATCCTCACGTAACGTGCAGCTTCAGATGGCCATAGAAGGCCAAGCAAAGTAGCAATGGGTTGCAATGAGGGGTGCAATGCCGGCTGCTAGAGCAGACAAGCCCAGGAGTCCTAGTGTTTAGTACAAGATATCCTGACCGGGCACGGTGGCTCACGCCTGTAATCCCAGCACTTTGGGAGGCTGAGGCGGGCGGATCACGAGGTCAGGAGATCGAGACCATCCTGGCTAACATGGTGAAACCCCATCTCTACTAAAAATACAAAAAATTAGCCGGGTGTGGTGGCAGGCACCTGTAGTCCCAGCTACTCAGGAGGCTGAGGCAGGAGAATGGCTTGAACCCTGGAGGTGGAGGTTGCAGTGAGCTGAGATCACGCCACTGCACTCCAGCCTGGGCGACAGCGCGAGACTCCGTCTCAAAAAAAAAAAAAAAAAGATACCCCTCACTGCATCCCCACCAGTGCACAAGCAGTCCTGCCGAGGTGCCTTTCACAAGGCCATTCAGGGATCCAAGATCCTTTCTTCCTTCCTCTAGATTCTTCTATTGAGCCGGTAGAGAAGAAAGAGCCAAGAAGACACACCTGCTTCTGTGCTGGAAGTTATGCTCACCACTTCCACTTTTATTCCACCAGCAAGAAGTGGTCCCATCATCCCTTGCAGATGCAGGGAGACTGGCTAGGCAGCCCCTTCCAGCACTGACGGCACCCTCCATAAAGGGGGCCGGGCTTCTGACAGTCAGCAGGAGGTCTCTGCCACAAGGTCTGATGATGGGTTGATGAGGCTTTGAGCTGGGCGTTGGAGGGAAGGAAGGACCTCATGAGGAAGAGAGGGAGGGACTCTAGGTGGGTGGTGGTGAGCACAGTATGTGTTAAGATAAACAGCTGATTCAGGCCCGGCGTGGTGGCTCACGCCTGTAATCCCAGCACTTTGGAAGGCTGAGGTGGGTAGACCACCTGAGGTGAGGAGTTTGAGACCATCCTGGCCAACATGGCAAAACCACGTCTCTACTAAAAACACAAAAATTAGCTGGGCGTCATGGTGGACACCTGTAATTCCAGCTACTAGGGAGGCTAAGGCACAAGAATCCCTTGAACCCGGGAGGCGGAGCTTGCAGTGAGCCGAGATCGCGCGCCACTGCACTCCAGCCTGGGCTACAGAGCGAAAAAAAAAAAAAAAAAAAAAAAGAGCTGATTCAAAGGAGATCGAGATCCATTTGGGGTAGGGTCTGCATTTGGTGTGAAGAAGTCTATAAATTTGGGTAAAAAGAGACCCAAATATAGGGGCCCTGTGTGTCTGAGTCAATCTACCCTTGTCACGTGTTCCCCGGAGTTAACTTGGAACCGTTGTGCAAAACAGGCTCCATCTGGGTCCCCACCTGTAAAGCATCAGGGATGAGGATGAATCCCACGATATCCAATGGCATGGGTAAAAGAAGACCTTTTATTTATTTCTGAGGAGGTGGAGTAAGAGAAGGGAAAATTTACAGGTCCAGCAAGGGTCGGCAAAACAGAGTTGGCATGTTCCAGAGAAGGGACCCTGGCATTTATTTGCAGGGGAAATATGAAAGTAGCCTTATTAAGGGAAGGACCCACAGCCTGCTCGGGGCCAGGCAGTCTGGATTTGAGTGCTAACTGGTGATAGCTGCCGGAACAAGCCCAGGCCCTGGAGACTCCCGGACCAGGGAATGCTGCAATTCCCTGTTAAGCTACTAGTTGTGGGCAGCTGAGCTTGGGGTGGCTCCTCCCACTCAGAGAAGGGGAATCCTGGATCCCAGTGAGCTGTTCGTGCATGCAACCCAGCTCAGAGTCACTTTCGGACAACCTGGCTCCTAGCACAACTGGAAGCTGAGGATTCTGTAATCTTTTGGTGAGCTGGAGTTCAACACTCTTACGTTTCAGTCAATAGGATTCCATAGGAAAAATGCCGTGTATTGTGTGTTTCCTATGTGCCAAGCACGTTGTATTTGCACCTGGTAGGTGGAACAAGCAGGGTTGGTGGGTTGCGATCTTAAAGCACCTTTCTAATGTCTCACGTTTTTCCTAAATTGTGGTCAGTGGGGGTAGTTGTTCCCTGGCTCAAGATAGATATGTGACCAGTCTCAGACTTTCTTGATCCCTTTTAGAGTGAAGTCCCATAGTGACTTCAAGCTGCAAAACACAGTCTTAATTCTAGAATGATGATGCTCAATTGTAGGTAACTGTCAAAGATTCCGATTATATTCAAGTTATGACAGCTTTCCCTCTGCTGGGAGAAGCCAGGCTGTGGGGAAGAGGGGGTGGCCAGCTTTTCCTTTCTTGCTTGCTCACCTAGGGAAAGTTTTAAGGGTCGCCTCTCCACAGCCCCCAGAGTCACCAGCAACAGCTGAGACATGCCCTCATGTCTCCTCATGGGAGACATGACTCCTCATGGGAGTTTCGTGGAAGCCACGGCCACCCAGCACTGCCACAGCAAGAAGGGCAGCAGGTGCATAACTGACCTGCAGATGAATCCAGCACCTATTCAGGAATATGCTCTCTACTGTCTTTTTTTTTTTTTTTTTTTGAGACAGAGTCTCACTCTGTTGCCCAGGCTGGAGTGCAGTGGCGTGATCTCAGCTCACCACAACCTCCACCTCCTGGATTCAAGTGATTCTCCTGCCTCAGCCTCCCAAGTAGCTGGGACTACAGGCGCCCACCACCAAGCCCAGATAATTTTGTGTATTTTTAGTAGAGACAGGGTTTCATCGTGTTAGCCAGGATGGTCTCGATCTCCTGACCTCATGATCTGCCCGCCTTGGCCTCCCAAAGTGCTGGGATTACAGGCATGAGCCACCACGCCTGGCCCTGGCCTGGTATGTTTTATTAGCTCCAATTTATATGAGGAAACTGAGGCCCAAGACACGCTAGTCGAGTGTCTGAGACAGAAGTTGTACATAGGTCTATTTCCCGTGTCTCTGTGCTTTCTACTGTAACCGTGCTCTTCTCAGGCTTGCTGGAACTTTGTGGTCCCCGGCGTCAGTGACCCTTTTCTTTGGCCCTGTTTCTCCATATGTTAAGAATAGAGAATGATCCCCATGCCTCCCCAGCTCCCAGTGTGGTACAGAGGATCAGTTGTTCAGCCCAAACTATGCTGAGGTCTGTGAGCACCGCTGCCTGTCCTTGCCGGGCATGTTAGCCTCCCTGGGTCACACAGTGCCTTGCTTGGCCAGGTCAGCTCTGGGTCCTCGACGCCTTGCAGAGTAGTGGAGATTCTACACTGGAATAAGAGCTGATCCTGACCAGGCATGGTGGCTCACGCCTGTAATCCTAGCACTTTGGGAGGCCGAGGCGGGTGGATTGCCTGAGCTCAGGAGTTCGAGATCAGCCTGGGGAACACAGTGAAAAACCTGTCTCTACAAAAAAAATACAAAAAATTAGACGGGCATGGTGGCATGTGCCTGTAATCTCAGCTACTCAGGAGGCTGAGGCAGGAGAATCCCTTGAACCTGGGAGGTGGAGGTTGCAGTGAGCCGAGATCCGTGCCATTGCACTCCAGCCTGGAGGACAGAGCAAGACTCCATCCCAAAAAAAAAAAAAAAAAAAAGCCAGGCGCAGTGGCTCACGCTTTTAATCCCAACACTATGGGAGGCCGAGATGGGTGGATCACCTGAGGTCAGGAGTTCAAGACCAGCCTGACCAACATGGCGAAACCCTGTCTCTACTGAAAATACAAAAAATTAGCCGGGCGTAGTGGCGCATGCCTGTAATCCCAACTACTTGGGAGGCTGAGGCAGGAGAATCGCTTGAACCCGGGAGGCAGAGGCTGCAGTGAGCTGAGATCACGCCACTCTACTCCAGCCTGGGTGACAGAGAAAGACTCTGTCTCAAAAAAAAAAAAAAAAAAAAAAAAAAGCTGATCCTGCCTGCATTTCCACAGTGGAAGCAGATGGTTTGGGGAAATCTAATTTAAAAGGAAAGAAATCAAATTAGCTCTCCAGGGGTCTGATGGCCAAGGCTTGAGTGAAGACAATTACATTAGATGCTCAGGACTCACCAAGGCGGCCTGAAGACTAAGGTGGGTAGGGTGGAAGCCACCCTGGGGCCCCTTATCCCTGGGTGGGTTTAAATCATGGCTGAAGGGGACAGGAGAGAGCTCAGATTGGTGGAATAAAGTCTTTAGACTCTAATGATGCCTGGCTTGGGACCCGTGAACCTGCAGCTGACTCTGCCATTTGACTTTCTGTGGCTCTCAGACCCTCCTGGTAACCTCTCTTCCTCAAAGAGCCCCACACACAGTCTTACCTCTTTTGGAGTGTGGTCAATTTAAGGAGAATGATTAAGAAAAACACCTCTCATCAGGTGCTGTTTGACAAGAATATCAGGACTATTTACTCTGAGACACCAAAGCCCCTTGGGATATCAAAACTACCATGTGGGGCCAGTGCGGTGGCTCACGCCTGTAATCCTAGCACTTTGGGAGGCTGAGGCGGGTGGATCATGAGGTCAGGAGTTCAAGACCATCCTGGCTAACACAGTGAAACCCCATCTCTACTAAAAATACAAAAAATTAGCCAGGCGTGGTGGCGGGCGTCTGTAGTCCCAGGTACTCGGGAGGCTGAGACAGGAGAATGGTGTGAACCCGGGAGGCGGAGCTTGCAGTGAGCCTAGATAGCGCCACTGCACTCTAGCCTGGGTGGCAGAGCAAGACTCTGTCTCAAAAAAAATAAAAAAATTAAAAAAAAAGGCTGGGCGCGGTGGCTCACACTTGTAATCCCAGTACTTTGGGAGGCTGAGAGAGGTGGGCAGATCACCTGAGGTCAGGAGTTCAAGACCAGCCTGACCAACATGGAGAAACCCCGTCTCTACTAAAAATACAAAATTAGCTGGATGTGGTGACAGGTGCCTGTAATCCCAGCTACTCCAGAGGCTGAGGCAGGAGAATTGCTTGAACCCAGGAGGCGGAGGTTGCGATGAGCCGAGATCATGCCATTGCACTCCAGCCTGGGCAACAAGAGCAACACTCTGTCTCAAAACAAAGACTACCTTGTGAGCTCAGTCAGAATGGCCGTCCCAGGCAGTCCTTGAGCCCGTCAGCTTGAACCAGAAAGGTGTCCCAGGGTGTTGGGAACAAGCCCTCCAAAATCTGGCCATAAACTGTCCCCAAAACTGGCCATAAACAAAATCTCTGCAGCACTGTGACATGTTCATGATGGCCATAACGCCCACGCTGGAAGGTTGTGGGTTTACCAGAATGAGGGCAAGGAACACCTGGCCCGCCCAGGGCAGAAAACGGCTTAAAGGCATTCTTACACCACAAACAATAGCATGAGCAATCTGTGCCTTAAGGACATGCTCCTGCTGCAGTTAACTAGCCCAACCTATTCCTTTAATTCGGCCCATCCCTTGGTTTCCCATAAGGGATACTTTTAGTTAATTTAATATCTATAGAAACAATGCTAATGAATGGCTTGCTGTTAATAAATACGTGGGTAAATCTCTGTTCGTGGCTGTCAGCTCTGAAGGCTGTGAGACCCCTGATTTCCCACTCCACACCTCTATATTTCTGTGCGTGTGTCTTTAATTCCTCTAGTGCCGCTGGGTTAGGGTCTCCCCGACCGAGCTGGTCTTGGCACCAGGGCATTCTTTCTGCCTACATTTTTGTGCTTGGAAGGTTGTGGAGCATCCCGAACATCAGTGCTGTTCCCTGGCCACAGGCAATTGGACCAGGGATTGGTAGTGTCCTGCCAAGGGGTGCCAATAAGGCTGCGTCTTATTGGTTGGAAACAAACTACCTGCTTAGATCCTTCCTGCTAAAGGAGCTTGCCTGTGAGATGCAGAGAGAAGCGGAGATGCTGGGGCAGATGCCATATGCAGCACTCCCATGAGCTACTGTCTTCGGGTCTCTGCAGAATTCAGCTTAGAAAGTGCAGAAACTCCTAAGTGGTGGTATAGCTGTTGAGATGATGAATATCCTTCCACCAAGCTCATTGAAGGGTTTGAATGCTCTCACCATGACGTCGAATATTAATAATAATAAAAGCAACAATTTCAGAGATAAAATATTATTTTGAAATATTTTGGGGTTGCCCATAAAAATGTTCACTGTTCCTATTACTTAATTTTTACTAGAGGTCCTTCCCTCACGCCCACCCCGTAAATGAATATAGAGCGGGAGAGAACTGCTTTCCTGGGTATTTGCTTGCAGACCCACATTTTTATAAGCGCCTAGAGATGGAGGGCATCAAGTTCCCCTGGATGCAGGAATCAGCAACATCTTCTCTGTAGCTTTTCCTGGAGCTCCCTCTATGTCCTGGGGCCCTCCACTCATGGGGAGCCTTTTCTCTGCTGGACAGCCCTGGTTTAAAGGGGTTTCCTTTATGTTCAGCCAAAATCTTTACTGGGGAGTTCTGCCCGTCAGTTCTCATTCTGGCCTCTGGGACAACATACATTCTGGTTCATCTTACAGCCCTTAAGATATTTGAAAATAAAAACAGTGTGTTGTTGGATGACCCCCCCCCAACCCCGCCAGGCTACAGTGCCCTGGTGCTTCACTCTCCTCTTGGGTGACAAGGTTTTTAGGCAGGCCCTCACCCTCCAAAAAAAGTTCTGTCCTCTCCAGGTCTCTGTAGATGGTCACCTTTCTTCTTGAGGAATGGCCCCAGAACAGAGCACCATATTCCCCTAGGGCCTGACTATCACATCTGTGGCTCAGTTGTCTCCATCTGGACACCTATCTGGATGCATCCTCTCTTCACAGTTTTGGCTTCTATTAAGTTTGTGGTAAGCTAAATTTCCACATCTTTTTTCAAATGAAATTTTTTTTTCATCCTGCATTTATGTAATGGGTTCTTTCACTCAAAAGATGTTCCAGGATGTTCCTGTCAAGTTTCCTCCTGTGATATTAATCCTGGAAGGCAGCACTGTGTGAAATATGCAGTGGAACTGGGAGAAAGATAGTCCTGGATTCAAACTGGTATCCAGCCTATTAACTATATGATATTGGGGCAAATATTTAACTTCTCTCAACCCTGTGTTTTCTCCAAATGTAAAATGGAATACAATACCTTTAACTCACTTGTTGTTTTCCAAACTTCACCATAGACTGAAAAGAAATCTAAATGCTCATATTTTCCGTCTGCCTTATAGCTATGAGTAGCCACGTGACAGGTTTCTAGTCAATGATGTACAAATGTGAGTTGACTTCCAGCTTGCCAGTGGAAGCTTTTGCATTTGAGACAGAAGAGATCATTTTGGCTAGCAGTTGTTCTTCCCCTACCTCTAGCTGTGAATGTAGAAATGGCTGGAGCTGCAGCAGCTACCTTATGACCGTGGGATGCAAGCCAAGAGAATCACAGAGATGCCATCTTCCACAGAGCAGAGCTGCTAAATCAACACTTCTAATTCCCTCCAGACTTAACATATGAGAAAAACCCTGTTATCTAACCAGCCAGATATATGCTTGCCCAGCTAACTTAAAGTGCTGTGGTGAGGACTAAGGGCTGCTAAACATATTGTACGGATTACTTGATTTTGTTTACTTATTCGTGTTGAGATATATCCTTTGGGTGTCATATTCTATTATTCCAGTCTCTGAGATCTCTTTGAACTATACTTCTGTTACTCAAAGTACTGGGTATTTCTCAGAGCCTTGTGAAATATACATATAATAACACAGTATTTAGTAAAAGTCTTTTTTTTTTTCCTTTTTGAGACTGAGTCTCACTGTGGCCAGGCTGGAGTGCAGTGGCGTGATCTCGGCTCACTGCAACCTCCGACTCCCTGGTTTTAAGCGATTCTCCTGCCTCAGCCCCCCGAGTAGCTGGGATTACAGACACGCACCACCACACTCAGGTAATTTTTGTATTTTTAATAGAAACGGGGTTTCACCATGTTGGCCAGGATGGTCTCCATCTCCTGAACTTATGATCCGCTTGCCTCGGCCTCCCAAAGTGCTGGGATTACAGGCGTGAGCCACCGTGC
>NW_026652283.1:6068642-6156466 GCF_009828535.3 Hylobates moloch | reverse complement strand
TCAACTGAGGTTGGGAGTTCGGGACCCGCCTGACCAACATGGAGAAACCCTGTCTCTACTAAAAATACAAAATTAGCCGGGTGTGGTGGTGCATGCCTGTAATCCCAGCTACTCAGGAAGCTGAGGTAGGAGAATTGTTTGAACCCAGGAGGTGGAGGCTGTGGTGAGCCAAGATCGGGCCATTGCACCCCAGCCTGGGCAACAAGAGGGAAACTCCATCTCAAAAAAAAAAAAAATAATAATGCAGGTGGAGTTAATAGGAGTTGAAAGACATTTGCAAACCAAATAGCTCTCAAAATAATTAAAGGAAACAAAAACCAGTCCAGGACATTGTCATAATTTTTTATTATGTATCAAATTGTCTTCAATATAAGTTACAACTTGATTAAAGTTGATAGACATTTGTATCTATTTAAAGACAAAAAAATTCTTTTATGTACAATATCTTGTCTAGAGTCTAGCAAATATAGTACCTTTCATTGCAGGATTTCTGCTTAATATAAGAAGCAAAAACAAACAACTGAAAAAATATAAACCAAAGCAAACCAAACCCCCCCGCTCAACTACAAATGTCAATATTGAATGAAGCATTAAAAGACAAACATAAAATAACTTCAGCTTTTATCTAGCAGTGCAGAATGAATACTAAAGTTAGTGGCAAAAAAACAAACAAGAAACAAAACAAACAAACAAAATCCCACCAATCTTCATGGGTAAACGTTCCTGCTCAGGGATGTAAGCTGACTCTAGACCATCTCGCGGTTCCTGCGGATAGCACAGCACAAGATCATACTGAAGATCATGCCAAATATCTAGGAGATAGGAAGAAACATGAGGATCAGGGTGGTTTGATCTGAAGGAAGGCTGAGGGAAAGGGAGAGACATGGGTCACCCAGTCCAAGACAAATGACAAGGAGAATGGCATCCAGGAGGCCAAACGAGTCAGAAGGTACTGAAGCAGGAGAGATGCAGGCCAGATAACGAGAAGGATGCGGGACGTGAGGAATCTGTGGGGGTCGGCAGTCAGCTGCACAAGCATTTTCCTTGGAGAACTTTCAGAGTGGGACAAGTACGCTCAGAGCCAGATTGAATGCTCAAATTCCAGGTTTTCCTATAGTCCATACAGGTTAATATTTTTGCATTTGTCTTTTTGTGTGTGTATTTAATATTCCTTTTTTTTTTTTGAGATGGAGTCTTGCTGTGTTGCTTAGGCTAGAGTGCTGTGGTGCGATCCGCCTGCCTTGGCCTCCCAAAGTGTTAATATTCTATTTTAAAAGGTATTGTTACATCTTGGCTGGGCACGGTGGCTCACGCCTGTAATCCCAGCACTTTGGGAGGCCAAGGCGGGTGGATCACCTGAGGTCAGGAGTTCGAGACCAGCCTGACCAACATGGTGAAACCCTGTCTCTACTAAAAATAATCAGCTGGGCATGGTGGCGCACGCCTGTAGTCCCAGCTACTCGGGAGGCCGAGGCTGGATAATTGCTTGAACCAGAGAGGCGGAGGTTGCAGTGAGTCGAGATCGCACCACTGCACTCCGGCCTGGGCGACAAGAGTGAAACTTCGTCTCAAAAAAAGAGAAAAAGAAAAAAAAGAAGGTATTGTTGTATCTTTTGCTGAAAGGTGCTTCATGCCTTTCTTAGATGCCGGTGAAAGGTGCAAATAGCCACTAAGAAACGAGGCGATTCTCTCTTTGGGGGCAGTCTGGCAAGAGGGCAGAGGCAGGCGGGGGTGGGGGAGACTCAGCCAAGGCCATCCCAGCGAGGACCATGTTCCGTCTGGGGCTCTCCCTCATGGAGAGAGGACATGACCCCAAGGAACCTGGTTGGCCCTTGTTGGTTTCTAGGGGCTGATTAGTGAGAGACCTCCTTCTGGCTGCCCATTTTCAGATGCACTTCAGGAAATGCAACAATTCCCACGCCGGTAGCCTCTAGTGAACTACTTTCTTAGGAAGAACAGCAGCAGGTGCGTGAGGAGACATGCTCTGAGGACTAGCAGCACCAGCACTGCCGCCCATGTGCCCTGAACCTTAGCGGCACAGACTGCGGCGGTGTCTGGGCAGAGCATGGGCTGAATCAATGTGAACTCCTCGGCCCCCTCCTGGGACTATGTCCCGCCACTCACCATGACCACGGCAATGCCGATGCCCACTGCGCCGATGATGTGGAATTTATTGTCGAAGACCTCTTTGATGGCATCAGGACAGGACTTGGGGAGACAAACCAAGACCTGGGTCACACACAATCCTTGCTCCTGGGGCACCTCCTTCCTCCCATGGCACCTGTCTCACCTGGGAGAACTGGTGGGCAGAGGGTGGGCTGGGGACAGGAGTGTTCGGGGATAAGAGGAGTTCTGGCTGGTGGATGGAAAGGGGAACAAAGGGATGGCTATGCTAGTGGATCCCTAAAATCTGGGCAGGACATCAGGGAAGAAGGAGGGCTAGGCCCTGCTTGGGGGTCTATTTCTGATATGGTTGTAAGGTCACTTTTTACTATTCTGGAGTTGGACATTAACTCTGGCTTACAGACAGGAGCCACTGACAAAGTCAGAGCGGGAGTCCAAGACTCAGAAGCACGCCTGCCCTTGAGAGCTTCCAGGCTGGCAGCAGTGGGCGGTGCCAGAACACTTGTCATTCCCTGGGTCCGGCCTTTGTTTTATTGCCCTTGAGTAAACAGAGGGCCCAAAGTAGGGGAGAAAGAGATGGGTACCCTGGGACCCCTTCAAAGGCAGAACGGGTCTTTCTGAAGCAGCACTTGGCTGCTGTCACTTTCATGCTTGCAGGGTTTGTCCAGAGCAATGGGGCGGGGACACCAGGATCCTGCTCTGAGTTTACCTTCACGGTGAAGGTTTCGAGTACGTCCTTCTTGGGGCAGATGTCTGAGATAAACTGTTCCACGCCCCCAGCCAAACCACAGCAGTTCAACTACAGCGAGAAAGCAGGGATGGGGATGAGAGAAACAAATTTTAAAAAGACGATTAGAACGTTTGCACTGGTCTGGTGCAGTCAGCACCCTGTGTGCAGACAAAATCGGAGGAGGGTGTCTCTGCCAAGGCGACATACCGCATAGTGGATGGCTTTCAGTGTTTCCCGCTGGGGCTCATCCTTGGTTTTCAGCTTGTTGTAGGTGTCCTTGTAAAACTCCTGGACTTCCTTAATCACCTACAATAGGCAGACAAGAGAGGGGCAGAGACGGCATTTTCACATCTTTCTCCACGAGCAAATGTTACGCATTCCATCTTGTTCTCCCTCTTTAAGCTCTCAGCCACCAGATGCCCGTGCTTGGACAATGTCACTGGGCAGATGGCAGCCGCTAGCGATGCCTTCTCTCGGGGCCTTTGGGCATTTCCCATCTCCTCCCACATCCTCCAGCAACCCACTCTGGCCGTTTCTCCCTTTCTCTTACACTTTGGTCAGTCCTTCAGCTCTACTTGGCTCCTAAATTGAATCTCTACGATCTAGAGGATAATAATAATTTAAAAACTACTCCTGACTTGACTATTTTCTCAGGCTTCCATCTTCTTTTTCTCTTCACTTAGGTATGAGTTTTGGCAAATTACTAAACCTCTCTGTATGGGGTTTCCACATTTGTCCCTACAGCTCATAGGTTATTGTGAGAATTTAAATGAGATATTGCATGTTAAGCCTTTACCACTATGTCCAGTACAAGAGTAAATCTGGAGGACGTGCCAGCTATTGTATTATAATATAGGGGATATATTATTATGTGCCTGCACCTGGTGCATCCCAATTTAATGGAAGTCTGTCCCTTTGATGCTCACCCACATCCAGTTAACAGACCGACAGCCAGCATTTTTCTTTCAGCATCTTTCTGACATTTTTCACAATGATGCCTGCCTATTTCTATGATCCCTGCCTATTTACTGCTTGGAGACATGTTTTTTTTTTTTTTTAAACAGAGTTCCCTTGGCTGGTCTAAAAGTAGTCAGTTATCTCAATGGAATGCTCACGTCAGTTACAGATGGAAGTCCTTGTTCCACTCTTCCCCGTTTCTCACTACTGCACTTGACTAGTCTCAAGAACAAAACAAAACAATAGGGTTCCTGCCTCCAGCATCTCTCTTCCTTCCCCCTTCCTGCTGAACATGACAAGGCAGCCCTTCCAGGAACACTACTCTGATATGGCCCATCCTGGTCCAAAACTCTGCAGGGCTCCCCACGTAAGCCCAAGCTCAGCCATGCTCAGCCCCTTTGACTGGAAGCCCCCTGCCTCCACTAACTTTCCTCCTGAACACATCTCTCATTCAAGGTTTAGGTCACGGCTCCCTTCTCTATGAAGTCAAAAGAGATTCCCTTCCCCACTCCACCTTTTCAAAACCCACAGTACTTTGGATATACATCACCTCTATGACCCTTGTCAATTTCACGTCTTTTCCCCATACTGGATGGCCAAGTCTCCAGATGTGGGGCCCATAGTTCAAACATCTGTGGGCCTTGCACATGCTTGGGGGCAGCACTTGGCTCATGGGGGCAGCACTTGAACACGTTATTTATAGATCAGAGGAGGAGGCAAGGGTGTCCAGCCCACAGAAAGCCTGTATTTCCTGAGTAATCTTTCTAAAAGTTGGGGGCAAGGGCTGCTGAGGTATGAGATGGACAGACAGACACACAGGCCCAATGGGTAGTTCCTGAACATCTACTATGAGCCAATACCATGGCTGGCACAATCTCACACAGGACAGTAAGTGCGCTGACATTCCCTGCCCCGAGGAGGGCACGTTCGCTGGCACACAGGCATGCAATGAGATAAGAGGCCTGGTCAACAGCTGAAAGCTGAACAAAGTGCCCAGCCAGGACCTGCCCCCTGCTTCACTGTCCCCCATCCCCCAACTTCCAAACCCAAGAGATCTCATGGGAAAAACCTACCTCATCCTTGTGGGAATATCCCCAGATGGCCGCAGCTATTTCAATGGCGAATATCACCAAGAGGAAGCCGAAGAACTGGAAGGCAACGAGGGGACGGGGTGAGAACAGTCCCAGCCAACCAGCCAGGAAAATCGAAGGGTATTTTGGGACAAGGAAGAAGGACAACTCCCTGGGAACAGGCATCTGGTGGCACAAATGAATAGCCTAGCAGGGGCAGGGAAGAAGTTCACAGAACAGGCAGTTAACCAAGCCCAAGACAGGCCACAGTGAGGCAAGGTGCCCGGACATGAGGAAAGAGCTGAGCACAGCTGAGCCCAGAACTAGCATTTACAAGGCGTTAGTTAAGAGTCAGTGAGCAGGAAACTACTATTGCTCACAAAAGACACAGAGATTTGGGCAAGTAAAGGGAGTGAATCCACTCCGTGGAGTTTGGAAAAGACCAAAACAGATTTTGAAACAAGAAGGAGAAGGCAAAGGTACCTGTGGATTCAGGGAAAAAAAGCAAACGTGGTCCTCGAGAAAAGGGGGAAACAAAGTCCTTTTAGTTGCCTAGGGGAAGCGATAAGACAGGCTCCAGAAAGGAAGAGGGGCGACGCCTCACATCGGGGAGGGGCCCAGGCTGAGGACAGCTCATGCCCTTTGGGTACCCTCTTGACCCCATCCCCCTCCATCTGTTCTGTGGGTCTGGGTCTGGGCCTGCTGAGGTTTTGGCGGTGGGAGTGGGTGGCTGCGGGGATGCTGAGGGGATACTCACCAGTCCCAGCATGCACTGGGACTCCTGCACAGCCCCGCAGCAGCCCAGGAAGCCCACCAGCATCATGAGGGCGCCGGCTCCGATCAGAATATAGACTCCTGCGGGAGGACAGAGGAAGCACACATGCGTGGAGACGTCAGTTCAGAGGCCCAGGCATCTCCGGCAATTCCTGTTTCCCTCTGCCTAACTCCTGCCTCCCCACCTCATTCCCCTCATCTCAGGGAAGAAGTTCCCTTTCCTTAAAATACAGCCTCCTCTGCCCCTAGGTCTCCTTCCCACCAGCCTCTCTTGCATGACTCTGCTTCATCAAGCTCATGCTCCTACCTTACCCTCAGCCCTTCTGGAAGGTGCCCATTAGCCCTCAGTCCAGGACAGAGAATATCCATGGGAATCCCTACATTCGGAATGCAAACTGGTCCAGTCTGTCAGCTCTTTCCAGCAAGATGAATCTACTCAAGCTAGTTAGCATACACCTTCCACACTTTGGCTAACTTCTGGGACCCTGCCTTACAGAGGACGCTGTCAGAGCAGATTTCCAGCAGGAAGGGGCTGTGCATACCTAGGCACCCCCCTACCCCAGGGGTGGGTAGAACCAACTCTGCCTGTTCCCAGAAGGGGGACCTCCTTTCCCTGTTGCTGGGTGGTGGTTAGGCACACACAGTTAGGAACACCCAAAGGCACCTCTTGGCAAAGGTCCAATACCTGACTAGTACAAAGGGACACAGATCTGGGTGTCAGAAGACCCGTCTTTTGGCCCTAACACTGATGCTAATTGCTGTGTGACCTGGGGTAAGACATTTTCCTTCTCTGGGCCTCAATTTCCTTCTAGTAAAATTAAAGAGGTATGTTGCTGGAAATTTCAAAACATCTCTATAGCATGCTAGCAAGATCTTAACAGTCACAACTCAGTTATTCCAGGTTAAGGGTGAAGAGGCTCCTCCTTGCTAAGGAGAGGATGAGTGACACCATTACTAAGCCCTTGATCTGAGTGGCTCATGGAAAGGAAGTGAGAGAAGGGCAGCAACTTCTATAACTTTTGCCCAAACCCAGAACAATGCAAATTCCTGGGGCACAAACACAGTGGAGCAGCATTGGCCCCATTCGTTCCACAACCCACCAAAGGAATGCCCAGAGGTGCCACCCCACAGTTCTATTCTTGAGAAGCCACAGCTGTTCTGCAGGGACTACTCCCTTAATCAGCACCCCCAGCCCTACATGGGTCCCAGGGGAAACCAGCAGAGAAGTCTCTGTGCCTCCCTGTCTTGCAGGCACGTTCTATCTAGCCTTGGGAGAGGCTACTGTCACATGTTGAGAGCACCAGCTCTGTGACTCTGGGGAAGCCACTTAACAGTTTACTATCTGTAAAACAGGAGTAGCAATAATGCCCATTTCCAGGATTGCTGTGAGGATTAAGTGATATAATCCACATGTGCACAGCAAATGCTAGCTGTTGTTAATCTCAGTTATACCAAGCATGAGTAACAATCATTAATAATCACCATGGTGAATTTTAACCTGCTGCTGTATGCCTACTGTCCTTTCACTGGGAGCAGAGCGATATCCTTGAAGTAGGGGCTGAAAACACACACGCGAGAGAGAAAGTCTGTGATGTTTCCCCACAATACACAGCAGGACACTCGATGAGAACCCTCGGCAGGTGACACACTGACTTCACTATCCCACATCTGCACCCCAAGCAGGGGTGAGGATTTGCAGGCAACAAACCACGCAGTCTGCCCGCAGCTGAGGCTCACGGGCAGCACAGAGCAGAATGCACACAGAGAGCGTTTGTTCCTCCCCCTTCTCCCCCCACATCCGTCGTGAGGTCAAGTCACGTGGGGTTACTGGCAAACCCCACGTTGCAAGAATGTGGGTATTGTTCTTGTGCATGCCTGGCCCAGACTGGGCAAGGGGACAAATGTAGCTTGTCCTCAAGTCAGGTCGCATCTTCCTGGGCAGTCAAACACTGTGAGGCCACAAGCTGGGCTTGGGGAGGCTGTGCAGCCCCACGCATGGGGCACTGGGTGAGAGGGCAGCCTCCTTTGCTTCTCTCACATGGGGACAGTAGAAAGGCCTCAGTTTCTCCCCATCTCATGGGGGCAAGTCAAGGAAGGATGAGGTCACTCCTTTGAGCTCCATAGCAGGAGCTGAATAAACAGGAGGTATTAAGAGATCAAAAGGATTTACAAGCACTGCGATACAGTGGAGTGGGAACGAACAGGCAGACATGTTTTCTGTAAGTCCAGATCCCAGTTCATGAACCTGGCGGTCCTGGCAGAGGCCAAGGGAGTTGGATTAGCTGCAAGTGAGCTACTGAAGAGAAAAGTATTTCCCACGGAGAGAGAGAGAACATGCTCCTAATGGGGCTTGTGGTTAATATTAAATATTCATGCTAGGGCTCAGCAGAGGAAGATTTTAAGATCAAGGGTTTTGTGGGCTTTAAATCTTGCGTGGATGGCCACAGATCTGCAGTGCCTAGCTTTAGCCCTCTCTAGTCAGGGGAAAAGGGAAGCGATCCCTGGCAGCCGTGTTCGGGGACTCAGCAGCAGCCGGCAAGCTATAGGACAGCTCATGTGGAAGCAGGCCCCATGGAAGTCACGGAGCCACTGCAGGGCTCGGGCTGGCTTTTACAAGGGCTCTTCAGTGCTTCCCTTTGGAAAGGCTACTCATCGCTTATACCCCAAGCTTGTTAGCCAAGGCTGCTGTTGATAAATGACAAAGTGTTCCCCCTTATAAAACAAGTGAATGTTAGCTTGCTGTCTGAGTCATGGAAAAAGTTATCCATCACAGAGCCTTCTCTAGGATTACAGTATTAATTTGCTTAAGGGTTGTTTATTCTGCTTTTTTCAGGCTGACATTACAGGCCTAGAAAAAAAAAACGCTGGTGTAGCAGCAGTAGCATATGCCAGGGTGTCCTTTAAACAAGAAATGGAACAGTGTTTTTCACTGTTCATCAGGGCTCTCAGCTTAGGCCAGGGAGAGGACACAGCAGGCTCCCCGTCCCTACACCAGCTCTGTCTTGCAAACAGCACTCACCACGCCCGTTTGTGTGAAGGAGAACAAAATCCAGTAGGGCCTCTGGCCTGCAATAAAAGTTTATTATATCCAAATAACTCCATCAGGTGTTCAAAGGAGCCCTACCTCTGCCCCGACTGGTTCTGTCTTGGTTCCCGCCCTCCCAAGTTCACAGGAATAAGCGCCACAATGGAATTCCATTTGCCACACACTGTACTTCTTTGCCCCAGAGGGGAGTGGGTGTGTAAGCTGTGCCGTGGTTGTGTAAGCCGTGCTGGTTTCAGGAGGGAGAAAAATGAAGCCCAGAGCAACAAAATGAACTGCCCCAGGTCACAAGCCAGGATGGGGACACCAGCTTACTGAGGCCAAGTGTCGCGTGTCCTGAAAATCACCAGGCACCTTATCATGGATAGGGGGCTGGCCGAGGAAGGGCGGGCATTCATGGCCTCTGGCTGGAGCCCCCCTAGATGCCCTCATTCAGCAGCCATGGTTCTGGAGGGACACCAGGGAGGTGGGAAAGGCTGCTGGCCTGGGACCAAGAAAACGAAGTTCCCCAACATGTTTGCAGCCTGGGATTAGGGATCTTGCTGACGGGCTGTATCTCCAGGCCTGGGTTGGAGAGAAGGCCCATATAAGGCTGTCAGCTGTTCTGGACTCACCATAGACTGTTCTGAATGTTGGAAAGGTTTTCACTTGCTTTTCTGCCTGGTTATATACTCTTTCTCTACTTGGTAAGCTGTGGCCCCACTGGAGAAAAGACACCCCTGGGCTGTTCGGATTTCCTGAAAAGTCAGCTGCATGGTCAGGCTGGCCTATGGGTTGCTCTGCAGACAGTTGGTGGCCCAGTGCAAGGGGCGGTCACCTCATGACTATCCCTTGGAAAAGCAGCCAGGGTGTGGCTGGCACTCCAAGCTCATCTGCTAGGAGAAGGGCTCTGGGCCAATACAGAAGGCTGGTCTCACAGCCTCGTGGGGAAGGGGACACAGAGCGACACCTCCTTGGCCCTTTGCCCACGGACGACAATTATTATTTCCTAAAGTGTTCAGTGACGTTCAGGGCACAGCCCAGACCTAAGCAGTGCTCACAGTGCTGTGCTGCTGTTCTTTTTTTTTTTTTGAGATGGAGTCTCGCTCTGTCTCCTAGGCTAGAGTGTAGTGGTATGATCTCAGCTCACTGCAACCTCTGCCTCCCGGGTTCAAGAGATTCTTGTGCCTCAGCCTCGCGAGTAGCCGGGATTATAGGTGCATGCCACTACGCCCAGCTAATTTTTGTATTTTTAGTAGAGGTGGGGTTTTGCCATGTTGGCCAGGCTGGTCTTGAACTCCTAACCTCGGGTGATCTGCCTGCCTCGGCCTCCCAAAGTGCTAGAGGCTGAAGCGGGCAGATCACCTGAGGTCAGGAGTGAGCCACTGTGCCCAGACACAGTGCTGCTGTTCTAACCTCAAATGCATCATCCCCCTTGCCAGCGCTTCTGCAAGCAGAACGAAGTCTTCAAAGCTCCGCTCTTTTCCCAGGACGGGGTGTAGCTGCAAAGGATCTGTATTTCCCTGGCAGAGCTAAGTGGACAGTGGCCCTTAGACCCCAACTAGGGGATCTGTGTCTCTGTGGGGTTATGCTTTCAAATCACCCTCCTGGTCACTTCAGATAGGACCACTGGCCACCAGGGCGGCCCTGCAATGACCTGCAGGATCTGAATCCTGTGAGGTTCCCAGAGGTGAGCCCCAGCTCCTCTAATGGCACTCACCATTCTCCTGCCACCCCGCAGCTTTCCCACCTGCCAGCTGCTGGCTGGGCCACCGACACGGGGGTTTCTCTCCCCGACTACAACTTGGGTGAAGTGAAAGGGCCAAGACAGCCCCACCCCATCCCTGCCAATGGGGCACATTCAGCCAGTACAGACCTTTTCCATTCCTACAGAGGGAGAACCCACCACCTGGCAACGACAACCCGAGAAGCAGCTCTTTTAGGCCTGGGTTCAAAGCCTGGCCCTGCCTCCTGAGGGAATATAAGCTTAGACTAGTTACTTAAGCTCTCTAGGCCTTGGTTCCTGCACTTGTGAGATGAGAATCATTCCATACTCCTCGAAGAGTTAAGGGGATTAAATTATATAATACGCACAAGACAATGAATGACACACAAAGAAGGGGGCTCAAAAATATTAGTGTCTCTCGGCCAGGCGCAGTGGCTCACGCCTGTCATCCCATCACTTCGGGAGGCCGAGACGGGTGGATGACCTGAGGTCGGGAGTTCGAGACGAGCCTGACCAACATGGAGAAACCCCGTCTCCACTAAAAATACAAAATTAGCTGAGCATTGTGGCGCATGCCTGTGATCCCAGCTACTCAGGAGGCTGAGGCAGGAGAACCGTTTGAACCTGGGAGGCGGAGGTTGCAGTGAGCCGAGATCGCGCCATTGCACTCCAGCCTGGGCAACAAGATTGAAACTTCGTCTCAAAAAAAATAAAAAATAAAAATAAGAATAAAAATGTTAGTGTCTTCCTCCCAGTTCCATCCTCTTACCCATGAGATTCTTACCTCCCACATCTAAAAATATAAACAATCAGCCATAGAGGCTTTGGGTAACAGAAAAGAAAAAGCGGGTTGTTAGAAGCACCCAGGACAAGGGAGGACTGAGTCTCTCTTTGGAGACATATGCGCAGGCCACAGGGCTTTTGCTTAGGAAAGCGGGCCTGACTGTGCCTGCTCCTGCCGGCAGACCTGCTCCCCCAACACAGGGCTCCCTTCTGGAACACGGTGTGGAGTGTGGAGCGTCTTCCCCAGCACCCGCAGCCGGCTCCTCCCTCCTGCTCTGCAGGACAGCATTCTAAGCCTGTCACAGACTCGCAAAAATGTTCTGTTGTTAAAACAAGTCAGGGCGCTATAGAAACCTGTTCCCTAAAAACTCTGTGTGCATGTGTAGTTTTTTTTCTAAACATACATTGTGCTTTCTCTCGCTTTCTTTCCGATAATAGAGAGACACACCCCAAAAAACCCCAGCTCACAATAAAAGGCAGTAAACCCAGCAAAACTATCCACAGGGCTCAAATGTTATGCAACCAAATGAGCTGTTAAGACTCTCCCTACCCGGTTCAAGAGGTGGGAAAGGGAAGGTCTACACGGCTGGCCAGCCTTGCTTCTCCCTGAGGGACTGGGAGATAACTGTTTTCTCCTTCCTTTGTAAAAATAACTTTTTTGGTGGGTGGGAAGGAAGTGACCAAACTTACACTTTGAGCCTGACAACATGTCAGCATCATCCTAAAAATAGGAGGTTTCCTTTGTTTCTCACAAATGAAAAGTTTCCTACCTCCAAGCCAGGCAGAGTACAGCCACAGAGTCTGAATTCACGCAGACGCGGGCAACTGAACTTGGCAGGCACCAGGCTCCCCCTCCTCTGAAGGGAGCTTTGACGTGGTGATACGGCAACGAGAGGGACAGAATGGTGCTAGCAAGGCTGCCAAGAAGCCTGAGTGTAGAAAGAAACCTGCCAAGTCTGTTCATGTTCAGAGGATCCCAGGCAGGTTTAAACTGGAAGCCTCTCTCCCAAAGCAAGAGTCGTTTCAAAAACAAACAAATAAAACTAAACACTACAGCATTTACCCCAGTACCAGGGATCCAAAGGGCTGGGTGAAGTCCATTCTAGTCTCTCCTATTGTTGCTGTGTTTTCCAGGAGGCGGATGTTTTTCTGAGTCTCAGAGTCCCTATCTGAATAGTGAAGAGGAAAGCTGTCTATATCTTCTTCCAGCACTGCAGATCCCCAGGACGAAGCTTTTTGAATTAAGGAAATGATGCAGGATAAGAAGACTTAATCAGGAGAGAGCATCAGAGATGAGAACAGAGGTTCGTAAACCCTCAAGAATGGGTCCAACTTTGGCAGAGGATACATCACATCAGAGAACCATCAACATGCCCGACTTGGCCATCAGGAAAAGAAACCACATCAGTTAAATGCAAATTCATAGGCACAATGACACACACAAAAACTGCACAACTTGAAAGGGACATGACTGGCCAGTGTGGCCAGAGCAAAAGTCTTTCCCAAGCCCAAGTCCCTGGGTCAACATGGGGCCTGCAAAGTTAGAGGAACTTTGTTGGAGCCAGAGTCTGAATCCACCGAGCCTTCCCCGTCTCTCACCTGTGTAGAAGCTGGAATTATTATTATTCGTTTCTTGCTCGAAGATGCTCTTGGTCTGAGAGTCGAATCGGAGCCATAGTCCAATGGCAAGGACAGCAATCCCGGCAAGCTGCAAGACATACAGGACGTCAGCGTTAACTCTGGCTGCCAGCAACAACGCAGTCCCCTCGCGCTCAAGGGTGAGACTTGCAAAGGACTTTGTGACCACCCTTGGTCTCTGCCCCTCATATACGCCTGGTAGTTGTAGATGCCATTACTGGGTATGTTTGATTCATTCAGATACTAAAAATACCAGCAAGCGAGGAATAAACAGTGACCTACTTGCCACCCATTGGCCGAAGGGGTATTTTATAGGCAACAGAACACTATAAAGCAGTGAAAACGAATAACTCTAGCTACACGCAACACCATGAGTGCATCTCACAATGCTAAACCAAGAAGCCAGAGCCACAGGAACACACACAATACGATTCCATGTAGTTAAAAATCGCTATGCTGTTTAGGGATGCACACAGAGCTAGATGCTTACATGTGCCTATAAATGATAAAGGAAAAGCATTGTCATCAGGTGAGCAGTGATGCTTAGGTGGAGGGGGAAATTAGGCTCAGGGAGGTGCCAGGTGGCTGGGGGTGTCCTATTCTAACTGTTGACTTGGGTGATGGTTACACAGTTCCAGACACACGTGCACCGGGGAGGGCAGCTGCAACGTCCCTGGAGACCTGCTGCTCAGTAAATGACATGTCAGGGCCTCCCCTCGCTGGCACTGCTGAACTAGATGCTGTGCAGGAGGCCTCCTGCCAAGTCCCCCCAGTGCCAGCTGAGCTCCCTCGTCGCCGCCCGTACCAGGGCTTGCCGGGGGGAGTGACACAGGCCTCCAGTGTGGTAGCCGGCTGGACGCAGGAGTGGGTGGGCCCAGGTTTTGCTGGTCCACCCTCCTCAACAGAGGCACTCTTATGTCAGAGCCTGCTCATCAGGGACCTTGGTTCTCAGCTCCAGGAGCTGGTGATAGCCCATGGTGTGGATAGGCCTCTCTTTCCTTCCTTCTTTTCTCCTCTCCTTTCCCTCACGATATGTCATCGAGTGTGGGCAAATTGGGTGGACAGCGGAGGTGGCAATACTGGGAAGGGCCACCCAGACCTCAGCCTGCAGCAGTCACCACCTCACCTACCTGCCAGGAGCATAAGCAGATTTGCTCCTGTCAGGGAGGTGTGCTTCCACCACAAGGGGCTGCAGAGTCTAGCTTCATATTCTATTGCTTCAGCGTTCCCATCTGTAAAGCAGGGATTGTAAGACGCGGCCCTTCCCTACCTTGTAGGTATGGCTAAAGAATAAAGGAGATAATATCAGAAGTGCATCTGAAGAGGAAGGTACCAAATGGGCTCTGGGAGAACAACCTCACTTTACCAGCATGAAGCCCCACCAGCCCTGCACTCCCAGCCTGTGGACTGTCGCTCAGCATCTTCTCAGTCTCTCAGCCCCACCTTAGGGCAGGCAGCTCCAAACATTGCTAAGTACTGTACGATGCCACGTGCCCCGCGGCTGGACAAGGCAGAGAGAAAAACTCACACAGGCACAGAATTTGAGAGTTAAAATGAACTTGAGAGTTCTGAGTTGAAACACAAGTCTGGTTTTCCTTCTTAATACAAGGCCAGTGAGGGAGGGTCTCCTGGCCTAATCCAAAGGCAGCAAGCAGATCACCGTTTGGTTGGGGAGAAGTATGAGTCTCCACTGTCCTGGACCCAGCAGGGTACTCGCATTCAGACCATGGGTTCCCCGACCAGGAGCACCACAGTTAGCTTAGGCGGGGAGGTGGGCCCTGCTGGGAGCATGCTGGGCTAGAAGAGGTATGTGGCTTGAATCCACGTACACAAGGGACTAGACAAGCACACACTGGGCGGGTCTTGACTCTGTAGGTGGCAAGTCCTGGCCTGGGTCCCCCAGGGTCCCTGAGCGTTAAAAGTACAAAGGTGGGCCAGGCGCGGTGGTTCACGCCTGTAATCCCAGCACTTTGGGAGGCCGAGGCAGGTGGATCACGAGGTCAGGAGATTGAGACCATCCTGGCTAACACGGTGAAACCCCGTCTCCAGTAAAAATACAAAAAATTCTCCGGACATGGTGGCGGGCGCCTGTAGTCCCAGCTACTCCAGAGGCTGAGGCAGGAGAATGGCATGAACCCAGGAGGCGGAGCTTACAGTGAGCCGAGATCGCACCACTGCACTCCAGCCTGGGCGACACAGCGAGACTCCGTCTCAAAAAAAAAAAAAAAAAAAAAAAGTACAAAGGTGATACCTTCCCTCCTTCCACCCCAACCCTATGGAAGCCCAGTCAGACCCCTGGGAATGGAAGACTGAGGCTGCTGGCCTCCTGGACATGAAAGCATTAACCTGAAAACTGTAGGCTGGAGCTCAATTTCGGTCCACATTTAGCCACAACCTGTTTCTCACCCTGGTCCTCCCTCTATGCTCTTGTGCGCACAGGGAGATAGTGAGACAGTGCTCATTACCATCCTTTTTGCTCTAGGCTTGTGCTTATCAAGCAATTATCTCCCAAGTAAGTCATCTTACTTCCCCTGATGAGTGAAGTTATGACCCCACCCCTTATCTGCTGGGAAAACTGAGTCGCAGAAAAGAATGAAAAGACTCCCAGGCCTGCCAAGGAACTAAGCTGTAAGATGAGATACAGCTACGCTCTGCACAGCAGCCTCTCACGGGCAGGAGCTGCGTCTCTCTGGGAATGTTCCACGCTCGGATGATGACAGGGTACCCCAGTGGACCCTCCAGGGGTAAGGCCCCTTCCGTCTTATAGAGAGCCCCAATGTCAAGGATCCTGAGCCAATATGTTAAGTCCAGTCATTGATCCGGTCTCTGTGCACAGGTGGTAAGAAGGATGCTGGGCTGGAGAACCGGAACCAGGAGGGAAAAGGAAGCATCTCAGGTCTTATCTTGGCCAAGGGCCGGGCCAAGCCTGGAGTCTGGAGTCCCCCATATTTGGACCCCACCTTAAACCTTACATCACGCGGCTTGGTTGTCAATGCTACAACATTTCACTACAACCAGGAAGGAAAAGCAGCTGGCTCTGGAAAAATGGGAAAAGCTGCCATAGATCTCGGTCTCATAAGCTTAACAACTCACAGTAAGAGAGGAGAAAGATTCAAGTAACCCAGAGAAAAGGTAGGGCCAGGGACATGACTGGGAGCACTTGGACAAAAATCAGGATTGAACCCTGCTGCCTTTTCTGACAGAATGACTGAGTTAACCGGCCGGAGGGGACACTATGTGAACCATTAGCTGCCCCATTTTCTGTAACGCTGTTGGAGAAATCGCTCCAGTTGGCTGAGTCACAATGGCTTGGGGTCACAGGGTCACAAAACTTGTATAACCAGTGCCACCCAATAATGCCTTTCATGGTTGTCAGGCAGCGCTATCTAAGGAGCTCTGAAGTATTTTCTAGGAGAACTCACTTTCTGGTGTGGCATAGAGGGGCTCCCCTGCCCCCATCCGGCTTTCACCCCAGCTGCTTTATTTTTTGAGACAGGGTCTTGCTCTCGTCACCCAGGCTGGAGTGCAGTGGTGCGATCATAGCTCACTGTAGCCTTGGACTCCTGGGCTCAAGCCATCCTCCCACCTCAGCCTCCTGAGTAGCTGGGATAACAGGTGCATGCTGCTAATCTTGGCTAATATTTTAAACCTTTTTTTTTTTTTTGGTAGAGCCAGGGGTCTTGCTATGTTGCTCAGGCTGGTCTTAAATTCCTGGCAAGCTATCCTCCTGCCTCAGCCTCCCAAAGCACTGGGATTACAGGTGTGAGCCACTGCGCCCAGCTTCAACTACTTTAATAATAGGAGAAACTAAACGGGAGGGGCCAGGAGCAAGAAACAAAGAGAGCTTTAACCCTTAAAAGAGGGCGCCAAGTCAATTATTCAGGGACTCCATAAATGAGAATACAGGAGTCCGGGAAGCCAAGGGGTCGATGGCTTCCTCCCAGGTTAATTAACAGACATATGGCGGCATGCTGAGCATGCAGTTTCCTCGATGGCTACCCCACTGCAGCCTATCATCGCAGGAGCAGAGCAGGTTTGATGCGGATGCTGAATGAGACAGTGCCCTGTTCCCAGGGCTCTGGAGAGAGGATAGCAACCTGCAGTATGCCCAGCTGGTCGGGCGGGGATGCAGGAGAGAGCCCACAGCTTCTACTTCCAGCTCGCGGCCCTGCCCATCGTTTCCTCTTTTGTTTCCAAGAAAAGCCAAATGGAAACATTCTGGTTTTGCTGGGAAAAGCTCCTTTGCTATCTGGCCAAAAAAATGGTTCCATCCCTTTGAGAGGGCTGAGAGGAAAAGGGTCATTTTTTCCCATTGTTTTACTGGAAATTTCTTCGTTTCTTCACTGGTGCTAGGCCCTGAGAAAAACATGAGCCAAACCTCAACTGAGCACAGTCTACAAAATACTTGCCCAGTCCTTCTCCAAACTGTCAAGGTCATGGAAAACAAGGAAAGACAGAAACTGTCACAGCCCAGAGAAGACTGAGGAGGCATGACAACTGTCCTGTGGTGTCCTGGATAGGACCCTGGAACAGAAATAGGACGTTACATGAAAAACTAGTGAAATCCGAGTAAGTCCGGAGCTCAGTTAACAGAATGTACCAAAGGTGGTTTCCTAGTTGTGACAAATGAAATGCAGTAATATGAGACAGTACAATAGGGGAAACTGGGGAGAAGGATGAGCGAATTCTCTACACTATCTCTGCAATTTTTCTGTAGATCTAAAATTATTCTAAAGCAAAGTGTATAAAACAATAAAGAAGTGGGGGCCTCTCTCTCAAAGCTTCCTGTCTCCTTCAAGAACCTGCTCCATTAATTAACCTCTTTCCTGACTGTGCAGGTCTGCCTCTGCCACTTTTTTGACCTTTGTGAAGACACAGACAGGTCTTCCTAACCTAAAAATCCAAATACAACAAAACCAGAAATAGAACCCTCTTTTTCTTCAACCTCACAGCTCCTTCAGGGTGCTCTCTGCTTTCCTTTCACCCCTGAGCTGGCGGCTTAACCACCTCCAAGTCCTCACTGGCTCGTCACTACATCTCTCTCAACCCGAAAGGGGTCGCGAGTCTTAAGACTTTTGCTGAATCCTCATGTTTTGGGATCCCGCAGCAGCTGACACCACTGAACCCTGCCTCCTCCTTGTCTGCTCCTTAGATGCAATCTCTCCAGGTTTTCTGAGTTCAGCCTTGTGCATTGTGCCTCTGCTAGTGCAAGTCCCTCCTCCTGGAATGCTGTGTGGTCGCCTAAGCCAAGCCTGCTGCTTCCCCACCCATTTTCCCCCATTCCTCCCATGCAAATGGCAAATGCAATCCCTGAGCAAGCCAAGCATGTGAGCAGGCCAGTGTCGCATCCGTCCTGTCCTCTCCAGCATCCGCGATCCGCACTCTCTGCCCTTCCTCTATCTGGGGCTTGCCTCCCGTCTCAGCAGAGCACAAGCTCCTTGAGGTCCAGGGGACCTCTGAGTCATTCTTTTTTTTTTTATCTCCTTTGCCCCATCCATGCTTTGGACGGATGGTCATTAGTAAATAGTTACTCCATAAATGAATGACTACTTCAGTGAAAAAGTATTTGAAATCCACCCAGATCTCCTCTCCTGTGTCCTCTTCATTTGGACCAGCTTCCTTTCCCATTAGGCCTTTTATCCAGATCCATCTTCTAATGTCTCACAAGAGTCAGAAACCACAAAGAGGCCGGGCGCGGTGGCTCACGCCTGTAATCCCAGCACTTTGGGAGGCCAAGGCGGGCGGATCACAAGGTCAGGAGATCAAGACCATCCTGGCTAACACGGTGAAACCCTGTCTCTACTAAAAACACGAAAAATTAGCCAGGCATGGCGGCGGGCGCCTGTAGGACCAGCTACTTGGGAGGCTGAGGCAGGAGAATGGCGTGAACCCAGGAGGCGCAGCTTGCAGTGAGCCGAGATCGCGCCACTGTACTCCAGCCTGGGTGACAGAGCAAGACTCCGTCTCAAAAAAAAAAAAAAAGAAAAAGAAACCACAAAGAACAATTACTTCATGGGAAGACCCATGAAGGTTGGTTGGGGGAATGACAACAATTTCCCTTTCTGTTGGTGAAGCATGTCCCAATGTGACTTACGGGCAAATCCTTATACAGACTTTTGAAAACCAAGTTTATAAAAAGCCCATGCAGGCCGGGTGCGGTGGCTCACGCCTGTAATCCCAGCACTTTGGGAGGCCAAGGCAGGTGGATCACTTGAGGTCAGGAGTTCGAGACCAGCCTGGCCAACATGGTGAAACCCCGTCTCTACTAAAAATACAAAAATTAGCTGGGTGTGACAGCACGTGCCTGTAATTCCAGCTACTTGGGAGGCTGAGGCAGGAGAATCATCTGAACCCGGGAGCCAGAGGTTGCAGTGAGCTGAGATCGAGCCACTGCACTCCAGCCTGGGTGACAGAGCGAGATTCCATCTCCAAAAATAAAAACAACAAAAAAAAACCCATGCATTGCTGTCCTCAGTCTTTATCTGCAAGTCTGCCAGCACCCCCATCCCTCAAAGAAGTCCAGTCAAACACTCTTACGTTTGATGAACACAGGTAAGCTGGTCACCTGGGGCTTATGTGAGCCTCAGGAGACATGAGAACCCAAGAGTACCGCAAACTCAGGCCCACAGTGAAAGGTGTCCTGGTCATCCCTTGCCACACCCACTCACCACTGAGAGCACAATTCACCAAAGGCTCCCACGCAAAGATGAGAATTTCAGTGACTCACACTGCAAAATCTTGCTGCAGGGACAGGTTCAGAAATCTTACACTGAAACACACACCTGGAGTTAAAGGAAACATTTCCAATTTCAAAGGAGGATTAAACAAAAAACATCAAAGTGTAACGGAGCTTAGGGGCACCTGGCTGCTCTGGGGACTCAATGCCAAGTGTGCAAAACCAGTTCCAGTTAGAACCTGGGGAGGTTCGTATGTACAGCCTGGCCTCCTGGTGGAAATTCTTGAAGTAGGTGTGCTGAAAAAGAGGAAGTAACCCAGAGGAAGAGGAAAAGAGCAGTGGGTTGAATGTGGTTTCAGTGTGGGGGAGGGCATACTGCATGCCACTCCCCAGGTGGGAGAAGCCAAGTTTGCCTATGGGACAAATCCTACTTCAAAGAAAAATCCTTTGTGGGCAAACAAACTGGGTGCTCTTGGCGTGGGCCCCCTTTTCCTCCAGGTCCCATCTTCTGTAATATGTACTGACTGGCCATACACTTTTTTTTTTTTTTTTTTGAGACAAGGTCTCACTCTGTCACCCAGCCTGGAGTGCAGTGGTGTGACCATGGCTCACTGCAGCCTTGACCTCTCTAGGCTCAGCTGATCCTCCCACTTCAGCCTCCTGAGTAGCTGGGACTACAGGTGTGCACCACCACACCCAGCTAATTTTTAAAATTATTTGTAGAGATGAAGTTTCCCCATGTTGTCCAGGCTGGTCTCAAACTCCTGGGCTCAGGAGATCCACCCACCTTGGCCTCTCAAAGTGCTGGGATTACAAGCATGAGCCACTGTACCCAGCCCATTTTTTAAAAAGGACAAAATATTTGTTACGCTTCTTCTATTCAGCTGCCATGGAAAGCCCAGAAAGTGGAGAGCAGATCATTGCTCACGGTGGTTTCTCGCTGAGGACTGCCTTAGCCTTGAGGGGGCCACATCTACCACTTTGGGAGGGGTTGGAGGTGGGTAGTGGTGAGTGGATGGAGTCCAGGAAGGAGGGAGAACTTTCTTCCCAACTTCCCACTGTCCTCCTGGAAAAGCGATGGCTACTTGGTTACTCTGCTGAGCCCATGGTCAAAATGATACACAATTTTCAGCAGGGGACAGGTGGCTTAATAGAAAGAATAGTGAGCTGTTGCCTGCACAGCTGTACCACCTAGGGCCTGGTTCTATATGGGGTGGGCATCAGAATCATCTGGGGAAATACTTTTTTTTTTGAGACAGGTCTCAATCTGTCACCCAGGCTGGAGTACAGTGGCACAATCTTGGCTCACTGCAACCTCTGCTTCCCGGGCTCAAGCAATCCTCCTACTTCAGTCTCTCAAGTAGCTGGGACCACAGCTGGAAGCCACCATACATGGCTAATATTTTTTTTCGTGTTTTTTTTTTTTGTAGAGACAGGGTTTCACCATATTGCTCAGGCTGGTCTGGAACTCCTGAGCTCAAGCAATCCACCCACCTTGGCCTCCCAAAGCACTGGGATTACAGGTGTGAGCCATGGCACCCGGCCTACCTGGGGGATTTCTAAACATGCACCTGCCTCAGCAATCCCAGGGGACTCTTTGTGCTCCCAGGGATTCTACTGCACGCCTCTGTTGAGAATGACTGGACTGTGATGGATATACACTTGGGCTCTAATTCTGGCACTGCTACCTAGGAGCGCTCTGACACTACACACTTTCCTCAGCTGCTCTGAACGTTACAGTCCTCATTTCTGAAAAAGTACAGTATGATACCTGTCCTGCCTTCAACATAGGTTGAAGGTGAGGATTAAATAAAGTGATGCATGTAAAACATTCTGAAAACTGTGAGGTGTTACAGCCAGCCAGATTCCATAGGGAAAAAAAATGACAATAATAATAAACTCTGAGAAAGACGTGAGGTGGGGGCAATTCATGGGCCTTCTGTGGATGGCTGTTGTGTCCTCCTGTGATCGGAGAAGGCGGTTGGGTGGCAGCGGGGGAATTTAGGACACTGGGGTTCTGTTTTCTGGTTTGTGTGGGAGCCTGTGTGAGCACTGGGTAGTGGAGGAAAATGGGTAAATTTATCTGCTTCACACCCGCAAACTGCCTTCCAGAGCTCCACTAAGACTGGATGGGAATGGCCAAAGAAAAGTGGGGAAGGAAGGCTAAAGGGAGACTGTCGGCTCAGATTTTAGGCTTCTGTCCTTCCTTGGATCACAAACTGCTTCCGTGGGCAAATTAACTCTGCTGAAAGGAGTAATTACAGCAGCAGATAACAGAGAGAGAGGGGATTTTCCTGGGTTGGGCAGGAAAGGAAACCTTGGCCTCTTTATCGCCCTCCTTCAGTAAGATGCTTGTCAGCCCTGGTTTTTGTTTTTGTAATCTACTAAACTTGGGAGAGCATTAGTCATGGTTGTCCATGGCACCCAGGAAGTAAGCAACACACCAAACACTGGGGATGCGAGTTTCCCACACCAGCAGTTTTCCAGGCCCCAAAATACCAGTCACGCTTTAAGAAAGCCACAGAAGTGGAGATAGGCCCTCCCTGTTCGCACAGACTTCAACATTTAAAAACAAGTCAGGCCACCCAGACCTGTGGGCTCTGGGCCTCGCCCATCTCCATGGCAACCCTTGGCTCGCTACTGCATGCCAAGCCTTGGATGGGCTGATTCACTCCTCAGGAAGCCGGGCCAGGCAGTGCCAGCAAGAACAAACAGGATCCCGATGCCCACAGCCTCCTCCAACCCTCTCTGTGTCCTCCTCTCCCACCTCCAAATGAAGGCTGGGGCTGTTGTCTTTGGAAGGGCAAAGCCACTTGGGCAGGACTAGAGGCTTTGGGGTGCTCCCTTATCCAGCTCCGCCACACAGTAAACACTGGCAATAAGAAAACCAAAACTCCGCTGTGATCAGCAGAAGAAATTGCCACGACTTGCTCTCCTTACGCGTCACAAGTAAATTACTATAATAGTTCATGGCGGAATTTCTAGATGACAACAGGGCATATTACTAACTTTAGTTTTACTACAGCCAAGTTGAAAAGCCCCAGAGATCACAGCCCTAGAGAACCAAAGTTCCCTTTTGTATGTATGACTGGTTGGTCAGGCGCATCCTGGGGGCCCATCTCTCCTCTCTAGACAATTTCTGCTCTTGGGACTTCTACCGAGCTACTGTCTGAAGGCAGTGCTCAAATCCTCAGAAATTCTTATCTTGAAAGGCAACCCAGGAAACTCTTCTCTATGCCAGTCCAGCAGCTCTCAAAATGACCCCAGACCAGCAGCAGGATGACCCAGGAACCTGGGCATGCAAATTCGCAGTTCCCTACTAGACCCACTCAGTGAAACTGGGGTGGGACTGGACCGGCACTCTGTTTTCCCAACACCTTGCCAGGTGACTCTCATCACGCTCAAGTTTAAGAACCACTACTCTAGGCCTTCATTGACACACCAATAATCAGGAAGGACAGAGAAAAGCTCTCTCTGGGGGTTCTGAACCCAGAGAATAGCTTTCTAAATGCCAGTGCCGAAAAGCCTGAAGGCATGGATGGGAGGTGTGACCTTCCTCTGAGCTGGAGGTGCTTTGTGTGTGTTAGGCAGAGCTCACTGCCCAGCCCCGCGAGGGAGCAGGACTGGACCCTACTACTTTACACTCCAATCTGGAGAGTGGGGGCTCAAGTGCTCTGACCAGCACTGTGAAGCCACGGGGAGCGCACCTAGGGTCACCTTGGAAATGTGGCATTGTGACCATTAAGGGTGAAGATGCAGAGAGGTGGGAAGGCAGGAAGAGGTAAGAAAGGAGAGATAGTGGCTGGACAACTCTGTGCTGAACCCACTGAGCCAGGAAGTCACGGTAAAGGGCTCAAGTTGGAACCTGCGTTTGGCTCCCAAATGCACATCCACCACCCAGGCCCTGCCTGCGTGAACTCTCCTCTGTAACAGGCCCTGATGACTCGGTGCGCCTGTGAGAGGCTCCCATAGCCTGTAGCAGGGCACTCCTGGTAAGAACCTCCCCTCTGAATTCTGCAGCCGGCTGTGCTCCCTAGGCCACGCTGTTATGCACAAGACTGGACTTCTCCTCAAACCTCCCCGAACTCTAGAAAAACAATTTTTTAAAAGAATACACTCAGAGGCTGATGGTCAGGCCTCTGACCGGACCTAGCACTTTGGGAGGCTGAAAGGGGGACGCAATGCTTGAGCTCAGGAGTTGGAGACCAGCCTGGGCAATATGGTAAAACCCCATCTCTACTAACAAATGCAAAAACTTAGCTGGGCATGGTGGCACACGCCTGTAGTTCCAGCTACTTGGGGGGCTGAGGCAGGAAGATGGCTTAAATCCAGGAGGTTGAGGCTGCAGTGAGTTGAGATTGCACCACTGCACTCCAGCCTGGGTGAAAGAGACCCCATCTCAAAAAAAAAAAAAGAGGCTGATGGTCAAGTTGTAGGTTACCTAGCTCAGGGAAAATAAAGAACACCATAGTAGCAATTTAACAGTAGGAGTTACTATGTACAAAGACCCACGCCCCCGACACATTACAGGAGGTGGTTTATGTACAGTCTCTCACTGAATCCTCTCATCACCCTCATTTTATGGATGAATCAGGCTCAGAGATTTTAAGCAACTGACTCAAAAAGACACAGCCAGGAAGAGGCAGAGCTCAGATGGAACCAGCTCCTCATCGACGACTCAAAGCCACGCTCTTCTCAATGCACGGTGCTTCCTCACTGGCCAGGGGGTGACCGGGAAAGATGCGAATCCCTGAGAAATTGTCTTGGGGGACAAGTGGGAGGCTTGGACGTGTTGAATTTGGCACAGTGCTCTGACTTAAATCTTAACCTGGTGACAGGGTTTCCCTGCCTGCTGCAGCTTGACAACAGACGCTTTTGATTCAGGGTGTTGACCCTAGCCCGGGTGGGGGCCAAGACGGAAGGAGGGAAGATGCTGACCAGTAGCTTCTCCCTTGGGTTTGTTCTTCTCTCCCTCCATTGAGGCGGGGAGAGGTGGTGGTCCCCGGGAAGCTGCACCCTCAGGCGCTACCTTCCTTCCGCTTCCTACCCCCGCTGTCTACACAAGCAATGGTGACCGTGGCTCTGCCTCTCTCTGGGACCTGGTTTCTGGGTGTGGGTGTTCTAGGTATCCAGAAAATTCTACATATGAAGAATCAACTTCCTTTTGGGAGGCACAAGGAGTGAACTGAAGGAGAAGCATTGAGGCCACCCTTCTTGGTGTGGACATGAAGTAGATTTTCCTTCAATTTCCACTGTAAATTAATTTCCAAGTTGAGCTCCACAAAGCTAGTCTCTGCCAATGGGGCGTTCTTACAGGCGTTTCCAGCAAAGCGCAAAACTGATTCCCCTCTTTATCCGTCTTCCCCAAACTGGGGAAGTCTCAGAAATGAGTGTTTTATAGACAGATGGAAAGACACGTCCTCCAATTCGTGTTCAAGAGGAAGAAAGACTGGAGGTAAATTTCAGCATTGACTGATCTTGTGTGATGTGGTTTCATGAACTGAAGTGAGAAGATATGGATGAATGTGAACACCTCAATCTGTGAAAAACGTAAGGAGAGGTACAGTAACAGCAACTACAGCAACAGCAGCAGAAGCTAACATACGAGCTCTGCCTGTGAGCCAGGCCCATATAAGAGCTTTACATTAAATATCCCATTAGTCCCATTAACAATCATAAGACGCTGGTTGTATTACTACCTTCACTACACAGATAAGGAAAGTAAGGCTTAAGGGGAGTCACTAATTTGCTCTCTCCCCACAGGACCCGGCATTTCTATCAAGACAACTCCCTGCCCGCTCCTGGCCCACTCCCCCTAACCCCAGCAATGTCCCTGGGTCATAAATGGCCCCTGCTATTATTATATGTCGCTCTTTTACACCGTAAGGGCAGGCTGGGGAGAGGGGTCCACATGCACACTTAAACCCAACATTCCATGACAAGCCAGGTCCCTGGGGAGGCCAACTTCTGCCTTCTGTGGCCATTTAGTGCTCTAGACACGTAGATGATTATGGTACCTACCCCACAACCCATACAATTCAACATAAAAAAAGTTGAACTTGTAAGATAAAGCTCAAAAAAGTGCCTGTTTCCCTGGATTCCTCGAGCTACCTGCATTGTTGGTGCCCTAAGCACATGCTTAGCCTGCCTGCTGACTCTGTGGCCTCCCTTTCCAGGGGTGCTAGTGCAGTTGGGGGGCTCCTGGGTGGAAGGATGAAGGTGGCCCTAGACAGCTACAGCCTGGGGGTGCCACCACCTTGCTATGCCTGGCTTGTTGTGTGTAAATGTTCGAGCCTGGCCTCAGGCTGGTGCAGGGCATTACTTTACATGAGAACATTCCCTATGGGAGCAACAGTAATGCAATGCATGAGAGGCTTCCCAGGGAGGAGACTAGAATTACACTATAAGGCCCTGCTGCCCCTTCTGATTCTTAGTGGGCTGCCTTAGAGCCTGAGAGCTAGTTCGGATCATCCCTGTGAGAGATGAAGAAACAGGTTCCGAGAGGTAAAGCGACTTGCCCATGGTCACAGAGCAGGCATGAGTGACCCAGCTGTCAGCACTCTTCCTCTGTCCCGTGCACAGCACATGCCATGCAGAGATCAGTTACTTGCTGGCCTGTCTCCTCCCGGATAGAAGGGAGACAGCTTGGTCCCCTCTCCAGGGTGTGGCAGAGGATGAGGAACTCCGTAAGCTTTTTCTCAGCATATCTTTCTGGAAATTAGGCAGCTACCTGGTCTGAACAAGTTCAAGAGTTGAGAAATCTTCCCTCCTTTCAAGGACAAAGTCAGCATCATTTAAAAACCTGGAGCCCTTCCTCTGCCCTGGAGAGGAGAAAAGCTTCAGCGAAGTGTGCTGGCGTTAGGATGTTGGGGCTGATTGGGAGGGAGGCCCTGGCCCAAGGTAACCTCTTTCTAAACAAGAAATCCCATTTCAAGTTTCCACTGCCTGCTTGCCAGACGCGTAGCATACGCTGGCCAGCCCATAAATCCCTTTTCCGCTGAAAGCAGGCATTCTGATCTTAACCAAAATCATCTGATGTGGGGGATTGTTT
This sequence comes from Hylobates moloch, assembly GCF_009828535.3. Taxonomy (NCBI): domain Eukaryota; kingdom Metazoa; phylum Chordata; class Mammalia; order Primates; family Hylobatidae; genus Hylobates; species Hylobates moloch. The sequence continues at coordinate 6,129,915 of NW_026652283.1, read as the reverse complement.
TGGATGTTTTGCTTTAAATTCCTGAATACCACACATTTGTTTTCCATTGTGTATGCCTCGCCGAGCTGTCTGGCGATGACTGCACACACTCTAGCCACTTGCAGCAGCTTGCTCTCATGCCATCTGCAGAGTTGGCTGCCACGTGCGTGCGTGGCCCTGAGTGGTGGGAGATGCTCCTTCCTTGACAGTTTTCAAGCAATGTGGTGCCTGGAGTGGCAGGGTCAGTTAAAAGCACTTCCGGCACCGCTTGGTGGAACGGCCCCCCTTCTCCACCACGGGATCTTGCAAGCCCCAAGCCAGCAAGGGAGGCCAAGATCCCCAATCTCTCGTCTAACCTATCACCTGCCCTACCCCTCTGCCAGGAGCTGCTTCTTCATATTAGGTCACCTAATTACTAGCAGCAAGTACTCAAATATTTGCTATCTATGTTCCACACCCCACCCTAAGCACACTTCCCCAGAACTATTTAATTTTCAGAATAGGCCCGCCAAGGAGGTAATATTGTCTTCTATTTTTTAGATGAAAAAACTGGGGCACAAAAGTTAAGTTGCTCAGCTGAGATCACAGGGCAAGTAAGTGGCAGAGTCAGAACTTGAACCCAGAACGGTCTGACCGCAGAGCCCCAATTCTCAATTATTTTGTTAAGCTGTTTGTGTTTTTGATCCATTTCTTCTATTCTGAAGCCAGAATTTTTCCCTTTTGCCTGTTTTCCCCCCTATTCATATCTAATCCCATTTCAAAGTGGTGTTTTCGATCTTTAAAGGCCCCAAGGGAGCCCATCTGCACAGGAAGGAAGGCAGCTTGCAGACGCGCCTCCTCCCTCACAGCAGGGCAGCTGCAGTGGCCACCTGGGCTGGAGGTGCCACCTACACCTGGCCTCACTCGGGGGCAGTGGGGGTAGTGGGCGCTCGAAGAGAGTCTAAAAAAAACAGCTGGTGCTTCCTCTCCCTGGCCTTTGTCCTGAGAGCTTCAGCCACACCCTTGGTTCCACTGGTCATATAGTCGGCCTGGACAGAGGCGGCGCTCTGGGAAGGGACTCTCCAGGGCAACTCGCATACCCTCCTCTCCCGTTGGCTGCACTGTTCCAGCTGCCCATTGGCATTGTGCCCATAGACGGGACCACAGCCTGTTCAGTGGCCATGGTCCTTCCATCCCCCGTGAAAACAGCCCCAGAGTGGGACCCGGAGCCTCTGCCCTTCCCCAGAACCATCCTGCCAGCAAAGGGCAGAGGAACAAGATGACATCAGCACAGGCCTCTCTGTGTTATAGCCCTGGGCACGAGCTCTCAAGACACACCCCAGGGTCCTAGAGGAGAGTGCCAGCTTCCCATGACAAAGAAGGCTGAAGTGTCCTTCCTCATCCTGGAAGAGAATCTAATTCCTATTTGAAATGAGCAGTCCCAGATGGGCACACTGGCTCACGCCTGTAATCCCAGCACTTTGGAAGGCCGAGGTGGGCGTATCACCTGAGGTCAGCAATTCAAGATCAGCCTGGTCAACGTGGCGAAACCCTATCTCTACTAAAAACACAAAAATTAGCCGGGCATGGTGGTACAAGCCTGTAATCCCAGCTACTCGAAAGGCTGAGGCATGAGAATCACTTGAACCCAGGAGGCAGAGGTTGCAGTGAGCCGAGATTGTGCCACTACACTCCAGCCTGGGCAGAGGTTGCAGTGAGCCGAGATTGTGCCACTACACTCCAGCCTGGCCAACAGAACAAATCACAAGATAAAAAAAAAAAGAAAGAAGCAGTCTGGGTCTCTAAAGGGTTGTGTCTTAGGGAGCCAGGGCTACAATCTGACTAGAGAGGAGGAAAGGAGAGTATGAAGAGATTTTCTTAGCCTTGTAGACAGGAAGCTTTAAAACATCTGAGCTTAACAGTAATAAATTTAAATCCACAGTCCCACATTGCGAGGAAGATGTTTACATTGCACCATGGAGCGCAGGAGGAATATGTCTTAGTGGGAAGGGCCTCCTGTCTCTAGGAACGGGGCCGCTGAGGGAGGTATGGATGACTCCCCACCCAGAAAACATCCAGTGGAGTTGGGCATAAATCTGGGGTGTGCACGCACACTAGCACACTGCAACTGCCCACCTAGAAGGGAAGACATGATGTGGATTCAAACACCAGCCTTCTATTGACTTGAAAAGCTATGATGAGCCTGGCGCGGTGGCTCACGCCTGTAATCCCAGCACTTTGGGAGGCAGAGATGGGTGGATCACCTGAGGTGAGGAGTTCGAGACGAGCCTGGCCAACATGATGAAACCCCATCTCTACTAAAAATACAAAAATTAGCTGGGCGTGGTGGCGTGTGCCTGTAGTCCCAGCTACTCAGGAGGCTGAGGCAGGAGAATCACTTGAACCTGGGAGGCCGAGGTTGCAGTTTGCCAAGATTGTGCCACTGCACTCCAGCCTGGGTGACAGAGTGAGACTCTGTCTCAAAACAAACAACAAAAAAAGCAATGATGAGTTCATAAATAGTATGATTTTGCTGATCGTTTCATTTAGACTTAATAAATCAGTACACTGTATTATCATACTACAGATTCGATCAACTTAGATTTAAAAGAAATTAAACTACACGCCTGTAATCCCAGCACTTTGGGAGGCTGAGGCAGGTGGATCACCTGAGGTCAGGAGTTCAAGACCAGCCTGATCAACATGGAGAAACCCCGTCTCTACTAAAAATTAGCCGGGCATGGTGGCACGCCCCTGTAATCCCAACTACTCAGGAGGCTGAGGCAGGAGAATCGCTTGAACTCAGGAGGCAGAGGTTGCAGTGAGCTGAGATCGTGCCATTACACTCCAGCCTGGGCAACAAGAGTGAAACTCCACCTCAAAAAAAAAAAAAAGAACAAAAAACAAACAAAAAACCCTAAAATCCTTGAATAGGTTTTGAATTCATAAATTCATAATTAATAAAACTGTCTGATTAACTTTATGGTATTTTTAGCCTCAGTCAAGGATCTTCTCCTATGACGCATGTGTTGTGTTGTTTCTGAACTTGGATAGTAACACACAGCTCAGACTGGGAGTGTCAGCAAGGGACTGGCACCTGAAGCTGTGAAGCTCGGTTCCGAAGAGGGGGCTTGGCAGGAGCCACCAGCTGCTTAGCCTGCTCAGAGGTGTTCACTGGAAACTTGGATGTGCATTGGGTAAGCTGTGAAGGGTTACTTTTCTCCTCTCTTTTTTTTTTTTTTTTTGAGATGGAGTTTCACTCTTGTCGCCCAGGCTGGAGTGCAATGGCACGATGTCAGCTCACCGCAACCTCCGCCTCCCAAGTAGCTGGGATTACAGGCACCTGCCACCATGACTGGCTAATTTTGCATTTTTAGTAGAGACGGGGTTTCTCCATGTTGGCCAGGCTGGTCTCAAACTCCCGACTTCAGGTGATCCGCCTGCCTCGGCCTCCCAAAGTGCTGGGATTACAGGTGTGAGGCACCGTGCCCGGCCTGAAGGGTTGCTTTTCTAAGAGCTCACAAGAGCCACTATCTCTTCCCCCGGACACAATGCCTGGCATAAGGATTGAAGAGGAAGGGCCCTTAAGACCCAGGATTCTGATTTTTCTCCAAGTCAGTAGTCCCCAAACTTCTCTCCACTGGGACCTCCTCTGGAATGACATTAATCCGGGCCCCTCTCCAAGTCAGGCTGCTTTGCCTTTCCCAGTTACTCAACCAGACTGCTTCTCAACTCCTCGGGAGTCCAGCTCCCCAGATGATCCCTCCTGAGACTTTCCTCCTTTCTGAAAGTACCCAGAGGACAAGCCTGTCTGTATTTGGAGGGAAGGAGAAGAGAGACAGACCTCCGCTCTTCCTGAACAAAGATGAAGCACCAAGCTCTGGGAAAAGCTAAGCCAAGAGGCCCAACCTGGCTGGAAGATCATAAAGTTGCATTTTTCGTGTGTACTAGAAATACAGAGCACTCATTAAATTAACTGAGAGTGAAAACCACTCCTAAGGCAATGATTAAACTGAGAGTCAGAGGGACGGGTGGGAGGCCAGCTGTCCCATCTGAGCTGCACTTGATCACCAGGGAATCTAGCGTTTCTAATGCCTTTCACAAAGTCCCCTGTTATGCCCCCATTGCAGCCCCCGGGGAACGGTGAGGCAACCTGCTTCTTATGGCAGAAATATGGGACTCAGGACACAGCAGAGGTTGTCTGGAAACTGAGGGAGAAAAACCAATATGGGGCGTTTATAGCGTGAGCTCAGGCTGGGTGTGGTGGCTCACATTTATGATCCCGGTGCTTTGGGAGTCCGAGGCTGAAGGACTGCTTGAGCCCAGGAGTTCAAGACCAGCTTGGGCGACATAGAGAGACCCTCTCTATACAAAAAAATTAGCCGGGTATAGTGGTGTGTGCTGTCGTCCCAGCTACTTGAGAGGCTGAGGCCAGGATTGTGTAAAGCCCAGGAGTTTGAGGCTGCAGTGAGCTATGATGGTGCCACTATACTGCAGCCTAGACAATGGAGAAAAAGAAAAAAACAAAAGATGTCTATGGGCCTCCAGAAACAGACATAACATTTTTCTGAAGGCAGGTCGTACTGATTCCAAGGAATTCCCTAAAAAGGAATTTCCCTGAAAAGGAATTTCCCTAAAAACGTTAAGATGTATTAGTCTAGGATGACAGGATATAGTACTTAAAAACTATCCACAACTAAGTATTTTTGGAGGGGTAGGGGGAAGGAAATTATCAGATAGATATAATTATTATAAAATTATCACAAAAAAATTATCGCATCTGGGGACAGGATGTTGCTTTCTATGGCTGCATGCCATCACTTGATGGAAAATGAGAAAGTCCCTGGACCAGCATGACTTTTTCCATGGAATAAAACAGGCCAGTAATCTGCAGTCAGGCCTTAAAACATAAATTTAAGAAATGTAGGTCAGGCGCGGTGGCTCATTCCTGTAATCCTAGCGTTTTGGGAGGCCAAGGTTGGCGGATCGCTTGAGCCTAGGAGTTTGAGACCAGCCTGGGCAACATAGTGAGATCCTGTCTCCACAAAAAAGTTAAAAGGTTAGCTGGGCGTGGTGGCAGGTGCCTGTAGTCCCAGTTACTCAGGAGGCCGAGGTGTGAGGATTGCCTGAGCTGTTGAGGTTGCAGTGAGTCACGAGCCATGATTTTTTTTTTTGGAGACGGAGTCTCGCTCTGTCGCCCAGGCTGGAGTGCAGTGGCGGAATCTCGGCTCACTGCAAGCTCCGCCTCCCGGGTTCACGCCATTCTCCTGCCTCAGCCTCTCCGAGTAGCTGGGACTACAGGCGCCCGCCACCACGCCCGGCTAATTTTTTTTGTATTTTTAGTAGAGACGGGGTTTCACCGTGGTCTCGATCTCGTGACCTCGTGATCCACCCGCCTCGGCCTCCCAAAGTGCTGGGATTACAAGCGTGAGCCACCGCGCCCGGCAATGAGCCATGATTGTTAACACTGCACTCCAGCCTGGGTGACAGAGTGAGCACCGTCTCTGGAAAAAAAAAAAAAAAAAAAAAAATAGTAAAAACAATCCCCCCCCCCCCCCCCCCCCCCATTTTTTTTTTGTCTTCTGAATTTCCTCCCCAGTTGCAAAGGATTTTTCCTGCTCTCTGAGGCCATGGGTCTGACAGGCTCTCACCCGGACTTTCAGACTCTTAACAATGAAATGGTTGCTCTTCTGTGTGTACCGGGTAAAGCCTGTTTCTGCAAGGCTTTGGTTGAAAAGAACTGTGGTAGATCCAAATAAAGTCCCACTGACCCCAACCTGGGGGAGGGAGGAACATAGAACATAAACATGCAGCTTCCTCAAACTTCTCCACTCTCCTTTCTCCAGCTCCACACAGGTCTGTCTAGAACATGCTGCCAGTAGGACCACAGAAGCTGTGGTTGTGGTGACCTCAGGCCCCTACTCTCACAGCCAGGCTCACCCAGGTGAGAACCATCAAGGTTCGTGTTCTTTAGAAGAAAAGGCGCCTTCGTAAATCCAAGGCATTATTAAGTTCCAAACCCAACCCTGCAACCAAGTCCAAAAGCTACGCCTCCTTATAAAATGGAACAGAACAGGAAAACAAAAACAAACAAAAAAAAAGCAGACAAAACAAACACAGGATCCATATGTGTAAGGGGGAGATTCTCATCCAACACTCCTGGAGGAAGGGGTGAGAAGGCTGATTTGTGAGCCCAGCAGCCACAGAGGGCTCGTCTACAGTCAGTACTGGCGGGGCCCTAGACTGGGCTGATTATCAAAGCACTCCCAAATTCGGGCCGGAGCCAGCAGCTGCTTCCTCCGAGCACAGTGGAGCAGGGTCTGGAATGGTGCTGTGGGCCACGTTGAAAAGAAAGGGGTAGAGAACATGAGTGTGAGCCTGTGCAGAGGAATCCTCACCACCATCAAAAGATCGGGTGTTTGTTGTTCATACCCATTGTGGATGTAGGGGAGAGACCATCAAAATTCTGGGCAAAGGATGCAGATACCTGGCCTCAGCTCACCTCTCCCCAAGCCTGCCAGCTTCAGTGCACGTGTAGCCAGCTTCACCCCAGCGCAGGTTGTCTGGGCGCTGGAGGTGGGAGCCATTTTATGCAACAGTCCCAGCAACTTGCTTCTGGGGGGAAAAGGCAGACCGTGGGAAGGGGCTTTTGCCGCTGCCACCCAACTTGTCCACGTCCTGCCCAGATCCAGAATCCTGATCCTTAGGGTTTCTCTGACATGCAATTTTATTTTCAGAAGCGGGGCCTTCCCGCAGCCAAATCAGCAGTAGCAACCCATGAAATGGAGTCAGGGTTTTGATGCACAGGATAAAGTTGGCACTGATACAGGAAGAGGCAGGGAGGCCAGTGTGTGGATTGGGAGGGTCCTCCTGGCCACACCTGCAGTTTAGACTTCCACACTTCTTAGAGAACTGCTCCCACCCTCCCCAGGGCCTCATTCTAGTCTCCACTAGTGAATAACAAGAGCTACTGTTAGAAGATGTGGTCTAGTGCAATCTACTATGCTAAGTGCACTACACATACTCCCCATTTAACTCTCACAGCACCATGTGGGGTGGTCACCAGCCCCATCTGGTGATGAGACATGGAACCTAGGACTGGTGCTTTGACCACTAGGCCAAGTACTAAGGTATACGGGCAATGAACACCCCTGAGAGAGACCCCACCCAGTGTGAGGAGAGGGAACTGAGAGGTAACAGGAAAGAAAAGCACCAGCTGGGCTCTTGCTCCAGAGGTAAAGGCCAAGAAAAGCTGAATTCTGTGGACAAGCCTTGGTATCCATCTCCCATTTCCAATTCAGGACTTGTATTTTGTTTATTATATTGTTATTATTTATAGATTTAGGGGACACGAATGTAGTTTTGTTACATATGGTGAAGTCTGGGCTTTTAGTGTGACCATCACCAACATAGTATACATTGTACCCAATATCGGTTCCTATTTTGGGTTGTGTAGGAGAGTCCTATTGCTGTATGTGGTATGTGTAGGGGTGTTGGGTTCATAGACTGAGCTTGAAAGGACCTTTTGAGACCATTTGTTCCAAGCTATTGTTGTACAGATGAGGAAACTCAGGTTTAGAGCACAGAAGTGACCAGCCCAAGGTTTCAAAGTGAGTTGAGGACAGAGCTGGGCTCACATCCAGGTCTCTGAATTCCCAGCGTAGGTCTCTGTGTTTCGCACCAGCCTCCCCTAGGTCTAGGGGATACGGTTTCTTGGGAAAGAGACCTCCCAGCCCCACACTGCTGTTTCCATTAGTGAGCGGGGGGGTGAGAGACAGTAAGCAAAGGGGCTGAGGGAGGTGGGGAAGGGACTGGGCTCTGTCAGTATAGCCAAACCTTTCCCTCGTTTGCCCCTAAGGAGTTCCTCCCCTTGTCTGAACAGAAAGAGGGCAGACATGCATGTGTCAGACTGGACTGGCCCTAACCCTGGTTCCCCATTTCAGCTGGAGAAATACTTGTCTGTCTACCACATGCACATCAGCAAGATGTTGTCCCTCTCACCTGTTTTTTGGGGGGTGGGCGGGCGGGCAGGGAGGTCTGAAGGAAATGTAGAAACCATCAAAATAGATCTAGGAGGGCCAGTTCTGGAGGTGGTGGAAGAACAGACTGATTTGCTGGTTTGGCTGTGGCCATCAGAGAGTGACCCACAGGGATGAGATCAGGCCAGGGAAGAGGCACAGCCCCCCAATAACCATCCTACTCCACTGAGGTTGGCCTCTCTCTGGATGCCTGCTGGACACCCCCTCTCGGCATCCTCTGTGCGAAGCGCTGCTGGGCACTGGCCTCGCAATTCCTGCTTTTCAAGGCCCACATCAGGTTCCAAATGCCAAGTTTATAAATGTCTGGTCTCAAGAGAGAAACGGATGTGGTGACAACATCATCACCCAAGCAGTTCCCTTAGGTTACAGCTTTCTTTAAGAGAGTCTCGGGAGCTTCTTCCCACCCTTCTCCCATTCCCACTCAGCAGCCAACCCAGTTGGTAAAGTAACCTAGTTCTGAGACCACCCTGCCCCATCACCTTGGGTAAGTCACCTAACCTCTCTGGGAACTAGTTTCCTGATCATCGGTACAGTAGGGACAATGCTTCCTGCTCTTGGCTACATCATGGGACTAGAACAAGAAAGGCTCTAAAGACTAAGACTGCCCAAGTGGACCGACCACAGTCTTCCTTTTCATTACATCATCTCCTAGGGATACGGGCTTCATCTCCATAGGGACCCAGATACAGGACAAATGAACAGTGATTCAGGAAAACATAGCTACTGCCCACCTTCCTGCCTCTGATGAAGATGGAAGAGAACAGAAGTAGGGGCCCCAGGAATTGTCTCTGTGATCCTGGGTAAATCACCCCATCTCTCTTCCTCTGCTGCCTCACTATGAATAAGAGAGCTGGACTGCACAATCTTCAAAAGTCATTCCAAACATTTCCAGTGTGAGTGATTTCTGTTTCAGACTACATAGGTCATCAGCTGCACCCAGGCTGGGGCCAGGCGTAGGGGGTTCTGAATGAGTGGGGTGGCAGGCTGAGGACAGTACGGACAGATTGCAGGCCAGCAGGCCACAGAGTAGATACCAGTGGCCCTGGGAGCCTCGCATCAGCTTCCTGCATATGCCATGGGGCAGATGGGGGTAGGGAGGCACACTGGCAGTCTGTGTTTCTCTGCAGTCCCAAACCTGGACGCAGTCTAGGTAGACAGCTGAGGCCTAACCAACACACCGGCAGGGAGAGACTGTACCTGGGAGGGGAGAAGAAAACTCCCAAAGGTCAAGGGTGGGTGAGGCCAGCTGCCTTCCTGCATACTTTTCTGCGGCCAGGGATTGGTGAAAGGAAGAAGCTAAGCGTGGCAGCTGGCTGGTTGCTGGGGTGGGTGGCAACACAGGAGGAGGGGTGCCCACGGCCGGCAGGGTCTTTTTAAAGCAAGTCAAGGGTTGGGCAGGAGCACACCTATATGCTGTCCTCACTAGGGCGTGTGTTATGGTGACTGATGCACTAGGGGAGGTCAGTCTCTGCAAATTGGAAAAACTGTTCAACCACCCCTTCAGCTCTGGGGAGGAGTAAATCTTAGAAGATTTCCCTAAGGGGGCTTGTGGGGACCTCAGTGACCAGCTCCAGGGGGAATAAGTGCATTTGTTTCTTTTCTTTTTTTTTTTGACACAGGGCTCACTAGGGTCACCCAGGCTAAGTGTAGTGGTGCAATCATGACTCACTGCAGCCTTGACCTCCTCCCAGGCTCATGCGATCCTCTCATCTCAGCCTCCTGAGTAGCTGGGACCACAGGTGCATGTCAACACGCCCAGCTAATTTTTTATTTTTTGTAGAGATGGGGTCTCACTATGTTACCCAGGCTGGTCTTGAACCTGGATGAAAGAGATCCTCCTGCCTCAGCCTCCCAAAGTGCTGGGATTACAGGCATGAGCCACTGTGCCTGGCCAAGTGCACTTTTTTGTTACAAGACTCTGGTGGCATGCACCTGTTTCTACATCCGTCTATCTTGAGAGTGGCACAGAGACTATCTTCCTGCCTGCAGAGCGGCAAGTATTGTCATGTGTGTGCAGGGAATGTGGCTATAGAAACAAGGACACAAGGGTTTCCTAGTCCTTGCTTCTGTCGCCTCTCAGCCTTCCCATTTGTAGAGGCTGAGTGGCCTGCAGCAGGTGTCCCTGGAGCTCCTGGCCCCGCTAGCCTCTCCAGATGAACGTCCGCTCTGCGCCCTGCCTGGCCTTGGGTGGGCCGCCTGGGCTGGCGGGGAGGGGAGAGGGCAAGGCCAAGGCTCTCCTGGGCGGGCAGCTGGCTGGCACCTGATCTCTCCCGGAAATGCACACACAGGACTCATCCCACTAGAGGCGCAGATAGGTATCTGCCCCCTCCTCTCCCCAACTCTCAGAGTTCTCTCCAGTGAAGATACTTATCGTCCTTGAAAGAAATCAAGACAAGCTAGTCTTTCAAGTAGCTTCCAGGGAGTTTGGCGCTCTGACGGTGGCTCAGAATCAAAGTCTGAGGGAACGGGGGCCTGCGAGGTTCCTCCTCAAGGGTGGAGGGGCCCCCGACTCTCAGGGACTGGGTCCCGGGGCCGGACCCGCGGCCGAGGCACCCCTGCCGCTCCTGTGTAAAAGTGAGAGCCTCTCTTGGCTGAGCTCTCGCCATGCCCGCACCCTCCCTCCCTCGCGCCCCCTACTACCTGGGAGACCCCACCCGGTCACGAGCCACACTGCTCACCACAGTCCTCCTTGGCCTTGGCCCTGGCCCAAAGAGGGGTGCTCCGCTTCTCCCTGCCTTCCCCTCTGGCACTCGGAGGGGCTTGGGCTGGGAGCAGACACACACCCCAGTTCAAATCCTAGGCGAGCTAAAGTGCTCAGGACCCGCCCGCACGCCTCATCTCAGGAAGGCCCGGCTCCCCACGCCGGCTGGGCAGTGATGAGCCCCCACCCGAATGCGCCCGTCGCGGCCGTCCCGCCCGGCTCTGGACCCGGCCTTGGAGCCAGCTGGCAGCTGCAGGGCGCTCTCTCTTCCCGCCCGGTGCCTACCCGGTGCGGGCAGTGCCAGCTGCCGGCACTCGCGGCCGCGACCAGTGTCCGGGGCCCGCAAACAGGTGGCCCCTAAGAGGAGCGCGCGGCAGTCGCGCTCACTCACCCAGAAGATGAAGTTAAATCCGAACAGCAGGTATTTGATGCACTTGGTGCCTCCTTTGACCGGCATGGTGAGGGCTAACTTAGCCTGGGCCGAACGGGTGCGGGACTGGGGGGCGCGCGCAGCTGGGACGGGCGGGACCCGGCGCTGGACACAGATGCAGGCGGCTGTAGGCTGGTCTCCGGCTGCACTTTTAAAAAGTGCCACTCCTTAGGGCGCGCGACCCGCTGCGGTGCGCATGTGCCGGGAAAAGCCGCCCCCACTCCCCCCGCCGGCCACGCCTCCCGCCCCACCGGCCCCGCCCGGGCCGCACCCCGCACCCCGCCCCCGCCCAGGTCCGGCGAGCCGCGGCCCCAGCTGCCCCGCCGAGCCCAACCCTCTCCCTGTTTGCCCGCCTAGTCGCCCTAACCCACACCCGCCACCCACTCCTCCTTCCTGCCGTCCTGGGGTCTTTCCAGGCAGCCACTCCCTGCCACTTTTACCGCGGACTTATGTGGAGGCCTCGCCCTTCCGGTTCCCCCGCGTTTGGTCTGGGCGCCGGACCGGGCGTTCTGCTTTGGGAGACTCTTCCCCGGGTCATCTGGGCTAAAGGCCCCTTGGCCAAGGCCTGCTGCCAGAGTGAGGAGCCCTTCTGCTTTGCGAGGATTTAAAGGGAAGCCGCCTGGCTTAATTTCGCCCTCGTCTGTCTGCTTGCAAACCTTCGCTCGCTGGCCATACTTTTCATTGGGCACAGCATGTGGGGTAGGAGGAATTAGAAGCGCGCAGTCTGGGTGGGATGACAGACGGGAGGCTTTTGGAAGTAATTAGCAAGTACCTATCACGGAATAATAACATAGCTGAGGGCTGGGCAGTCCCCAAGCTCTTCCTGCACTTGAGGTTTAGTTGCCCCAGAGGAAAAAAGGGTTTGTAGACGGCTTCTGTTTTCTCTCTACTCCTCCACCCCACCCTCCCTCCTGCGTCTTTGGACTTGCTCGCTGCTGCGTTGAACTGCTCCAGATGCCGAGCTCGGAGCGCTTCTGAGCTCACCAACTTTCTGTGGCTCTCCAGATTCAAGGACCTAGGTCGAAATTCCTCGTCTTGCCTTCAAGGCCCTGTACAGAGTACTGATCTGACTTCTCCCGGACCCAGAGCTCACCCCGCTCGCTGGCCGGCATGCGTCCTGGCTGGCCGGCCGGCCCTCCCCACGTCACTGGTAGGAATTCTGTGGGTCTTTAAACACTCCTTTCCTGATTCTCTGGAGTGGACGAGGAGAGTCCCCTTCTTTTGACGTCCCAGAATCCCTTTGTATTATTTTCAAAATGAAGTTTCCTTTACTGTCCTTTATGATTACAAAAGCAAGATACAGTCATTACAGAAACAACCGAAATACCAAAAAGTAAAAGGAACAGAGCTCAAAATTGTGCTCACCAGAAACAGCCACTGTTAGTACATTGCTGTTATTTGCCTGATTATTATCATTAGACTTGTCTCATTGGTTCAAAAACATTTTTCAGTATCTACTAGGGCATTTCATTAGGGGTAGGAGCTGAAAAACATGGATTAGCCCTTGTTTCTGCTCAGGGTCCAGTGTGGGAGGAGACAGGCAGCCAGACAATGGTTTGAGGGTGACAGGTGCAGTTACAGAGAGAGGCTTGGGGGCTAAGAGGCTAAGGAGAGGCCTCTGACCCAGACTGGGAAGTGATGCTGCAGAACCACCGGGAAAGTTGCCGCCAAGGGAGAATCCTGGGTGAAGCCTGGGGCAGGGGCTGTCGGGGCTCCGGGCTGGAGCCTGGAGTCACAGGGTGGTTTGTGGGGAGGTGAGAAAGAGCCTTGTGCTCCCGGACTTTGCACTCTGAGCATTAGGGGCCACCGAAGGGTTCAAGCAGGGGAAGGGTTGGATCTGCTGTGTTTTCAGCGGTTCTCTGCCTGTGTTCTAGGTAGTTGGGTGGGGGAAGGCCGGAGGGGCAGGTAGGAAGCCCCTTGAGGACCAGGACCATTGTTGGCATCTCCAATCCTTGGCTCAGTGCTTTAGGGGATTGCATGGAACATGGAGATGCTGTGTTTGGGGAGACGCAATCAGGTCATATGAGGGGAGCAGTGGTAGATGAAAGTTGAGCTGAGGACCAGGTGCAAATCTGCTAGGAGGCTGTGGAGTAGTTCAGGTGAGAGAAGAATGAATGAAGGCGGGGCAATGGGATAAAGGCTGGAGAGGGCAGGGCAAAACCCCATGAGGTGTCAGGGTGGGAAGGGGAGGGAGAGATCAGAGGCAGAGCAGCAGAAGCTAGTAACAAGTAGGGGCACAGGGCACATCCCCAAGTCAATCTGAGTCCGGGAGGCTTCCCAGAGCAGGAGACATTGCAGCAGCTGACTTGACCTGGGAAGTGGAGTCAGTAGTCAATGCGGAGGAGGGAATTCCAAGCAGAGGGAACTGGATATGCAAAGACACAGAAGCAGGCAGCAGGCTGCACTGGAGAAACAACCGATGGTGGTAGATGGGGAGGAAGAAGGACAAGGAAGGAGAGGCGGGGCCTAAACTGAGCCTAATGCCAAGAGGACAAGCAGAGGAATTTTGGTGATGCTTGACTTTACACATCCTAACCGGTGTCCAGGATGATTCCAGCACAGGGGAGGAGTGTGAAGCACCCTGGAGGGTGGGAAGGAGGCCGGAAAACAGTCAGTGTTCCATTGTGCCCCTTTGGGCCTGCATCCATCTATCTTGGGAGACAGGTCTTAGGAAAAGAAAGATTTTATTCGCATCTCCCCCTTCTCCCAAGTTAACAAGTACTGGTGGGAGGAGTTCAGTAAATATTTAAGTTTATAATAGAAATGACTTATTAGGGTAAACGTGAGTGTTGACAGAGGAAATCCACAGGGAGGCCTTAGAACCTGCCTGCCACAGAAGCGCTGCAGAAACGCTGCCTGTTGCTCCTATTCCTATTATTGTTTACACTGAAGAAAGAATTGGGGTCAGCCTATATATTTCAGTGCCACATTCGTGTAATCAAGGCATCCTTTTTTTGTCTTTTTTTTTTTTTTCTTTTTCGAGAGAACAGGGTCTCGCTATATTGCCCAGGCAGGTCTCAAACTCCTGGACTCAAGCTATCCTCCCGCCTCTTGCCTCCCTGAGAGCTGGGATTACAGGTGTGAGCCACCGCGCCCGGCCAAGGCATCCTTTTTATGTGATAAGAGCATTGGGCCTGAAGTGAGGGGATCTGAGTTCTACTCTTGGTTCTGACCCTTTGGTCTATGTTAGGCAGGCAGCCTCCTCTCTGGGCCTCAGTCTCCTCACCTGTACAAGAGTATTGTGAAAGGAAAATAAATCTTAGGACCCCCAAATCAATAAGCCAAAGGAAAAAATCAAACTAGGAACTGCCACAGGCAAACCTGCCTCCCATTCCTAAATAAGATAGCTACAAAGATTTTTTAAAAAGCTATGCACTTCTCAGCCGGCCGCGGTGGCTCACGTCTGTAATCCCAGCAGTTTGGGAGGCCAAGGCGGGCGGATCACAAGGTCAGGAGATCGAGACCATCCTGGCCAACATGGTGAAACCCCCATCTCTACTAAAAATACAAAAATTAGCCGGGCATGGTGGCACATGCCTGTAATCCCAGCTACTCGGGAGGCAGAGGCAGGAGAATCCCTTGAAGCAGGGAGTTGGATGTTGCAGGGAGCCGAGATCGCACCACAGCACTCTAGCCTGGTGACAGTGAGACTCCGTCTCAAAAAAAAAAAAAAAAAGGCTATGCACTTCTCGTTGGGCGCCGTGTGCTGTGGCTCACGCCTGTAATCCAAGCACTTTAGGAGGCCGAGGCGGGTGGATCACGAGGTCAGGAGATTGAGACCATCCTGGCTAACACGGTGAAACCTCGTCTCTACTAAAAATACAAAAAAATTAGCTGGGCGTGGTGGCAGGCGCCTGTAGTCCCAGCTACTTAGGAGGCTGAGGCAGGAGAATGGTGTGAACCCGGGAGGCGGAGCTTGCAGTGAGCCAAGATGGTGCCACTGCACTCCAGCCTGGGGGACAGAGCCAGACTCCGTCTCAAAAAGAAAAAAAAAAAAAAAAAAAGCTATGCACTTCTCTCACAATTTGCCCATGAGGAAATTTCTTGTGGACCCTATGATATTTGCCCTAAAACAGTTCTGTTGAATTTCACCCTGACAATGTAAATTGATAGCTTATCTTCACAGGTACAGAACAAAGGACAGAACTCAAAGTCATCCCTCTGCTCACCTGAGACAAATGCATATCTGATTGCTTCCTCCAATGTAAAAATGCAGATTCACTGTGTTAGACAAGGCATAAGTGACTATTTCTCTACCCTCCTCCACCATGTAAATTGTGCATTCAGTGAGAAGATGATCAGTGACTCAAAAGAATGTAACTGTTTGTCTCTTACCTACCCACACCTTAAAAAAGCTTTCTTCCTCTTTCCCCACCAGCCGCCTTTTAAATATTGAAGCCCTCAAAATCATCTTTGCAGAAGGCACAGATCTGCCTCCTGGGCGCCCATCTGTAACCTTGGCAAAATACACTTTCTTTTTTTTGAGACGGAGTCTTGCGCTATCACCCAGGCTGGAGTGCAGTGGCGCGATCTCGGCTCACTGCAAGCTCCGCCTCCCGGGTTCACGCCATTCTCCTGCCTCAGCCTCTCTGAGTAGCTGGGACTACAGGCGCCCGCCACCACGCCCGGCTAATTTTTTGGTATTTTTAGTAGAGACGGGGTTTCACCGTGGTCTCGATCTCCTGACCTCGTGATCCGCCCGCCTCGGCCTCCCAAAGTGCTGGGATTACAAGCGTGAGCCACCGTGCCCGGCCAAAATACACTTTCTAAATTGATTGAGACCTGTCTCAGATACTTTTTGGTTCACAGCATTTTGGATCAGGAGATGTCTTTCATTCCTCCTGACATTCTATGTCACAATAAACCCCTGGGCCAAAGTGCATTTGTTACAGGCAGGCAGTGCTACAGGCAACCAGGAAGGGGAGCGATGGAAAAATTATGTTTTGCCTTAACTGGAAGAGGAAAATATGGGTAAGCCCCTGAGTCAGAAGTCACATGGAAGCAGCCAGGCCTTGCAGGCTTTGTGGTGCTGGAGTGGGAAAGCTTTTCCTCCCTTCCCTCAAGGCATCCTGTTTCTGGGAAAGAAACCCCAGCTCAGGCTCAGGGTCCACTTTGGCTCTTGTGCACCCCCTGGTGGTAAGATTTGAACACGCAGAGGCCAGGTGAACTCATGAGCCGTCACACCCCTGCCCCAGGTCCCTCCAGCTGTGGGCAATGGCTTTGTAAGGCAACAGGCAGGACCCTCGCTCTCACAGGCCACCAAGGCCCTTCCAGCCACCACACCAGTGGCCATCTTGATTCACCTCCTTCACTTCTAGAAGCTTCTCTCCTGTTCCTCTTTCTAAGCTCAAATGCACCACCTTATGAAGCCTTCCTGGAGCACTCCAGTCTTTTTCTCCATGGATTACCTTGAGTCTCTCATGTGTGATTCTTTGGTCATCATCATCTTCCTTTATGTGTCCACTTCTTGGTGGTGAGCTCCTCGAGGGTGCACTTGCATTTGATTAATTTCTGTGCTCTCCCTAGCTCCCGGTGCCTTCCTGGCCCACAGCAGGCCCTCTGTAAACATCTGGAGAATGACGGCTGGGCGTGGGGCTTTCTCAGGCCCTGCCGTTCTCTCTCAGCTCTCTCCTGGAGCACTCATCCCCTTTTGTGTCTCCCACCATTTTCTGTGTTTAACTCATCTCTCTGTAAATGCAAGTCCTGATATCCAAGAGCCTGCAGATTTTTTTTTTTTTTTTTTTTTTGAGACCAAGTCTCACTCTGTTGCCCAGGCTGGAGTGCGTGGCTCGATCTCGGCTCACTACAACCTCCATTCCCTGGGCTCAAGAGATTCTCTTGCCTCAGCCTCCCAAGCAGATTGAATTACAGGTGTGCGCTGCCATGCTCGGCTAATAATTTTTTTTTTTTTTTAGACGGAGTCTTGCTTTGTCACCCAGGCTGGAGTGCAGTGGCACAATCTTGGCTCACTGCAACCTCTGCCTCCCAGGTTCAAGTGATTCTTCTGCCTCAGCCTCCCGAGTAGCTGGGATTACAGGCGCACGCCACCATGCCCAGCTAATTTTTGTATTTTTAATAGAGACGGGGTTTCACCATATTGGCCAGGCTGGTCTTGAACTCCTGAACTCGTGATCCACCCACCTCAGTCTCCCAAAGTGCTGGGATTACAGGCGTGAGCCACCGTGTTCGGCCTTAATTTATATATTTTTAGTAGAGATGGGGTTTCGTCATGTTGGTCAGGCTGGTCTAGAACTCCTGGCCCCAGGTGATCGATCCGCCCGCCTCAGCCTCCCAAAGTGCTGGGATTACAGGTGTGCGCCACCGTGCCTGGCCTGTTTCCACTTCTAATGGCCCTCCAAATAGGCCCACATTCCAGTCCCCGAAACTGTGAATGTGTTACTTT
Source organism: Hylobates moloch (assembly GCF_009828535.3). NCBI lineage: Eukaryota > Metazoa > Chordata > Mammalia > Primates > Hylobatidae > Hylobates > Hylobates moloch. The sequence goes on along the minus strand of NW_026652283.1, from coordinate 6,112,384 downwards.
CCATGGCATAGCCTGGAGCATTCCAGTGGGCCCAGTGGAATCCAAAGGGTTCTTATAAGAGACAGGTGGAAGTGTCAAAGCCAGAGAAGGAGATGTGACGACAGAAGCAGAGGTCGCAGTGATGCACAGCTGTGTGTTGTGAACAAGGACAGCCTCTAGAAGCTGGAGAGGGCGAACAAACGAATTCTCCCCTGCAGCCGCTGGAAGGATCCAACACAGCCCTGCCCACCCATTTTAAATTTCGGACCTCTAGAATTGTGAAATAGTAAATATGTGTTACTTTTTTTTGAGATAGAGTCTTGCTATGTTGCCCAGGCTGGAGTGCAGTGGTGCAATGTTGGCTCACTGCAAGCTCCGCCTCCTGGGTTCACACCATTCTCCTGCCTCAGCCTCCCAAGTAGCTGGGACTACAGGCGCCCGCCACCACACCCGGCTAATTTTTTTGTATTTTTAGTAGAGATGGGGTTTCACCATGTTGGCCAGGATGGTCTCGATCTCTTGACCTTGTGATCCGCCCGCCTCGGCCTCCCAAAGTGCTGGGATTACAGGCGTGCGCCACCGTGCCCAGCCAAATATGTGTTACTTTAAGCCACTAAATTTGTGGTTGTTACAGAAGCAATAGGAAATATAGTAATCTCAATGTAAACATCAAGACCAGAATTCATCATCTCCGAGGGCTTCCTAGGCTCGCAGTTGACTTTCTCCTCAGCCCTCCCTGCCTCTAATCAGTCAGCACCAACACCTCCCATCACCTGGGGCTCCTCCTTCCCCCCAGCCTCACAGCTGCTTAGTGAATGTGATTCTTGCTTCTTAGCTGTTCTTACGTCATTGCTGGGAGGCACCAGGGCTAAGGCGGGTTGTAGTGATTGAGTAGCAGAGCACAGATCAGACCTCAGGGCTTCTCGTTTCAGTCCAGGGTTGGATCCCGATCTTTTGTTCCCCCTGATGCCCTGCCACCCGCAAGGGGGCTGCATCCTGGAAGCTCATCTGCAGCCCAAACGGCTGTTCTACCCTTGCCCTGCCTCGCTGCTGTTCACCTGCCCAGGATGCACATAACAATGGACAGTTTGTTATTGAGTCTTGCCACATGCGTCCTTGGGCATGCCCTCCTCTCACCCATCGCTTATTTCCTCGCGTTAAGCACACACACACTCAACCTGGAAACCGTCTATGTCCACTGTGGATTTTATGAAGGTTTCACGGATAGGTGGATGAGAGGTTCCCTCTCACATGCCAGAGAGCATCATTCCAAGAATCCCTCTGGATAGCTCTTCTCAAACGCCCAATCTGTGGCAGCCACCCCTGTCATCTGCCCCCCAGCGCAGCCTCAGCCAGCCCCCTGCCCTGTGGATGTCCCCTGCACATGTCTGTGTGGGGCAATTTAGCTCTAAACTTGGCATTTTCCGTGTGTATCCCCACCTCCCCTTGCCCTGCTCAGCAAAACAAATCATGGCTCTCAGGGTCCGTCCTCCTTAGTATATCGGGGTTGGGGGCAGGCAGGGAGCAATTCTAAACAAGCAATGTTTAATACCATCCTTTCATCAGACTCCTGAAGCTCAGCTCTACTCTTTCCTGCTCAAAGATTTCCCAACTCCCCTTACCCTGTTCTGCTTCTAAACAATGTTCCCACAGCACTTACCTTCTCACGGAGTGGAATGTTTTCTTGGTATGTGCATTGCTATTTATCTGTCTCCTCCAGCTAGAATGTAAAATCCACATGGCTGTTTTGTTCTCTATGTATCCCAAGGGCTTTGAACAGTGCCTGACACACAGTAGGTGCACAATATTTATTGAATGTATGAAAAGCCGACGTCTCAATTCTAAGATCATCATACAGGCCCTCTGCCCTCTCACCTCAACCTCTGTTTGCAATTCTGTTGACTCTTTTGGAATACTACATGTATCCCCATCTCTATGCCTGGGTCCCCACCTTCTCTTTCCAAAGCCCCAGCTCTTGGCACTTCCTCCTTTCTGCCCTTCAAGCAGCCTGCACCATCTCTGAGGCCAGCCCAGCCCCTGCCTTCCCCAGCACCCTCAGTCATCCTAGTCTGCACTGATTCTCTTTCTCAGGATGCTCCTGTAGCAACTTCTTTCTGAATCATCCACTAGACTCTTATAAGATTTGTCCTGGGTGATAATTTCAGGTTTCTTGCATCTGTTTAAAAGAGTTGGCTGGGCGACCGGACGTGGTGGCTCACACCTGTCATCTCAGCACTTTGGGAGGCTGAGGTGGGCGGATCACGAGGTCAGGAGATCGAGATCATCCTGGCTAATACAGTGAAACCCTGTCTCTACTAAAAATACAAAAAATTAGCCGGGCGTGGTGGCGGTCGCCTCTCTGTAGTCCCAGCTACTAGGGAGGCTGAGGCAGGAGAATGGTGTGAACCCAGGAGGCAGAGCTTGCAGTGAGCCGAGATTGCGCCACTGCACTCCAGCCTGGGCAACAGAGCGAGACTCCGTCTCAAAAAAAAAAAAAAAGATTAGCTGGGCGTGGTGGCAGGTGCCTGTAATTCCAGCTACTCAGGAGGCTGAGGCAGGAGAATTGCCTGAACCCAGGAGGCGGGGTTGCAGTGAGCTGAGATTGCGCCACTGCACTCCAGCCTGGTGACAGAGTGAGACTCCGTCTAAAAAAAAAAGATTAGCTGGGCACAGTGGCAGGTGTGGGGAAAAGAAAGAGAGATGAGATTGTTACTGTGTCTGTGTAGAAAGAAGTAGACATAGGAGACTCCGTTTTGTTCTGTACTAAGAAAAATTCTTTTGCCTTGAGATGCTGTTAATCTGTAACCTTACCCCCAACCCTGTGCTCCCTGAAACATGTGCTGTGTTAACTCAGGGTTAAATGGATTAAGGGCTGTGCAAGATGTGCTTTGTTAAACAAATGCTTGAAGGCAGCATTCTCGTTAAGAGTCATCACTACTCCCTAATCTCCAGTACCCAGGGACACAAAACACTGCGGAAGGCCGCAGGGACCTGTGCCTAGGAAAGCCAGGTATTGTCCAAGGTTTCTCCCCATGTGACAGTCTGAAATATGGCCTCGTGGGAAGGGAAAGACCTGACCGTCCCCCAGCCCGACACCCGTAAAGGGACTGTGCTGAGGAGGATTAGTGAAAGAGGAAGGCCTCTTTGCAGTTGCGATAAGAGGAAGGCATCTGTCTCCTGCTGTCCCTGGGCAATGGAATGTCTGGGTGTAAAACCCGATTGTATATTCCATCTACTGAGATAAGGGAAAACTGCCTTAGGGCTGGAGGTGGGACATTCGGACAGCAATACTGCTCTGTAAGGCATTGAGATGTTTATGTGTATGCATATCTAAAGCACAGCACTTGATTCTTTACCTTGTTCATGATGCAGAGACCTTTGTTCACGTGTTTACCTGCTGACCTTCTCTTCACTATTATCCTATGACCCTGCCACATCCCCCTCTCCAAGAAACACCCAATAATGATCAGTAAATACTAAGGGAACTCAGAGGCCGGCGGGATCCTCCGTATGCTGAACGCCAGTCCCCTGGGCCCCCTTTTTTCTTTCTCTATACTTTGTCTCTGTGTCTCTTTCTTTTCCAAGTCTCTAGTTCCACCTAATGAGAAACGCCCACAGGTGTGGAGGGGCAACCCACCCTTTCAGGCAGGTGCCTGTAATCCCAGCTACTCAGGAGGCTGAGGCAGGAGAATCGCCTGAACCTAGGAAGCGGAGGTTGCAGTGAGCTGAGATGGTGCCATTGCACTCCAGCCTGGGTGACACAGCAAGACTCCCTCCCCAAAAATAAATAAATAAATAAATAGATAGATAAATAAATACTCTCCAGCTAGATTACCAGCTCCTGTTGTACCCACAGTAGGTACCTTCCAGACAACGTAGTAGGTATGAAGAACTAACACTTGGATGGGTACATAAGATGTAACTAATGCTGTTCTAACTGCGCTGTATAAACTCAATCCACAAACGACCCTATGAGGTTGATAGTCTTATCTTACACACGGGGAAGCCAAGTCACAAGGCGGTTCATGCTCTTGCTAGGAAGCAGCAGAGCCAGGATGTAAACCCAGGTGGCCTGGTTCCAGAGCCCAGGTGCTAAGCTGCTTCTTCCTGTGGTACGTAAATGTGGACTGGCGCTACGCTGCCGGTTTTGCCCTTTGACTGTAGAGGTGGGTGAAGGAGCTGCAGATGACTCCTCAGCAGTTGTGCCATCTTGAAGGTGCCTCCCTGTAATTGACTCTCTGAGTCTTAGGGCTGCTGACAGGTGGTGAGCCTGCAATTGGGTCCTGCCTTTGCTGGTTCTTGTCTGTTCCTCTGAGGCTCCCTTTCCACAGCTGCAGAGCGAGGATGATTACTGCTCTTTCTCCACCATGAGGGGTGGGGATGGGCGGATATGTTCCCAGGCGGCCTGCCGCTTGGTAGGCAATGCCAGCCCATGGGTAGCAGCTGCAGCTTCTCTCCACTCTGTGGCTGCTGGCTTCTGTTCTGGATGGTGGTTCTGGGTTCAGGTGGAGGAGCAGGGACTCTGGGGGCTGTGTATTTGTGGTATTTCCTGTGTAAGAGGGTAGAGAAGGTGTAGGCAATTAGCATGGGCTTGAAATTAGAAGTCACAGGTGCAAGCCCTACTGCATACTTACCTGGGAGCAGAGATGACCTGAGCAAGTCTCTTTGCTTTTCTGAAACTCCATTTCCTTATCCACAAAATGGGCTTAATAAAAACTCCTACTTTGCTGTTGTAAGAGAGTCAGATGAAGTCCTGGATGTGTAAGTGCTTTGTAAACTATAAGGGTGCTTACAAACTTGATTTTCAATTTTAATCTCGAGTACAGGAGTAGCGGACTTGGTTGTTATAAAATGCTAAATAGCCCCAAGGCTTGGAGTCTTGGAGAATGTTGGCAAGATGAGCATTTTCAGCTCCGTCTTCTGAGTGTCTTTGCCCAGCATGCTAGGTCCTGTTCACCCCACATTTACTGAACACCTGAGTGCTAGGCTGTGGGAGGTGCCCAGGATAAGGCACACCCTAGTTTTGCTCATGAGAAACTCACCTCCTAACTGGTGATATAGGATGTGGTGGACGCCAATCATTAGATGGTAACAGGGCGAGGAAGAGTTAGGGGAGTGAGGAGTTGCAGGGGTCCGGATATCTGAGAGCAGGGCTGACCAGGCAGCCATAGCAAGACGCAGGTGGGGACGGGGCAGTGCTGGGGGCCAGTGGGCTCAGCTCTGTGACTGCTTCCCATTTCTACACAGCTAAGCCTGAGCTGGTCTTGAGAAGGTTTTATTCATATCAAAGGGCAAACGAAGTTGCTGAATCTATCTTGCTGACAGTTTCTTTGTGTCTCATATAATGTTTGGCTGATGTTCCTGAAACTATAAGCACCCGGAGGCAGGGTCTCTGCCTCTCTCAGCTGTATCTGGGGTGGGTTGGACAAAGGTCCTCCTAGAGGGCCAGTGTGTGTGTGCACACGTGTCTGCATGTGTGTCTGTGTATAAGAGCTGAGACTTCGGTGTGTAGGTTCAGGTAGATATGGGCAGGTAAAATACAGTGAAGGTAAGAAGCTGTCACTAATGTCTACCTGTGGCCTGTGGGAAGGGTTTAGAGGGAGAATATGGCCATGGAGTCGCTGCCTAAAGACAAAGGAAGTCTGAACCTCATTGTGTGGCACGGGCCTTTGTAAACCAGCCTCTGCTGACGTCCAGCACCTGACTTCCCACTCTGGCACCTTATATGCTCTAGCTGGTTTTATTTGTTTATTTTTGAGACAGGGTCTCACTGTGTCACCTAGGCTGGAGTGCAGTGGCAAGATCATGGCTCACTGCAGCCTCGATCTCACAGACTCAAACGATACTCCCATTTCAGCCTCCCAAGTATCTGGGACTACAGGTGTACGCCACCACCCCCAGCCAATTTTTGTATATTTTGTAGAGATGGGGTTTTACCATGTTGCCCAGGCTCGTCTCCAACTCGTGGACTCAAGGGATCTGTCCACCTTGGCCTCCCAAAGTGTTGGGATTGTAGGTATGAGCCACTGTGCCTGGCCTGCTCTAGCTGTTAACAGCTCTGCTTCCCTAAATAACTCTAACCCTCTTTCTTTCCCTCCCTCCCTCCTTTCCTCTTTTCCTTCCTTCCTTCCTTCCTTCCTTCCTTCCTTCTTTCTTTCTTTCTCTTTCTTTCTTTCTTTCTTTCTTTTCTCTTTCTTTCTCTCTCTCTTTCTTTCTTTCCTTCTTTCTCTTTCTTGCTCTCTTCCTCTCTCTCTCTCTTCTCTCTCTCTCTTTCCTTTCTTTCGTCTCCCTCTGTCACCCAGGCTGGAGTGCAGTGGCATGATCTCAGTTCACTGCAATCTCCACCTCTTGCCAACCCTCTTTCTTAATAAACTTTTAATTTTGGAATAATTTAAGTTTAAAAAAAGTTGCAAAGATAGTGCAGCTTCCTTCTAATGTTAACGTCTTATATAATTGTGGTGTATTTGTCAAAACTGAGAAATCAACATTGGTACAATACTGTTAACTAGACTGCAGACTTTATTTAGATTTCATCAGTTTTTCCACTGATGTCCTTTTTCTGTTCCAGAATCCAATCCAAGTTTCCACATTGCATTTTGTATTTTGCATTTTTTTTTTTTTTGACGTGGAGTCTCGCTGTCGCCCAGGCTGGAGTGCACAGTGACACAATCTTGGCTCACTGCAACCTCTGCCTCCCAGGTTCAAGTGATTGTCCTGCCTCAGCCTCCTGAGTAGCTGGGATAACAGGCACCTGCCACCATGCCTAGTTAGTTTTTGTATTTTTAGTAGAGACCTGTTTCACCATGTTGGTCAGGTTGGTCTCGAACTCCTGACCTCAGGCAATCTGCCCGCCTCAGCCTCCCAAAGTGCTGGGATTACAGGCGTGAGCCAATGCGCTCGGCCTGTATTTTGCATTTTTAAAAATTCTCTGGGCTCATTTCCTGTCTCTCTGTTTTTGACCCTGTCATTCTCTTTCTCTACCATAACTTTCCTGTTTCCAGCAAACTCCTATTCATCCTGCAGAACCCCTCTCTTACATTAGGGATAATGTTGGGGACTTGGTAGGATTGGAGTTTTGGGATCTGGCTGTTAACAATATTAATTGACACTCCCTTTTCCATACGCATGATCTCATTTGGTGCTGGTTTGGTTTTTATTGTGCCCTTCTTTATGCAAATACAAGCAAACACTAATAGATGTTATTCGCCATTCCACCTCTCCCAGCCGTGGTTACTAGAGGGAATGTGTTTATAGGTGGCTCTCACAGGACTGTGCAGGTGGCTGGTGGAAGAGCTAGAGTAGGACTTGGACCTCCTGACTTCCAGTTTAGCCACCCCCCTCTGTCCTGCACGTTCTGTGCATCTCCATTTTCCCCAGTTGTCCAATCTGGGTGCGCTTTGGTTTAACACCTGGGTCTAGGAGTGTGATATGGCTCTGATGGAGGGATGGTGGGTTTCCTGTGGCTCTCCCACCCTACCCACATAGAGTGACTGCAGCACCCTTGACTTTGGGGACTTTCCTCAGGCCTAAATTGTATCGCTGGCATCTCCACCACTTCCCCACACACCTCCAAGCAGGCCAGGAAGCCAGAATGTCAGAGTGTAGACTCCCCAAGTCTGTTCACCACGTGGAGCTTTGGTGGGGCCTTCTGCCTCCCATCCGCTCCAGCCTAGAGCTTCACTGAGGCTTCCCCTCACCCACCACTTTTTGGGACCCCCTTGGGGGCCTTACATCTCCATGAAGCATTAGATCTTTATTTTCTTTTAAATTTCATTTAAAAATAGATCATTTGTTTATATAACTGAAAAATAAAGATACAAGAGAGGGAAACGTGTTTCTCCTGGAAACTGTTAATCTGTAAGAGAGATGTAGGAGTTCTGTCCACCAAGGACAACGTGTGGGCCTGATCCTTGAATCCTGATGCAGACAGACCAGTTATTAAAAAAAAGGTTTTGTAGGCAATTAGGGAAATTTAAATATGGACTAAGGGCTAGATGATATTAAGGAAATATTGTTAACTTTCTTACGTGTGATGATGGCATTATGGTTATGTTTTTTTTTTTTTTTTTTTGAACGGAGTCTCACTCTGTCGCCCAGGCTGGAGTGCAGTGGCGCGATCTCGGCTCACTGCAAGCTCCACCTCCCGGGTTCACGCCATTCTCCTGTCTCAACCTCCCGAGTAGCTGGGACTACAGGCGCCCGCCACCACGCCTGGGTAATTTTTTTGTATTTTTAGTAGAGACGGGGTTTCACTGTGTTAGCCAGGATGGTCTCGATCTCCTGACCTTGTGATCCGCCCGCCTCGGCCTCCCAAAGTGCTGGGATTACAGGCGTGAGCTACCACGCCCAGCCGTGGTTATGTGTTTGAGAAACCCGTATCTCTTAGAGATACACACTGCAGTTTTTATGGGTAGAATGATATGATGTCTGGGATTTGCTTTAAATTGTTCAGCCCCCTTCCCAAAAAGTGGAGAGATAAAATGCAATAAGAATGCAAAATCGTTGATGCTCGGTGATGAGTATATGGGATTCATTATACTGTTCTCTCTACTTTTGCATGTGTTTGAACACTTCCATAACGACAACAAAAATCTCCATCCAGTCTTGTCCCCATCAGTCTAGCTCTTCCCCAATAACCAACACTGGTTCCTTAATGTATCCTTCATTATGCAAATACTAGTATATATTATTATTCTCCCCACTTAAGAATTTTTTAACACCAGAAGAAGCGCCTTGCTACTGATTCGCACCTTGCTCTTTTCTCTCCTTTTTTTTTTTGTAGTAGAGTTTTGCTTGTTTGTTTGTTTGTTTTTAGTAGAGACGGGGTTTCACTGTGTTAGCCAGGATGGTCTCGATCTCCTGACCTTGTGATCTGCCTGCCTCGGCCTCCCAAAGTGCTGGGATTACAGGCGTGAGCCACCATGCCTGGCCTCTTTTCCCTCCTTTTTATATGTGGTTGGCAGAATAATGGCCCCCACAAAGGTGACCACGCCCTAATCCCTGCCAGGTGTGCATGTTACCTTACTTGGCAAAAAGAACTTTGCAGATGTGATTAAGATTAAGGACTTTGAGATGGGGAGAGTATCCTGAATTATCCAAGTGGGCTCAATCTAATCCTATGGATCCTTAAAGTCGGAGAATCTTTCCTGGCTGTGGTCAGAGGGAACTGTGACAAAGGGTTAGAGAGACATGACAATGGTGGCTTTGCAGACAGAGGAGGGGCCAGGAGCCAAGGAACGCAGGCAGCCTCTAGAAGCTGGGAAAGGCAAGGAAAGGGATTCTCCCCTGCAGCCTGCAGAGGGAACACAGCCCTGCCCACACTGAGATTTTAGCCCAGTGAGACCCACGTGTCAGACTGCTGACCTCCAGAAGTGTAGTGCAATAAATATGTGTTAAACTTGTGATAATATGCTATAGCAACAATAGAAAACGACGGCATGATATCTCGGAGAGATTTCCGTATCAGTGCAGAGATTGCAGCAGCATCAGTTCCTTATGGTTCTACGCAGGGTCTGGAGTCCAACAGATCTGGGCTTAAGTCCAGGCTCTGCCACAGACTAGTTGTATAATTTTGGGCAAGTTACATCACGTCTCTGAGCCTGCCTCCTCATCTGTAAAAGGAGAATAATAAGAGTTCCTGCTTCATAGTGTTGTTCTAGGATTAAATCATACAGTGCATACAAAGCACTTAGCCTGGCACATAGGGAATGCTCACGAAAGAACAGCTGGTAATATGATTAACACAATTGTGATGATTACAACAAGGAGTGTTCCCTGAGTTCTCCTGGCCTCACTGTCCTCTCTTCTGACTCCTTGCAGACTGAGAATGCAGCACATAAATGAGCCCTTGGTTTCCGCGGCACACACCCTCTCCTGACTTGTGTGCTTGGTTCCGTCTGTGTGCAGCCCTGTCTCCTAGACTGTAGTCAGCAGTGTGAGGGCAGGGACCCTGTTTCCGATGTCCTGGGGCTGGTCATTAGGATTGCACGCCGCCCGAGGGGTTGCTCTATTAACAGACGGTTTCTGGGAGTGGCTGGACGTCAGTGTGACCTCACTCTTTCCAAAGTTGAGGTTCCCTGCTTCCCACGCTAAAGGCATGTCATGGGACCAGTGGACCCTGGCATCCTCCCACACAGCATTGATTCAGAGTGGTGGGGATCTTCAGAGTCCCTCCCAATGTCCCCAACAGCCAGCTTTTGCATGAGCTTACCCCTCCTGAGGCAGGCAGGCCCTCCACTGTTGTGCAGTCTGGTTACTGGAAAGTTTCCCTCCCTTCCCATAACCCTTGTGCATGTCCTGCCCTCTGAAGCCACATGGGATGAGTCTGCCACCTCTTCCTAGTAGCAGCCCTTTGGCCTTCCAGAGGAGACTTGCAGGTGCCTGTCCCAGCCCTGCCTCTTTGTGGCTGGGTGGCCCCAGGGTTACATGAGTTTTTTGTTTGTTTGTTTGTTTGTTTTTTGAGACAGAGTTTCACTCTTGTTGACCAGGCTGGAGTGCAGTAGCATAATCTCAGCTCACTATAACCTCTGCCTTCCGGTTTCAAGCAATTCTCCTGCCTCAGCTTCCTGAGTAGCTGGGATTACAGGTGCCCACCACCATGCCCGGCTAATGTTTGTATTTTTAGTAGAGACAGGGTTTCACCATGTTGGTCAGGTTGGTCTCGAACTCCTGGCCTCGTGATCTGCCTGCCTTGGCCTCCCAAAGTGCTGGGATTACAGGCGTGAGCCACAGCGCCCGGCCCATGAGTCTTTTTTGAACGCTGTTTTCACAATCTGCAAAAAGGGAAGGAAAACGCCTACCTGTCCGGATCATCATGGGAGCCTGCGGAAGGCATCCCGCACTCGTGAATGCCTCACACATGTTGCTTCCCTTCTCTCTGCTCCAGGCCACGCCCTCTGGATCCCTTAACCGCTCCTTACGGGGGAGGTTTGGAGGCTGCCCCAGTGCTCTGTGCTGTTTCAGATATGCGGGAGGACCCAGATCCGGCCTCACGAGATGGGCCGCCCGTGACTGCCTGGAGGCTTCTTCTGCGGATGGTCTCTGCCCTCAGTCCTTCCCCGCCCATCCTGGGGCCTCCCACCCAGGCCTGGCCTTCCCTCCTGCTGTTCTGGTCACACCACGCCTGGTTCAGCTGAAACCACACTCTTCCCACCACACAAACCCCACAGATGCTAGCGCTCTTGCTGGGCACAGAAATACTGCGTTATTTTTAGTTCTGGACCTGGTCCAGCACACTGCACCCCTCCCTACATAAACATGCCTGGATCTGCAAGTTGTTTTCCCAAATCCTTAGAGCTGTGAGAGCGCACTCACTCACAACAATTGCATGAGCTCTGTTCACATTTCTCCTCGCAGCCACCCTGTTGCCTCTGTGACTTGTGTGCCAGCCTGTACACATGTGTTTCTGCCACAAACACTCTCCAAAGGGTCTCCCCAACTCCTCCTCCATCCCCTGTACCCATCCCCTGTCCCTTCCTCCAGCAGAGGAACTGTCCCAGGAGAACCAGGCTGCAGGGAAGCTGGCAGAAGGAAGACATTATCTGCTTCTTGGCCTGTGAGGCCAGCTGGGGAAGATGTGTTTCTGCACCTCACAACACACACCCTGCCAGGCCAGCCTGCCTTCTGAGGCAAAAGCCGTTAACCTCTTTCAGTTTAAACTTAAGATGAACAAGCAAACAAGCGACTCCTTCTGGAACAAAGACTCTTCAACCAACACAGACAGAAAACCAGGTTTCTCGATTGAGACCTGCTGGTTTCCCCATGCCCTGCAAAGCACCTCTGTCTCTCCAGGCCAGCTGGGTTTGCACGTCTTCTGCGTGAATTTACTGCCAAGAAGGCTCCTTCCCGGGACTGCCCCACTTCTAATCCTGGACTAGACGTTCCTTGAGGGCATGGGATGTTTTGCTTTTATTCCCTCTTTTACCCCCAGTTTCTTGGGGGTAAAACCCAAACTCATTAAAGCCTAAAAACCAGTGCCTCCACCATATAGTGCACCTGCCACTGCCATTTCCCAACACACACACACACACACACACACACAGAGACACACACAGACACATACATACACACAGACACACACATACATACACACACATACAGACAGACACACAGACACACAGACACACACAGACACAGACACACACACATACACACACATACACAGACACACACACACACACACACAGACACACACACAGACACACACACACACACACAGACCCTGAACTCGTGGGTGTTTCTTGGAAAGGACGGGTGTACTCCCGCTCTGGCCTGAGCCCTTGCTGCGTCCTCAGCCTGCATCCTCTCCCCCAGGATCCACATGGCTGGTTCTGTCCAATCCTTCGGGCCTCTGCTCCCAGGCCCCCTTGTCAGAGGTGGCTCACGCAGCCCAGCCCACCGGGGCCTTCCCTGTCCCCTCCCCTGCTGCCGTGCCTCCTTGGCCCTCATCACCATCTGACGGTGTGCACTCGACTGTTGTGGCCTTTCTTCTGCCTCCCTCACTCGAATGTGAGCCTCCTGGGGCAGGGGCTGCTCCCTTTGCTGCTGTTGCATCTCCAGGCCTGCAGCCAGGCCTGCCCTGTAGTGGGTGCCAACACGCACTGTGGAATGAGGGACGGAATGAGGGACGTGAGTGATCTGTGTGGACGGAGGAGTGACTTGCAATGGAAGCCTCCCAGCCGAGACTGCTGGGCCCCTGGGTATGTGGGCACGGTCAGGGGAGGGTGGGGCATACGTGGCTGCCCATCAGCCAGGCAGGACACACCGAGTGGTGCCGGGAGGGCTGGTGTGCGGGGGCTCCCCAGGAGGCTGTGCCAGGCCTGGCCAGAGGTGAGGGTCCCTGGCTCATCGGCCTGAATTCCTGCCCTTCCTCTTCCTGTCCAGTGAGTCAGCGGGCTGGGGAAGTGCGCCAGGGAAGTGGCTCCTGTAGGGAGTACAGAGGGGTTAAGGGTCAACAAAACAAGAACTTGCTCATCACCCCTCCCATGCTGCCTGTCAGGGTGGCTTTTTCTGTGCCTCCCATCTCTGTCTCAGTCACGGCACACCTGTTGTGTTGTGTCCCCCCCAGATTCCTATGTTGAGGTCCTCATCCCTAGTGCCTCAGAATGTGAACTTAGTTGGTAATAGGGTTGCTGCAGAGGGAATTAGTTAAATTAAAATGAGGTTGGACTAGAGGAGAGTGGGCCCCTAGCCCTCTATGATTGGGATCCTTTATAAAATAGTGCCATGTGAACATGGATGAAAATGGAAGGCATTGTGCTCAGTGAAATAAGCCAGTCACATCAGGACAAACTGTGTGATTCCATGAAGGAGCTGCCTAGAATAGTGAAATTCATAAACAGATGGTAGAATAGGTGTGACCAGGGGCTGGGGAACGGGGTAGGGAGAGTCAGTGTTGAATGGATGTGGAGTTTCCGTTTGGGATGATGAGAAAGTTCTGGAGACGGATAGTGACACAACATTGTGGATACACTTAAGGCCACTGAACTACTTAAAAATGGTAACTTTTAACACACACGTGAATGCCATGTGTAGAGGGACACATACAAAGGGCAGCTGATTGAAGACATAGGGAGAGTGCCATCCACAAGCCAGGAATGCCAAAGACTGCAGCAAACCCCCAGATGCCAGCGGAGAGGCGTGGGACAGACCCCCTCACAGTGCTCAGAAGGAGCCTGGAGGCTTCTGGCTTCCAGAGCTGTGAGACAGTACATTTCTGTTGTGTAAGCCCCCTAGTCTGTGGCATTCTGTTACTGCAGCCCCAGAAAATGGATACAATACATCTCTGTGGCTCATTGCTGCCTCCTCTCCAGGCCCTCTGGTTTCTGGAATGCAGGGAAGAGTGGGGAGGGGCTGGCCTGTGACGCCTCTTTCTGCTTTTGCCTTTTTTCCTTCATTTGTTCTTGGTTGCTCCTTCCCGCCCTGGCCTCCTTTTCCTTCTGTCTTCCCTATTGCCTTATCACACTTGTTATTATTTGCTCAATATGTCTCCCCTGCTGGACTGGAAGTCCAGGAAGCCAGTCCTGGGCCCTTGGGAGCACTCAATACCTATGGGTAAATGAATAGATGGGGAAGGAAGGAGGAGGGAAGGAGTGGCTGGCCCTGGGGCCTGCTCAGAGACGTTTTGACAAATTGTCTGTTCTTAGAATAGCCAGGGGCAGCTGCAGCCTCTGACCAGCCTCTGACCAGGATGAGCAGTGTGGCGTCTTCTGGGTGAGACGGCTCCCACTGCAGAAAGTCTGGCTGGGGCTGCCTCAGGCAACCCTGGTTCTGTGGGGTCAGGGCAGGCATTCTGGGGGATAAAGCCTTTTCCTCAGGCCCACTGAGTCAAACCTGGTACCTGTCGAGCAATAGAAAGGCCAAGGAGAAAGCTTCCTTGTTATGTAAGGCAGAGCCTGGAACTGGATGGGGAGAGGAGAGTATGGAGTGAATATGGGGCACACATTCCTCTTTCTCTTTATTTATTTTATTATTTTTTTGAGACAGAGTCTCACTCTGTCGCCCAGGCTGGAGTGCAGTGGCGCAATCTCGGCTCACTGCAAGCTCCGCCTCCCGGGTTCACGCCATTCTCCTGCCTCAGCCTCTCCGAGTAGCTGGGACTACAGGCACCCGCCACCGCGCCCGGCTAATTTTTTGTATTTTTAGTAGAGACGGGGTTTCACTGTGGTCTCGATCTCCTGACCTCGTGATCCGCCCGCCTCGGCCTCCCAAAGTGCTGGGATTACAAGCGTGAGCCACGTGCCCGGCCTCCTCTTTCTCTTTATTCCTGCCCCATGACGCTTCTCCATTGTGGGAGTGGGGGAAAAAAGGAATGGGAAACAAAGACACAAAAGTCTTCTCTTTTATTCATTGGTTGATTCGATAAATATTTATGGGCTGACTATGTGTCTAGTACCATTAGGCTGAGGGTGGAGAGATGAATAGACCCAGTCTCAGACCTCAAGGAGCTTGCGGTACAGACAGGGGGACAGACAAGTGAACAGCCTTAGAACAAGGCCATGGCTGCTCCGATGAGGCCTGTGTAGACAGCTGTGGGGACACAGGAGATACTCTAAGTGCAGGACTTGGTGAAGGCTGAATGAAGGAGATGCCATCAGAAAAAAGCCTTGAAGGATGAATAGGAGGTTGACATGTGAAGAAGGGGAGAGGGTGGAATAGGCAAGGTGTGATACAAGCAGAGGGAATAGGGTCTGGCAAGGTGGGAAGTTGCGCGAGGGCTATGCAGGTCTGGGGTAACTGTCATTTGGGCATGGGGGTGGTGGGAAGCCACTAGCAGGAACCAAGGTCATAGGGAGAGGGTGTGTCGGCTCATGGGTGCCTGGTATGCCATGCTGGAGAGCTTGGGCTTGCTCCTGAGAGTGTGGGGAGTGAATAGTGGCCTTAAGTGGGTGTGCTGGCTATTTAGTTTGCCCTGTCTCCCCTAACCCATCCATTCTCTATCCTCCTCTGACATCGCCATGGACTGCTCCAGCCAGGCTCCCTTGCCCACTAGTTGGCGGGCAGGAAGAGAAATAGGCAGGGATGTCTATCTCCCACTGCCTTGTCCCATTTCTGACAGCAGCTGCCTTCCTCTGTGGCCACAGCTCCTGTTGGGCTCCCCTCCCCTGGCTCCAGGTCGCATTGACTCTGGTGATAGATACCAGGCAGGCCTAGGTGGTAAAGGCTTCAGCTGTGGCTGGTCCTTGGGTGCTTCACCACTTCTACCCCAACACTGTAAATCATCCCTGATTTAAGCTCTCTCTCTTTTTTTTTCTTTTTTTTTTTGAGATGGAGTCTCGCTCCGTCGCCCAGGCTGGAGTGCAGTGGTGCAATCTCGGCTCACTGCAAGCTCCGCCTCCCAGGTTCGTGCCATTCTCCCGCCTCAGCCTCCCGAGTAGCTGGGACTACAGGCGCCCACTAGCACGCCCGGCTAATTTTTTGTATTTTTAGTAGAGACGGGGTTTCACTGTGTTAGCCAGCATGGTCTCGATCTCCTGACCTCGTGCCCGCCTCGGCCTCCCAAAGTGCTGGGGTTACAGGCGTGAGCCACCGCACCTGGCCATTAAGCTCTCTTTAGAAAACCCCTTTGGGTGTTTCATTTCTCTCTGGAATCCTGCTTGATGCAGTAGGAGTATGGCTTAGTCAGCATTTTGGTGGGGAAAATAATCCTGGTGATGGCGGAGACTAGAGTTGGGGAGAGACTGAGGCGGCAATGCTAGCAAAGACACTGTTAAAAGTGCAGGTCAGGGCTGGGCGCGGTGACTCATACCTGTAATCCCAGCACTTTGGGAGGCTGAGACAGGCGGATCATGAACTCAGGAGTTCCAGACCAGCCTGGCCAACATAGTGAAACCCCATCTCTACTAAAAAGAAAAAAAAAAAAAAGTGCGGTTCAGGGCTGGTGGGCAAGCATCGAGGCAGTGGCTGTAGGGCTGGAGAGCAGGGTCAGAGCTGGGTGGAGTTCTAAATTAGAGCTGTAGAGTTCTGGTGATTTATTGGGTAGATGGGGGAGTGAGTGGTAGGGAAGGATGAATCCCTTCGATCATAAAAGACAGACGGTATTGGTCCACAATTGCTACATAACTAACCATAAAATCTGATATTTCCAATTCAAACTCAAGACTACGAAGTTCTTACTTAACCTCTTCTATCTCACACCTGTGTCCCCTTTGTCTCATGTCAAGAATTTCAGTCTTAAGTACACTAAGGGTGATAGAACATACGTAGGCATTTGCTTTATCACCAGTACATACTCAGCCGTTCCAGAATGACAATACCAGCATTATCTTCAATGATATGATCATTGAAAACACTTAAAATTTTCCCCATGTCTTCTCTTCCTTGAAATAGACTGCACTAGGGATGTACAGTTGAATTTCGTACTTTCAAGTCACTTGGAGTACTGCTTCTCTAGTCACCAAGAAGATTACAGTTAAGTTTATTTATTTTATTTTTAATTTCAGAGTTTGCTTTTTATTTTATTTTATTAATTTTTATTTTTTTTAGACAAGGTCTTGCTCAATTGTTCAGTGAACAGGACTCACCGCAGCCTCGACCTACTGGGCTCAAGCCATCCTCTTGCCTCAGCCTCCTGTGTAGCTGGTACCACAGGTGAGTGCCACCACACCTGGCTAATTTTTAAAATTTTTGTAGAGATGGGGTCTCAGTATGTTGCCCAGGCTGATCTTGAACTCCTGGGCTCAATCCTCCCGCCTTGGCCTCCCAAAGTGCTGGGATTACAAGTGTGAGCCCCCACACTTGGCCCCGAGCTTGTTTCTTAAAAAAAAAAAAAAACCTATAAGATATTTAGTGATTCCAGAGTGAAATCTACAAAATGAAGTATTAATGCATTTATTAAAATATTAGCTTCTGTCTTGGTATCTCTTCTCCCTTGGTTCCTCCATCTCCTTCAATTTAGTTTATGGTTTATTATTTTATTATCTGTTTTATGAAATGTAAGATATCTATCTATATCTGTATCTATATCTATATAGATACAGATATATATATATATTTTTGAGACAGAGTCTCGCTCTGTCGCCCAGGCTGGAGTGCAGTGGCGCGATCTTGGCTCATTGCAAGCTCCACCTCCCGGATTGACACCATTCTCCTGCCTCAGCCTCTCGAGTAGCTGGGATTACAGGCGCCCACCACCATGCCCAGCTAATTTTTTGTATTTTTAGTAGAGATGGGGTTTCACCATGTTAGCCAGGATAGTCTCGATCTCCCAACCTCGTGATCTGCCCATCTCGGCCTCCCAAAGTGCTGGGATTACAGGCGTGAGCCACTGCGCCTAGCCGATATCTATATTTTTTTTACTCCTCTTTTCGTGGATAAGTGGAAACAATTTGCACGCAGTTTTCTTTATCTTGCTTTTTCACCTAGGGATGAAGGTAGCCTTCATTTCTCTATTTCTTTATTCAGTTGTGTGGTATTCTACTGATTAGTTGATTTAACAGTTCCTTACCAATGGATATTTGGATTATTTCCTGTCTTTTGCTATTACAAACCTGTGCATATGTTTTTCTGTTTTTTAATACACAGTATCTGTGGGATAAATGCCCAGATACATTCTGGATCAATGGTTAAATGCATATATAACTTTGCTACACATTGCCAAATTCCTGTAATGGTTATACCAATTTGTATTCCCTCCAACAACATATGAAAGGGCTAATCTCCCTGTAGCCAAAAGAGTATATTGTCAAACTTTTGGATTTTTGACAATCTAAAAGTTATCTTAGTGTAGATTTAATTTTTAATTTCTTGTATTATGAGCAAGGTTGAACATTTTTTTCATAAAATTGAGAGCAATTGTTCATTTTGCCAGCCCATTTTTTTCTATAGGGTTATTGGTTCTTTTCTCTCTTTTTTTTTGAGACAGAGTCTCACCCTGTCACCCAGGCTGGAGTGCAGTGGTGCGATCTCAGTTCACTGCAACCTCTGCCTCCCAGGTTCAAGCGATTCTCCTGCTTCAGCCTCCCGAGTAGCTGGGATTACAGGCGCACACCACCACGCTGGCCAATTTTTGTATTTTTAGTAGAGATGGTGTTTCACCATGTTGGTCAGGCTGGTATCGAACTCTTGACCTCAAGTGATCTGCCCGCCTCGACCTCCCAAAGTGCTGGTATTACAGGCGTGAGCCACTGTGCTTGGCCTCTTTATTTTTAAAAGTCCTTTAATATTTGGGACAATGACCCATTCTCTATGAAATTGGTTGCAACTGTTTTCTCCATTATTTTCTTTTTCTACTTTGTGTATGGTATCTTTGGCTATATTACATATATATATATGTAATTAAATTTATTTATGTTTTCTCACAGAGAAATTTACCTATCCTTTCTTTTTGTTGTTGGTTTTTAAAACTTGAACAACATGGGTTGAATACCCATCCTTTCTTCTAATACTTGTATCATTTCATTTTTTTATATTTAGATTCATGATCCATTTGGAACTTATTCTGGTATATGGTGTGAGGAATGGATCAAAGTTTACATTTTTTTCCATATGGCTATCCAGGCATCTGGCTCTTACAGTTGCCTTCTGAGGTTGTGGTGTATATACTAATAAGGTAAAATTATCCAATGAGAGCAGGTTCAGGGAATCACAGACAAAGCCACTGAATCCACTTGAGGCAGATTACAGTGTTTAATTCATTTTTACATATTTTATTACCTTTTCCTGCAGGTAGCCTACTTAGTTTTTATTCATTTTGCTGGTAAATCGATTGGTAAATGAAAATAAATTTATTAACCAACTACTATGCACTGTTGCAGTGGATGGCTACATATGTGCATAGTTGGGCCATTTAGCATCTGTTCACCCTCTGGGTAAAAGAGAACCCAAATTTCCCTTAATAACCTATCTGGTCCCACCCTCCGCCCTTGTGGTTTGGGGGGATTGATCTAGCTCTGTGAGTTAGCCTCAATTGGCCAAAGCCATATTCCACCTTCACAATAACAGTAAGGGGTTCCTGGAGGGGCTTGGGCTTCTACTGGAACCCAGGAGACTGGAGCTGAGCCTTCTGAGAGGGAGGCAGGGTTCTTCCCCGTGGACTTGAACCTGTAAGCATTGAAGCTGGAACCACTATCTCCATTCTGTCATCACCTGTAGGCTGAGAAGATCTCAGCTCCGGGAGGCCATGAAAACTGAGCGGAGAATGGGAGAGAAATCAGGTCTTTGTCGTGTATGAACCCCAGACAGGATGTGCAGATGGTGGTCCAGCCTGATGCTGGGCTTCTCAGCTAAAAACTCAATATTTGGTTTCTATTTCTTTGTACTTGCAGCTGAGAGGGCCCTAAATGAAACAGTAGTCATCATTAGGTTTTCCTTATGTCCTAGTGTTTTAGGGATAATGCCTCAGGTAGAAAGTGTAGTGGGATGCCAGCAGAATATCATTTCTCCCACGTAGGCTAGCTCCTTCCATGGGGGTCCTCGTTTGTGGAACAGCATCAATAACACTGCCCATCATTTTGAAGAAAAAGTGAGAGAAGGTGTATTAGTCTGTTCTGACACTGCTATAAAGACACACATGAGACTGGGTAATTTACAAAGAAGACAGGTTTAATTGAGTCACAGCTCTGCAAGGTTGGGGAGGCCCTCAGGAACTTACAATCTTGGCGGAAGGCGAAGGGAAAGCAAGCACCTTCTTCACAAGGAGACAGGAAAGAGAGTGCGAGAGGGGAACTGCAAAACACTTGAAACCATCAGATCTTGTGAGAACTCCTTCACTGTCACAAGAACAACATGTGGGAAACTGCCCCCATAATCCAGTCACCTCCCACCAGGCCCCTCCTTCAACACGTGAGGATTACAATTCAAGATGAGATTTGAGTGGGGACACAGAGCCAAACCATATCAGAAGTAAGGTGAACTGTAAAGAGATCTTCAAATTTTAGTTACTGTCATTATATGATAGGCTCCTTGAGGGCAGGGACAGTGAGCTTTTGTGTGTGTACCCCGGAGGTGGCTAAAGTGTCTCACATAAAGCAGGTGCAGTGCTTCAGTCTGAATCAAATTGAATTCTTCTCATGCTTATTCTTTCCATAGACAGCTAAAGAAAACAGGGTCACAGAGAGACAAGAGATGAAGCCACTGGCCAGGAGCACACTCAGGGATTCTGTCCCCTGCCTCAGGCTGAGTCCCGCAGTCAAACTCTGTCCCTCTGTGAGGCTGAAAGACACGGGAGGAGGAGGCTCGTCCGAGGGCCAGCTTTGTCACTCACCTGCTGGGTGACTTTGAGCAAATCCCTTCCTTCCTCTGGAACTTCAGGCATCAGTTCCTTGTCATTCACACAGAGTCAATCCTCACCTTATAAGTACCCGTGGGTTCTATATACAGTCATTTGAAGGGTAGAAAATGCCTTGCCAGTGTGTTTGCTGCATCACACGGTTAGAGGCCAAGCTGCAGGCCGCCTTGCAGGCCTGCTTAGACGCTCCCGTGGGTAACTGGGGGTGGTGATTCAGGGCATACCAAGTACCTGCGTCCACATGATTCGCTTTGATTTTCCCAAGCCGTGAGATACTTCAGACAGACACAATTCCTCCTGGCGACAGGGGAGGAAGCCGAGGCCTTGAGAAGGTGGGTGACTTGCTCAAGGCCATCCGGCTCATTAGAGACGGAGGCAGAATTCACACCCATGTTTTATGACTTCTAGTTCAGGCCCATCACAGACCTCCATCCATCTGCAGGAAAGCAGGCAGTCCTCAGGGACTTGCTCATGGAGAATGCTCCATACATGCCGAGGGGATGGGCTCCGAGGAAACAAGATTATCCCAGGGCAGTGCTGGCCTGGCCACTCTGGATGGCCGTACTGTGGCCCAGCTGGCGGGGGCACTGGAGGCCCATGTTACCCTGCACTCTGTTTGTGGGGCGTTATGTCCAGCATTCCTGGCAAAGGTTGCGATGCCTCAGCAGGGTTGGGTGAGCAGCTGTCTGGGGCGGCGAGGGGAGGCGGACAGGCACGCCGTCTGTTTTGCTGGGCCGTGCGTGGCTCTTCCGGGCATTGTGCTCACCAGCGTGCCCCGGTCATGAACACAGAGACCAGGATGTCTTTGTAGCGATCAGAGCAACACCCTGTACTTCCCCAGCATTCCAAGGAGGCCCCAGGCATGGCACTTACAGGAGGTATCCCAGACGCCGCCTTCCTCCTCCTCCTCCTCAAGTCCATCCTTCCCAGGAGGAGGCAGCCATCTTCATGGCGTGACGTGTGGGTCCTAGAGGGCATCCGGCCAACAGAGCTCTCCCGTGAGGCAGTCCTCCTCACACAGGTTCTTATCTCTGAGCCATGTGTTCTTAACCCCTATATTCTGATTTGGACACTGCACTAAGAGTTTTAATTACGTTCTTGATAGTTCCGCGACATAAATGCTATTGTTATCACCCCCCTCCTCATTAATATAAAGGAGACAGAAGCTTAGAGGGGCCTATATCAGCAGTAAGTGGCAGAGTCAGGACTCAAACCTCACGGGCCAGAGGCTGGTGTCTGTGCTTTTTTTTTTTTTTGAGATGGAGTCTTGCTCTGTCACCCAGGCTGGAGTACAGTGGCGTGATCTCAGCTCACTGCAAACCCCGTCTCCTGGGTTCACGCCATTCTCCTGCCTCAGCCTCTCCGAGTAGCTGGGACTACAGGTGCCCACCACCACACCCGGCTAATTTTTTGTATTTTTAGTAGAGACGGGGTTTGCACCGTGTTAGCCAGGATGGTCTTGATCTCCTGATCTCGTGATCTGCCTGCCTTGGCCTCCCAAAGTGCTGGGATTACAGGTGTGAGCCACCGCGCCTGGCCGTGTCTGTGCTCTTGACTTCGCCGCTGCGCTGCCCTCTTATGTAAACCTGGTGGGTTGTGCTTTGGAGATGGGTAGGGATGGAACACAGCCATTCATTCAAGAGTATTTTCTAAAATAATAACTTTCTTATTTTAGAACAATTTTATAGAATTATAGTGCAGAGAATTCCTGTGCCCAGTGTCCCCTATTATTATTAACTTTTTAAAATGTTTTCCTTTTTTTTTTTTTGAGATGGTGTCGCTCTGTCACCCAGGCTAGAGTGCGATGGCTTGATCTCTGCTCACTGCAACCTCTTTCTCTTGGGTTCAAGCGATTCTCCCACCTCAGCCTCCCAAGTAGCTGGGATTACAGGCACCAGCCATCATGCCTAGCTAATTTTCGTATTTTTAGTAGAGACAGGGTTTCACTATGTTGGCCAGGCTGGTCTTGAACTCCTGACCTCAGGTGATCCTCCTGCCTTGGCCTCCCAAGGTGCTGGGATTACAGGCGTGAGCCACTGCACCCAGCTCTGTTTTTCTATTTCTTTTTCATCCTTTTCACCATTCCTAATGTCCCCTGTCATTAACATCTTACATTAGTGTGGTACATATATCACTGTTAATGAACTAATATTATTAACTAAAGTGCACACTTTATTCAGCTTTCTTTTTTTTTTTTAACCTATTGTCCCCATTCTGTCCCAGGATCCCACCAGGATTCTATATTACATTTAGTCATCATGTCTCCGTAGGCTCCTCTTGGCTGTGACAGTTTCACAGACTTCCCTTGTTTTTGGTGATCTGGACTATTTTGAGAGGTGCTGGTCAGGATTTTGCAGAATGTCCTTTAACTGGGATGTATCTCATGTTTTCCTCTTGAGTAGACTGGCGTTTGGGTTTTGGAGAGGGAGACCACAGAGCTAAGTGTCATTCTCATCACATGATATCAAGGGCATTATCAACGTGACTTATGGCTGTTGGTGTTCACCTTGGTCACCGGTTTCTTTTTTTTTTTTTTTTTTGAGACGGAGTCTTGCTCTGTCGCCCAGGCTGGAGTGCAGTGGTGCGATCTTGGCTCACTGCAAGCTCCACCTCCCGGGTTCACGCCATTCTCCTGCCTTAGCCTTCCGAGTAGCTGGGACTACAGGCGCCCGCCAACACGCCCGGCTAATTTTTTGTAGTTTTAGTAGAGACGGGGTTTCACCGTGTTAGCCAGGATGGTCTCGATCTCCTGACCTCGTGATCCACCCGCCTTGGCCTCCCAAAGTGCTGGGATTACAGGCTTGAGCCACCGCGCCCGGCTGGTCACCGGTTTCTTTAGTGTAAAGTTACTCTTTTCTTTGCTCCCTTTCCATGATGTTCTGAAGAATAATTTTTTGAGCACCAAAAGAAGAAACTGGTGGCAGGGCGCACTGGCTCATACCTGTAATTCCAGCACTTTGGGAGGCCTAGGTGGGCGGATCACCTGAGATCAGGCATTCGAGACCAGCCTGGCCAACATGGTGAAACCCCATCTCTACTAAAAATACAAAAATTAGCCAGGCATGGTGGTGCATGCCTGAAATCCCAGCTACCCAGGAGGTTGAGGAGGGAGAATTGCTTGAACCTGGGGGGCAGAGGTTGTAGTGAGCTGAGATTGCACCACTGCACTCCAGCCTGGGTGACAGTGAGACTCCATCTCAAAAAGAAAAAAAAAAAAAAAAGAAGAAGAAGAAACTGGCCTGGCAACTCTCCTAAGAGGGAGGAAGAGGGGAGAAAGGACAGGGCAGGGTGGCGACAAGTGTCCTGGAACAGAAAAAAAAATTACACCTGAGTAGGAGGAGACGCTGGTGGCCTTTGAAGTACTCATGTGAGAGAAGAGACAGTTCCAGGATTCTAGTGAGAGCAGCCAGCTCAGCGTGGCTCAGCAGCGGGGGACAGCCGTCTCTAGGAATCCCTGCAGAGCACCCCAGAGAAGGAGCTTCACCTCAGGACCTGGGTCTCATTCTCAGGGACTTCATCTCCCTGAAAAGCAATGCTGCATCAGACACAGAGACACCCCGACAGAACGGAAAACAATAGGTACTGTTCAACAGGAAACTCCCATCCATCTTACTGCTGCATGACTTTGCCTAAGAGTTCAGGATAAAGTAATGTTTGCGATACATCCTGAAATTAGTTTTGTGGGTTACCATCATTAGATTGCATTATGCTTTGGGGTTAAAAGCGTTAACTTTGCCATGTAGCTATTTCAAATAGATCATAAAGCTCTTTTTTTTTTTTTTTTTGATGATCACCACTATAGTAACGAGGATCAAATAGACCACAAGTTCTGCAACCCTGTTTAGATGTTTCTTCATTTCATAAAGTATAGGTGCCAAGAATCTCAGTACCTCCTCCTCTCCCCCCAGACTTTCTCTTGTTATTCTGGGATCGAAGGGCCTCATGTCCCCTCTGAGGGACCCTACCCCTATCAAGCAGGCTGGCAAGGGGGAGAATGGAGGCCGAGAAGTTGCAACACAGCTAAACTGAACTCCCCAGCCAAGCCATGTGCTTGCATCTGCCTGTCTGCTCCAGAGTGTAAGCCAAACATCTGAGACTGAGAATTCGGAGAGCTGACCCCAGACGTTGGTTCCAGTGTTGGGAAGAACCTGGGAAAATCAAGGGATACTTTGGTCCTGTCATTGTGCCTGACAAGCAATTAGAGGTGAATATCTGTGAATATTTGGGCGTTTAGAATGTACCTGTTGAAATGAAATGCCCCTGGGATATGAAATAACTTTAGCTGTTGGCATCTAAGACAACAGAGGCAGCTACGCGTGGTGACTCATGCCTGTAATCCCAGCACTTTGGGAGGCCGAGGCGGGTGGATCACCTGAGATCAGGAGTTTGAGACCAGCCTGACCAACATGGTGAAACCCCATCTCTACTAAATACAAAAAATTAGACGGGCGTAGTGGCACATGCCTGTAATTCCAGCTACTTGGGAGGCTGAGGCAGGAGAATTGCTTGAATTCGGGAGGCGGAGGTTACAGTGAGCCAAGATTGCACCATTGCACTCTAGCCTGGGCAACAAGAGTGAAACTCTATCTCCCCCGCAAAAAAAAGACAACAGAGGTGTTCAATCAGTCGGCCGCTGTGAGCAATGTCCCGTGAGAATGGGGCCCAAGACAGAAGTCTAGGGAAGGGTGTGTGTGGGCGAGGTAGACACAGATAGGGGCTGTGGACGGAAGGGCTCTGGAACCTGCTTGCAGGCTGTCATGCGTCTTTGGACTATTTATAGCTGGTGACCTCAGATGAGTCACCCCCATGATTCAGTTTCCCCATTTCTCTGAGATATGGAGACGGCAGCTGGTCAGGAAGAGACCCTTTCCCTCCTCTCCGC
Source organism: Hylobates moloch (assembly GCF_009828535.3). Classification (NCBI taxonomy): domain Eukaryota; kingdom Metazoa; phylum Chordata; class Mammalia; order Primates; family Hylobatidae; genus Hylobates; species Hylobates moloch. The sequence continues at coordinate 6,086,798 of NW_026652283.1, read as the reverse complement.
CTCTCCACTGCCGCCACTGCCGTCACCGGCACCCACGTTCTGCCCACACAGTAGCCCAGGATGCCCAGGGCTAAAGGCTTGACATAGACAACACCTACTGTAATCTCACAGCCCTGGGACACAGCTCTTGTTATTGCCTCCACTTTGCAGAAGGGAAAAGTGAGCCTTAGAGAGGTTAAATAACGTGCCTGATGCCATACACTGGGGATGGGTGGATGTGGGCCGGTGTTCTGGCCACCCTGACTCACACTTGGTTGGCCAGGGCTTCCACTGCTAAATCCATCTGGGTCAGGGGCTGGCAACATTAAATATTTTAGGTAAATATTTTAGGCTTTGTGGGGCATATGATCTCTCCTCCTCTCACCCCAGATTTTCTCTTGTTACTCAACACTTTAAAAATGTAAAAACCATTCTTAGCTAGTGAGCTGCACATAGGAGACTGCTGGCTGGATTTGGCCTGAAGGCCAGAGTTTAGCCACCTCCGATAACAGGAAAGCAAAAAATGCAAATTGCTGTGGCTGTCATGTCTCCCCAGATTTCAGAGGCGTTCTAAAACTCACTCAAAGAATCCTGGGCCCTGGAGGGTGGCAGGGCTACCTGTGCAGCCCAGGTGGATGTTAGTTTTACTGAGGACCTACTGGGGTGTGGGCACCATGGTGTCTCTCCCAAGGCCACTGTTCCTACGGGCAGTTACTGCCCCTCACACTTGTCCCTCTGTGTCCTACCCTCTGTGGGGGCTCACTGGGGGCCCAGCTTCCCACCTTGTCACCATCCTGGCCTCGCTTTCCTTTCTCCTGGGACTTCAGTTCTTGGTCAAGTGAGGCTGGACAGGCCCAGCTGTGGCCCCTGGCTGAGCTGCAGAGGAAGCTGAGAGGACCCGCTATCAGCTCCTTTTGGCCAGGCTGCCTCAGTGGCCTGCGTGGGGTGGGAGATGCTGAGGCAGAAATGGGGGAGAAGAGGTGAGAGCTCTGCAGCCAGAGGGAGGAGTTCCATGGCTTGGGCAGGAAGCTGGGAAACCTCTTTGTTTTTAAGGCTCCTCATAGTTAAGGAATTTTGGGAAAGGAGTAAACACAGGAATTCTGCTTGTGTGTGGGGCCTGCCTGTGCGTGTGTATCACATACAACCCATGCCTGTGTTCCTGTGGAGAGGGAGCATGGGAGGCACAGGGGCCCGGGTTCTAGGCAATGCACAAAATAGTTAAACCAGGTCTGAAACTGGGATCAAGTCCCAACACCACCACTGACCAACCATAGGAACCAGGTCTAGAACTGTAACCTCTCGGACACTCACTTTCCTCATCTGTAAAATGGAAATAGCAATACCTCAGCAGATTGTTGTAAAGCTTACAAAGTAACACGATTTATCGTGCTTCCTACAGGGCAGGCACTGTTCTAGGGGCTTTCTATATTCAGTTGATCCTCATCACTCACACATTCTGTATTTAAAAATTTGTCTACTCTGGCCGGCACGGTGGCTCATGCCTGTAATCCCAGCACTTTGGGAGGCTGAGGCAGGTGGATCACCAGGTCAGGAGATCGAGACCATCCTGGCTAACATGGTGAAACCCTGTCTCTACTAAAAATACAAAAAAAATTAGCCGGGCGTGGTGGCGGGCGCCTGTAGTCCCAGCTACTCGGGAGGCTGAGGCAGGAGAATGGCCTGAACCCGGGAGGTGGAGCTTGCAGTGAGCCGAGATAGCACCACTGCACTCCAGCCTGGGCAACTGAGCAAGACTCCATCTCAAAATAAATAAATAAATACATAAATAAAAATAAAAATTTGTCTACTCCATACAATTTACTTGTATTGCCAAAATCAATACTCACAGTGCTTGCATGGCCATCCATGAACACAGAACAGAGAAAAATTTGAGTGTCAGGATGTGCACATTCCCAGCAGAGGGTGAACAAGGTGGCAGTCTGCCTTCTTGTTTCAGCTCATACCGCAAGCAAGTGTCCTTTTCAAGGTCTACTTGGTACCATGTGTTTTGTATTTTTCTGCTGTGTGTTGGTGATTTCACTGTTTAAAATGGTCCCAGCATCATGCTGAAGTGCTGTCCAGAGTTCCTAAGTGAGAGAAAGCTGTGATGTGCCATATGGAGAAAATATGTCTGGTAGTTAAGCTTCATGCAGGCATGAGTTATAGTGTTGTTGGCTATGAGTTCAATGTGAATTATTCAGCAATATATATTAAATAAGGTGTTGTTAAACAGAAACACACATAAGAAAATGTTATGCACTGATTTGTTGATGAAAATGTGATCAGAGGCTCACAGGAACCTCACCTTGTATCTCCCCTAGGAGCATTGGTTTGGCATTCACTAATTCAGTGTTTGCAGTGACTCCATAAAATACAGCCACTATGAATAATGAGAATTGACTGTATTGGCCAGGCGCAGTAGCTCACACCTGTAATCCCAGCACTTTGGGAGGCCAAGGTAAGCGGATCACCTGAGGTCAGGAGTTTGAGACCAGCCTGGCCACATGGTGAAACCCTATCTCTACTAAAAATACAAAAAAAGTAGCTGGGTGTGGTGGTGGGTGCCTGTAATCCCAGCTACTTGGGATTTTTTTTTTTTCAGACAGAGTCTCATTGTCGTGGGTGCAGTGGAATCTGGGTCATGCAATTCTCCTCTGATTAATCCCGAGTAGCTGGGACTACAGGCACCTGCCACCACGCCTGGCTCATTTTTTGTATTTTTAGTAGAGATGAGGTTTCACCATGTTGGCCAGGATGGTCTCGAACTCCAGACCTCGTGATCTGCCTGCCTCGGCCTCTCAAAGTGCTGGGATTACAGGCGTGAGCCCATGCCCGGCCTATTTATTTATTTATTTTGAGACAGAGTCTCACTATGTCACCCAGGCTCGAGTGCAGTGGCACAATCTCAGCTCTCTGCAACCTCCATCTCTCGGGTTCAAGCGATTCTCCTGCCTCAGCCTCTGGAGTAGCTGGGACTATAGGCACATGCCACCATGCCCGGCTAATTTTTTGTATTTTAGTAGAGACAGGGTTTCACTGTATTAGCCAGGATGGTCTTGATCTCCTGACCTCGTGATCCGCCCGCCTCAGCCTCCCAAATAAAATTTTATTTTATTTTTAATTAATTAATTATTATTATTTTTTTTTGGTGGAAACAGGGTCTTGATATGTTGCGCAGGCTGATCTCGAACTGGACTCAAGCAGTCCTCCCGTCTCGGCCTACTAAAGTGCTGGGATTACAGGCATAAGCCACCATACCCGGCCGTATTAACTCATCTATTCACCACAACAACCATACTGGGTGGGTGCTCTGCTGTCATTATTGTCTAGATTCTACTGAGGCACTGAGGCACAGAGAAGCTGCCTAATTTGTCTGAGGCCATATGGATGGCAGAGCTGGGATCAACGCCAGGCAGTGGGGCCTCGAGGGTCCCCTAGCTACTCCTGAATTAGACAGGGCAACGTCAGAAAGTCTTAGGGCAGCCCCTTCTTTGTCATGCACATTCATCAAGGCTCTGCCACTCGGGGGCCCCATGGCCGTGGGATTAGACAGTCTCTGAAGTCCCTTCCACTTGGATATTCTAAAGCCCTGCAATTTCTGCCCGCTCTCCCAAGCTGCTGTTCACGTAGGAGTGCGCTGTGTCTGCAGGCCCGCAGCGGGGAGCTGCAGCTACAGGACTGGAAATTGGGATGCATGAGCCGTGGGTATGGCAGGGAGGCTGTTGGGGTGGATGATGCCGAGGGCTTAGGAGGACCTTGGATGTCACCTCTCTTGGCTGCGCTGGTGTGCTTCCAGCTGGGGGTGGCTGGGAGGGGAAGGTTTGCTTCTTTTTTGTACATGTGGAACTGAAGCTCAGAGAGCTTTCTCAACACAACAGGACACTATGGGACCGACCAGGAACAGATTCACCAGGGATGATATTAAAAATATTAAACAGGCTGGGTGTGATGGCTCACGCCTGTAATCCCAGCACTTTGGGAGGCTGAAGCGGGAGGATCACGAGGTCAGGAGATGGAGACCATCCTGGCTAACATGCTGAAACCCCGTCTCTACTAAAAATATAAAAAATTAGCCGGGTATGGTGGCGGGCGCCTGTAGTCCCAGCTACTCGGGAGGCTGAGGCAGGAGAATGGCGTGACCCGGGAGGCGGAGCTTGCAGTGAGTCGAGCTCTTGCTACTGCACTCCAGCCTGGGCGGCAGAGTGAGACTCTGTCTCAAAAAAAAAAAATTAAAACATTGGTGTGGCACAGACACAAGCTGATCATCACAGATGCAGTTTTGGACATGGAGGCTGTCTGCACGGGGGGGTGTTGGCTGAGTCAGGCTTCATCCCAGGCCTCGTCCTGGCTGCTCTGCCCTGTCCCTTTCCCTCTATACCACACTGATTTGCAGGCCTGGAGCAGATTTTTCTGTGTCCATGAGAGTGATGGGATTGTGCTCTATCAAGTCACACCCATCTTTAGCTGCTGTCTTTCCCGAAAGCTTCTGGGGGTGGTGGTATAAGTGGTAGGGATCCACTCACCCTCACATTCACAATAACCCCATTACTCCCTGCTAGTGAGGGATGAGAGCAAATGTTCTGGAGAGACCGTCTGAGTTCAAATCCCAGTATTCATCAGCCTGTGGCCCTGTGCTCAACGCCTCACCTTGCTAAACCCTGCTTTTCTTATGGGTAAAATTGGATTAAACTACCTACCTCATGGAATATTGTGAAGACCAACTACAATTATGTGGGTGACAATGCTTTGTATGCTGAAAAAGTCTGTGCGTAAAATGAAGGGGATTAACCCATTTATGCCAGAAGTTGCAATTTTTTTGAATTGCAGACCTGTGAAATATCAGACCTTGGCGATGACCTTGAGCAGTGGGATATAAATAACTCCCACATGCTTAGCGTTCCAATAATGGAACACTAGGCATAAAATTAAGCTGGGCACTGTCCTGAGAGGCTCACACAGGGAGTAGGAACCTACTGCATTGGACATCCCTATGCCAGAGCAGCTAGCTGTCTCCCTAATTCTCTTTTTTTTCCCGACAGGTTCTCACTCCGTCATTCAGGCTGGATGAAATGGGGAGGGGCAAGGCGGGAACATCAGCTAGGGCCCTGGGGGCCAGCCAGTGTGATCTCGTGGTGTGATCTTGGCTCACTGCAGCCTTGACCTTCCAGGCTCAAAGTGACCCTCTCACCTCAGCCTCTCTAGTAGCTGGGACCATGGGCACATGCTACCACACCCAGCTATTTTTTTTATTTTTTATTTTTTGTAGTGACGGGGTTTTACTATGTTGCCCAGGCTGGTTTTGAGATCCTGGGCTCCAGTGATCCTTTCTCCTTAGCTTCCCAAAGTGCTGGGATTACAGGTGTGAGCCACCATGCCTGGCCCCAAATTCACCTTTCCTTCTACCATAGTCATTGATTTAGTTGAAGACATGACTCCCCAGAATAAAATCTCTATTTCCCAGGCTCCTTTACACCCAGGGTGGCCACAGGGACAAGTTCTGGCCAACAGGATGTGAGCAGAAGGGGTGGGGGCAACCTCTGGGCATGTCCTTAAAGGGCAGGGACCTCCCTCCTCCATTCCCTGGACCCGCAGCTCCATCCCTGCACCCCCCCGCGCCACCCTCCTCCTTCTGGCCATCCAGAGGGCAGATGTGGTGATGTGCCGTCTGAGCCCATGAGATGCGGCCAGCCTCCCAGGGTGGAACAGCTGGGGCTGGCTCTCTGCCTGTGGAGCTGCTGAGCAGCCCTGGACTACTTATGTTCAGAGAATTCCATGAGGGAGAAATGCATCCTAGCTCGCTTCCTCCTGGGTGTTTGGGGCTGTTGCAGCAGTCAAGTTTATAGCCTGACCATGTGATAGTGAACCCCACAGTGACCTATGTTACTTCTCAACCAGCGAGTTACTAATGTGCTGCTTTTGTTCAAGGATGGGAGTTGAAGCTGGGAAGTGTGGAGGGGAGGTGGGTGCAAGAATTCCCTTGAGAAGGGTCAGGAAGTCATCACTCGTCAGATTAGTCCCACAGACGTCGTGGGGGAGGCAGGACTTTTGGAATGTTCACGGTGTAGATATTCCTTCTTCCCCTACCTGTTCCCCCACGTCTCCTTTTTGTCCTTGCTCCCCTCCTCTCTCCCTGATCATCGTCCTGGCCCGACACCCACTCCACATCCCTCAGAATATGGTGAGGAAGAATGAGACTCATTCTTGCCTTGCAGGCCGGTTATGATACAGACTCAGGCCTCTCAGGTCCAAAACCTGGGCCATCCTCCACCCTTCTCTCTCTCCCACCCCATGAAGACTTCGTCAGCACATCCTGCCAGAGCTATTTCAAAATATGACCGGATCACCCCTTTCATCCCTCCTCTCCTGCTCTAAGCCCCCATAGTCTCCTGCCTAAACTTTTCTTTAGCCCCCTAATGACTCTCCGTGCTTCCACCCTCATCCCCACCCCACCAACGCAGTCTGTTCTCAACAGAGCACCCAGAATGACTTCCTTAGAACGTAAATCAGACCGTGTTGCTTCTCTGTGTGACTTTCTAGTGGTCCCCATCTCTCTCAGAGGACACTCCAAATTCCTTTCGTGGCCCCCAGGGCCCTAGCTGATGTTCCCACCTTGCCCCTCCCCATTTCACCTGGGGGTGCCTAGAGCACAGCAGGCATGCTACTGCCTCAGGGCGCTGGTGTACAGCCCTCTTTGCCTAGATTCTCCATGACTTGTCTGTCATATCAGGTCTCTTCTCAAGTGGCACCTGTCGCAGAGGCCCTCTGGGGCTATTCTGCATAAATACCACCCACTCTTGTCACTTGCTGTCCCCCTTACATTACTTTATTCTCTTCCTAGCCCTTATCACCATCTGATTTATATTTGCTTTCTTGTTTTTTGGCTTCTTCCCTCCACTAAGTGTAAGCTCTTTGTGTGTCTTGTCTGGCAGTCCGTACCTCCACTTTCGACAGCAATGCCAGCAAGCACGCAGCCAGGGCTCAGTAGACGCTTACAGGACTCTGAGTGGCGTGTGCTGGATGTGCTGCTGTGCAGAGCCCAGAAGCCGAGCTGCTCCTGCATGGCGTTCAGAGGAGGGATGGCTGGACCTCATACTCGGAGGGCGACGGGGAGGGAGTGCTTGGCCTGGGTCTGCTCAGATGGCCACTGGGCCAGCCAGGCCATTGCTCTGACCTCAATTCTGGAGAGTTCGGATTGGTGGCAAGGGAACGGGTAGGAGCTGAGGAATGGATGGTTCCATTAATCATGGAACTTTGCCCAGAGGGGTCAGAGGAGTAAGGCAGGGATTAGAGGGAGAGATAGCATTAGACAGAAGGTTCTGGTGGCAGGGGAGGGGCTGGGGGTGAGGAAAGGGATAGGGGTGTGGGTTCTGGCTCAGCCTTTTCCAGACTTTGTGGCTGCTGCTGCAGTCCCAGAGTCTACTGGGGCCCTGCTGTCTGCTTCCTGGCCTGGCTGTTTGTTTATTTGGCCAGTAGTTTGGGCAGCCGTGGGCTTCTCTTGCTGACCTCCAGAGGAGGAGTTAAGTACATACTGGCTTTCAGGTGCAGGAACTAAAACTGTACAGGAAATGTTGAGGTGCCAGTCAGCAAGAGGGCCAGTCCTGGGCTTCCCCTGCCAGGGCCCCCTAGGAGCAGATACCCACCCCCACTCTTTCTCATCCCCAGCTCCTGTGGGAGTGAAGTGGGCTTCCTGTGCTTTCCAACGGAAACTTTACTTGGTTCTCTTCACAGCCAGCATTCATTCATTCTCTTAGTTGGCAAATACTTGTTAGGTACTCCGTGCCACCAACAAGCTAGGAATACGGACAACCTTGGTGTAGAAAAATTCATCTTTAATGTTCATAGCCTCCCTGGTCTGCTCCCATTCCTCCTCTCACTCATAGAACCTTTCCCCACACTGGGGAGAGGCTGGTTAATGGATACAAAGTTACAGCTAGACAAGCTGAGCGGAATAAGCTTTAGTGACCTGTACCACTGTAGGGTGAAAGTAGTTAACAATAATTTCAAGTATATTTTCAAAAAGCTGCAAGGTAGGATTTTAAGTGTTCCCAGCACAAAGAAGTGATGGGTGTTTGAGATGTTAGATATGCTAATTACCCTGATTTGATCAATATACATCATATGCATGTATCAAAATATCACTTTGAATCCCATAAAAATGGACAATTATTGTCAACAAAAAATAAAAGGGAAAAAAACGCCAAATATCTTTCCCCACATCAATTTCGTGTCCTAGGCTGGTGCTGTGTGCCTGGGAGCAGTGGTGTGCTGATAAATGTTTAACAAGTGGCTCTTTGGAAGAAAAGCCATGATCTGTAGTGTTTGCCAGTTTCTGTGGTGTAACTATTTCCAGCATGTCAGATTTCATGCTACCCATGTGGTGTTACTCAATGGAAAACTGGGAAGACTTCACAGTAACACACCATTATGTGTCATTTCCATCACACAGATACAGACATTGGTATGTATAACCTCAAGGGTATAGATAATAGTAAAATGTAAAATAATTAGGAAGTATGAGTTTTGAGTCATTATCTCTGTCTTAAATGTAACTTATTTTATTATGATTATATATACCTTAGTATTTAATAATGAATGTATTTAACAACAGACCCACACAATTCCTGAAAATGTAAAAATTAGCTCTGCAAGCCAGGATGAGATGGCTCTAGCACATCACTGCCTGTGAGCTTGTTGGAAATGCAGATTCTTAGGCCCCACCAGCTCTACTGAATCAGGATCTGAATTTTAACTTTTTTTTTTTTTTTTTTGAGACTGAGTCTCGCTCTGTTCCCCAGGCTGGAGTGCAGTGGCGCAATCTCGGCTCACTGCAAGCTCCGCCTCCCGGGTTCACGCCATTCTCCTGCCTCAGCCTCCCGAGTAGCTGGCACTACAGGCGCCCGCCACCACACCTGGCTAATTTTTTGTATTTTTAGTAGAGACGGGGTTTCACCGTGGTCTCAATCTCCTGACCTCGTGATCCACCCGCCTCAGCCTCCCAAAGTGCTGGGATTACAAGCGTGAGCCACCATGTCTGGCTGAATTTTAACATTTTTAACAATACCCTCAGGTAATCCATATACATTATACATTTAAAAGGCATGCCCTAGGGGAAATAACTGTTTATTATTTCATTAATATCTTTTTAGACCTTTTCCACAACACAGATGTGTGTATTTTTAAAAATTTTGTTTTTAACAAAAATAAGATCACGCTGTAAATGTTTTGCAAGGTTTTGTTTTGTTTTCAACTTAGTAACATGTCTGATATCCTTCCATGTCAGTCTGTAGAGATCTTGTTATTTTTAATGTCTCTGTAGTATTTTAGGACATGAGTAAATCATGATAAAAAAAAAATCATCTCTTCCTGGGTGGGCACAGCGGCTCATGCTTGTAATCCCAGCACTTTGGGAGGTTGAGGTGGGTGGATCAATTGAGACAAGGAGTTTGAGACCAGCCTGTGTGACATATCAAAACCCTGTCTCTACAAAAAATACAAAAAAATAGCTGGGTGTGGTGGCTCGTGCCTGCAGTCTCAGCTGCTTGGGAGGCTGAGGTGGGAGGATCGCTTGAGTCTGAGGAGGTCTAGGCTGCCATGAGCCATGATATTGCCACTACACTCCAGCCTGGGTGACAGTGAGACCCTGTCCCCTCCCCCCTCAAAAAACCCTCTCTGAATGAACACAGATGTTTTCCCCTTTTGCTTCAAGAAACTTTATAATTAAAAAGAAAGTTTCCTTCAACTGTCTTTCAATTTCCTTAACAAAATATACCTCAAAAAAACTTCTGAAAGCTAATTTATACCAAAGGGCTAGTGGCTGGCAGTAACAGTTTCGCAGCATTTTCCTTCTTCCCCAGATTTAAACAGTTTACATTTTATCAATATTTATTGAGATATTTTATGCATAATGTTCTGAATAAGCTGCTAGGGAATAAAAAGAAGTTAGATGGGCTGGGCGTGGTGGCTCACGCTTGTAATCCCAGCACTTTGGGAGGCTGAGGTGGGTGGATCACCTGAGGTCAGGCGTTCAAGACCAGCCTGGCCAACACGGCGAAACCCTAGTCTCTACTAAAAATACAAAAAATTAGCCAGGCGTGGTGGTGGGCGCCTGTAATCCCAGCTACTCGGGATGTTGAGGCAGGAGAATCGCTTGAACCCGGGAGGCAGAGGTTGCAGTAAGCCGAGATCGAGCCACTGCACTCCAGCTGGGTGACGAGCGAAACTCCCTCTCAAAAAAAAAAAAAAAAAAAAAAGAAGTTAGACATGGGCCTGACTTTCACATGCTGACAGCCTTCCAAAGGGAATGCAATAATCATGAAATGAGGCAAATAATCGTAAAATGAGGCAGGACATATAGATACAGAACTGTTCCCAGCAGCTTTAGTGCCATAAGAATATCGGAGAAGGGAGGGGAGAAAAACCTTAACTAAGATACTGGGTGCTACCGATGACATTAGAGACATTGATGGATAAGTGGGGAGGTGTCTGTCCTGTCCTCAAACCGCAACAGGCAGCCTTAGGCTAAGGGCTGGTGGATGTAGGATAGGATAAAAAGAGAGCCCCAAGGGCCAGGCAATATCTCCACAGGGCGAAGTGGGTACCCTTTTCTTCACAACCACCCTAAAGGGAAATTTTTCCCCCCACCCTTTTTTATTTTTTGAGACGGAATCTCGCTCTTGTCACCAGGCTGGAGTGCAGTGGTGTGATCTAGGTTCACTGCAATCTCTGCCTCCCAGGTTCAAGCGATTCTCCTGCCTCAGCCTCCCGAGTAGCTGGGATTACAGGTGCGCGCCCACCACGCCCAGCTAATTTTTGTATTTTTAGTAGAGAAGGAGTTTCACCAGGTTGGCCAGAATGGTCTCGATCTCTTGACCTCGTGATCTGCCCACCTCGGCCTCCCAAAGTGCTGGGATTACAGGCGTGAGCCACCACACCCAGCCCCCTTTTTTTCTCCAGCTCTAACCTCTGGTTCCTTATCTTCAGGAACCCTGATCCCCAAAGATGATAGCAGTTCTGCTTGGTTCCTGTCTGAGCCTGGATCTGGATCTGGGAGGTGCTGGCGGGGCCCTGTTCTTCCGCTCTGGTGGGAATCTCATTGTGATCAGCATTGGGCCGCATGCCAGAGACGGCTGCAGTCCTGCGCCTGGCCTGGCGGGCCTCGGTGCTACCTGCCACCCCTCACGTCTTCCCTTCTGTCTCCTTGCACGTCGCTGGTCAGTCTGCGAACCCTGAGTCTCCATCAGTGAGCTGTGTGGCACTGGGCAAGCCTCTGCCCTTCTCTACTTCCCAGGGTACAGAGTGAGCTTCCACCTTTTGGCTTGATTCTCCTTCACATCTTGCCCACCCAGGCTTCTGACCGAATCTAGCAGCTCAAGTCAAATTCAGCTGGAAACTGGCTGCTGAAGAAACTGTCTTTCACCCTCTATAACTGAGGACTTGCTGTTCCTAACTGTTGCTAAGTGGGGGCTGTTTTCTTTGAGGGAGTTTTTTTCTTCTTTAGCAATTTTATATATAAAATAACAAATGCAAAGTATGTATTATGAGACATGCTAACAAAATGAACATCTGTGAACACACTACCCCATCTAAGAATTAGAACATTATCAACAGGGTTGTATGTGCCTATGTGTTCTTTCCTGTTCTGTATGCCTGTCTCCCTTGAAGAGATAGCTATTACCCTGAGTTTTTGTGTTTGTTATTTCCTTGCTTTAAAAAAGTAGCTTCATCGGCCGGGCGTGATCCCAGCGCTTTGGGAGGCTGAGGCGGGTGGATCACGAGGTCAGGATATCAAGATCATCCTGGCTAACACGGTGAAACCCCATCTCTACTAAAAATACAAAAAATTAGCCGGGTGTGGTGGCGGGCGCCTGTAGTCCCAGCTACTTGGGAGGCTGAGGCAGGAGAATGATGTGAACCTGGGAGGAGGAGCTTGCAGTGAGCCGAGATCGCGCCACTGCACTCCAGCCTGGGCGACAGAGCGAAACTCCATCTCAAAAAAAAAAAAAAATGTATTTAAAGTCTTCTTCAATTATCAGAAAGTTTGCACCCATGTATATGAACTAATATGACTTTCATATTAAACTGATAATATTCTGCATTTTATATGCATTATAGCAGAATAGACTGAATTTTACATTTTTCATGATGATTTCTTCTTTGACCATGAATTGGAAATATATTTAGAAGTTTCTAGCCATATGAGAATAAAACATAATTATATTTTGTTATTTGCTTCTAAGTAAATGTATTATGCAGGGAAACAGATTGACACTGATTCTTTGAAATCTGTTGAGAATTGCTTTGTAGTTTAGTACTTAGGCAGTTTTGTTTTGTTTTGTTTTGTTTTAGACAGAGTCTCACTCTTTCGCCTAGGCTGGAGTGCAGTGGCGTGATCTTGGCTCACTGCAAGCTCTGCCTCCTGGGTTCACGCCATTCTCCTGCCTCAGCCTCTCCGAATAGCTGGGACCCATTCTCCTGCCTCAGCCTCTCCGAATAGCTGGGACTACAGGCGCCCGCCACCACGTCCGGCTAATTTTTTGTATTTTTAGTAGAGACGGGATTTCACTGTGTTAGCCACGATGGTCTCGATCTCCTGACCTCGTGATCCACCTGCCTTGGCCTCCCAAAGTGCTGTGATTAGAGGCGTGAGCCACCGCGCCTGGCCTGGTCAGTTTTTATATATGTTCCAAATGTGTCATCCCTAATTATTGGGTAGAGAATTCTATGTATGCCCAATAAATCAAGCTGATTAATTGTATTGTTCAAATTTTCCGTCTTTTCTAATTTTTTGTCTCTTTGATCTAACAATAACGGAGAGAGGTGTGTTGACATCTCCTACCATGATGGCAAATTTGTCAACTTCTCCCTGAGTTCTTTTAATTTTTATAATTTATATATTTTAAACCTATTTTATTAAGCTTATTTTTAGTTTTATAATCATATCTTCTTATTTTATTAGGTTTATAATAATCTTAGTATATTGTACTTTTTGTCATTAGTTAATGTCATTCTCTAGCCATAATAATGCTTTATTTCCCCAAAGTCTATTTTGTCTCACATTAGTAACAACTACTCCAGCTTTGCTTCAAACACTTTCATGTCCTTATATTTTAGGTATGTCTTTTATAAACGTCATGGAATTATGTGGTATCCACCTTTGAAGATAGCCCTCCAGTGAATCTTATTTCACCAGTCCCACGCTTGTGTAGTCTGATGTTGAGTAGGGCTGACTTGCATAACCAATAGGATATTGTGGAAATAACAGACTCCTGAGGCCAGATCATAAAAAAACTTTGTATCTTTCATTTTTCTCTCTCTTGGACTCTTGCTCTGGGAAAATCTGGTCACCATGTCACGGGAATATTCAAGCAGCCCCATGGAGAGGTCAATGCAGCAAGGAACTGAGGCCTCCTGCCAGCTACAGCACCAGCTGGGCAGCACCGTGCATGAGCCGTCTTGGAAGTGGATCTTCCAGCCCCAGTCGTGCTGGCGCCTTTCTGACTGGGCCTTAGCCAACCTCTGAGGGATCCTGAAGCAGAACCACTGAGGAAGCCAACCAAGTGCAGAGGAATATTCTTCAGCTTCTACAAAGAATCTGGCCTCTCATTTTTCTTGAAACTCACAGCTATCTTGGTGTGTCTTATTTTTTTCCCCTCTTGATAGAGAAGTGCTACAAAGAAATGTTTCTGTACTTTAATAAAAAGACAAAGTAAGTAAAAAGATAAATGACAACTGGTTTGGACCTCACGTTGGAGATGTGATAGGGTGTATAAGGGACTGGAAACCGGAGAGAACATGCCCATCCCAAGAGAGAAGACCCGCGTTTCCAACAACTTCCAGTTTTCCAAGTGAAGCTAGAAATCCACCTTTAAAAACACAGATAAGAATTACATACACATGGCCGGGCGCGGTGGCTCACGCCTGTAATCCCAGCACTTTGGGAGGCGGAGGCAGGCAGATGACGAGGTCAGGAGATCAAGACCATCCTGGCTAACACGGTGAAACCCCATCTCTACTAAAAACACAAAAAATTAGCTGGGCGTGGTGGCGGGCGCCTATAGTCGTAGCTACTTGGGAGGCTGAGGCAGGAGAATGGCGTGAACCCAGAAGGCAGACCTTGCAGTGAGCCGAGATCGCGCCACTACACTCCAGCCTGGGTGACAGTATGAGACTCCGTCTCAAAAAAAAAAAAAAAAAAAAAAAAAAAAAAAAATTACACACAAACCACACACACCCTGGCTACTTTGGGTGAAAGAGTGCCAGAGAGGGTTAGTCACTTTCTCAAGATGGAGGAGGAGGTAGATAGAGCCTCGGACCTCCGGGACTCTGTCTGAGACTTTTTTTTTCTTTTTTCTTTTTTTTTTTTGAGATGGAGTCTTGCTCTGCCGCGCAGGCTGGAGTCCAGTGGCGCAATCTCCACTCACTGCAACCTCCGCCTCCTGGGTTCAAGCAGTTCTTCTGCCTCAGCCTCCTGAGTAGCTGGGATTACAGGCGCCAGCCACCACGCCCGGCTAATTTTCGTATTTTTAGTAGAGACGGGGTTTCACCATGTTGGCCGGGCTGGTCTCAAACTTCTGACCTCAGGTGATCCACGCGCCTCGGCCTCCCAAAGTGCTGGGATTACAGGCATGAGCCACTGCGCCCAGCCCAAGACTTCTGTCATTTCTGAGATTCTGTGATAAAATATATAGGCTATTAGTTCAAATCAAGGGTGTGATTATGTCTCACTGTTTGCTTGCTACAGGTCAGTATCTTAAACGCCTTGGCTTTCTTCTTTGAGCAAGAGGTTCCACCCTTGGTGAGTGACTTGAAGGTGGCAGCTTGCTCAAGGTCCACAGTGGAGGGTGCATTACATTTTCTGTGCAAATTGTAGCAGGTAATTCAGTTTCACAGAGAGAAGCCAAAAATTTAGAACAACAGAAAAATTTGTCCTGTAGTATTTGAGGAAGATGAATAAGATAAGTGTATTTTCCTTAAATCAACTCATCATCTGTAGTATGAGAGTCCATTTTAAATAGTTACTGATATTTGTGTTTCAGGAAGGCACAGAGACAAGGAGAAAGTTCTCACGGCGTGTGAATGTGTGAGTAAAAGCCTCCTGTGAGAGGACGTGGCCTGGTTCACAAGAGACATTTTCTGTGTCTCAAAGTAGAAGCCTGGAACTGTGGACTAATGAAATTAAAGGCAGGGATTGCTTGGTCCAGCTCACATCATCCCAAGGCCTTTTCCCACCAATCAAGTCTGAACTAAAAGGATTTTGCTTGTATCTCAGAGTAAATCAGGAAGAGCTCAGCCAGAGACCCTGGGGACCTTCAGTTTTGCCAAGATGCAAATTGGGAGAATCCTAGAAGAGGTGTGCTTCCCTAAAGTCCTTTGCAGCTGTGAGACCTGATGCCTCCACTTTGGGATTTGGGAGCTGAACTGTAAGGAAGACTGGACTGGATTGGGAAATGGCAGTGGGAGCAGAGAGCACTGAGCCAGGAGTTGGAGGGCAAGGAGCAAGCATAGGCTGTTCCACTCCCTCGCTGTGTGGCCTCTGGCAAGTCACTTTGTTACAGGACTCCACCATTTACCCAAAGATAGCCGTTGGGTCAGGGTTTCTGCACTATAGTCCCTTCCGTGTTCACCAGAAATATGTTACAGGAAAGGGGTCCCGATCCAGACCCCAAGAGAGGATTCTTGTATCTCGAGCAAGAAAGAATTCAAGGTGAGTCCGCAGTGCAAAGGCAAAGCAAGTTTATTAAGAAAGTCAAGTGGTGAAAGAACAGCTACTCCATAGACAGAGTAGGACATTCCCGAAAGTAGGAGGAGGAATGCATCCACCTTAGGTACAATGCTTGTATATATGGGAAGATGTGCTCTGCTACAAGGTTTGTGATAAAGGATTAATTTTCTTAATTACTATATTTTGCAGGAATTGATATTATTATCTTTAAAGCAAAATTAGGAATATGTTTGTTCGGCTGGGCGCAGTGCCTTACGCCTGTAATCCCAGCACTTTGGGAGGCCAAGGTGGGTAGATCATGAGGTCAGGAGTTCAAGACCAGCCTGGCCAATATGGTGAAACCCTGTCTCTACTAAAAATACAAAAATTAGCCGGGTGTGGTGGTGGGTGCCTGTAATCCCAGCTACTTGGGAGGCTGAGGCAGAGAATTGCTTGAATTGGGAGGCAGAGGTTGCAGTGAGCCGAGATCGTGCCACTGCACTCCAGCCTGGGCGACAGAGTAAGACTCCGTCTCAAAAAAAAAAAGGAATGCCTTTGTACCAGGTTATCTGGACACTCCCAAGTCTGGGCCTGTTTAGTAAACACGATTAATTTGTTCCCTTAACTGTAAACATGTAGAGGCTAATGATGCCTAACTTTCTGAGAATGCATCCCAGCAAGTCTCGGCCTCATTCTCCTAGCCCTCACTCACAATGGACTCACTCTGGTTCTAATGCCTCTGACAACTTTGCTGAGCATTCATTTCTTCATGTGCAAATTGGGAACAATACTGCCTGCTCTTGCTAACTCATGGTGGTGGTGTAAGGATCTAATGAGGTCTGGTCTGGGAAATTGCCCTGAAAACCAAAAAGCACCGCAAAAAGGAGTAACGTTTCATCTGACCCCTTCCTACCTCTCCAGCCCTGTCGTCCACCATGCTTCCCCTGATCTGTGTTGCAGCCAGACTGTCTTTCAGTGTCTTGGTAGGTAGCTTCCTCCTGCAGCTGGGCCTTTGCACGTGCTATTCCCATGGCCTGAAGTGTGCCCACCATACTTTGCCTGGCTTTACTCCTACTCATCCCATAGAACTCAGTTCAGTTGTACCTCTTCAGGGAGGACTTCTCTGCCCACACCCCCCGGCCCCCTCAGTTTGGGTGGGAATACTCTATTACCTGTGTGCCTCCCTGGCACCATGTGTCTTACTCTCATCACTGTTTGTAGTTACAATTTGTTTGGATTAATGTCAGTCCTGTCAACAGATCATAAGCTTTATGAGGGCAGAGAATGGCGAGTGTTTTTTCACTCACCTTCGTATCCCAAGAGCCTAGCCCAGATACCAAATAAATACTAGCGATTGTAGAGTAGGTCCAGGAATCTAGGTAGCAGAGATTCTGAATTTAGGTTTCTAGATTAGGGTGCTGGGAATGAGACACCCAGTAAAAGAAGTCTCCTCTCTGAATTAGCCCGGTGTTCACATCTTTTTCCCCCTCCCTTTAGGCAAAACTGTGCTACACTATGTAATGTCATGCTGGTGTCTGTCTGTCTGTCTGTATTTATTTGAGACTGAGTCTCTTTCTGTTGCCCAGGCTGGAGTGCAGTGGTGTGACCTCGCCTCACCGCAACTTCTGCCTCCCAGGTTCAAGCAATTCTCCTGCCTCAGCCTCCCGAGTAGCTGGGATTATAGGCATCTCCACCATGCCCAGCTAATTTTGTATTTTTAGTAGAGACGAGGTTTCTCCATGTTGGTCAGGCTGGTCTCAAACTCCTGACCTCAGGTGATCTGCCTGCCTCAGCCTCCCAAAGTGTTGAGATTACAGGCATGAGCCACTGCACCTGGCCAGAAGAATGCTTTAATCGGTGCTGCAGCTGAGGAGTGGAGATGGGAGCTCAGTCTCAAACCCATCTCCCTGACCTACAAAAAGTAGGGGTTTATGTAGCAGGGAAGAAAAAATGTAACAATGCCTACAAAAACAGGAACTAGGGAGGGGCAAGGAAACAATCATGATGAACGAGGGGTCCAGGCATTTCCTTGTCTGGATGTGGTGATCTGGTGAGTTTCAGTTCTTTGATACTTTTTTTTAGAGGCCTGAAGGTCTTTTCCTGAGGAAGGAACTCAGATAAAACAAATTAAGTTTTTCAAGCTGTAAGACTAGAAAAAAGGCCAGGCGCGGTGGCTCACGCCTGTAATCCCAGCACTTTGGGAGGCCGAGGCAGGCGGATCACGAGGTCAGGAGATCGAGACCATCCTGGCTAACACAGTGAAACCTCATCTCTACTAAAAAATACAAAAAATTAGCTGGGCGTGGTTGCAGGCGCCTATAGTCCCAGCTACTCGGGAGGCTGAGGCAGGAGAATGGCGTGAACCCAGAAGGCAGAGCTTGCAGTGAGCCGAGATCGCGCCACTGCACTCCAGCCTGGGTGACAGAGGGAGACTCCGTGTCAAAAAAAAAAAAAAAAAAAAAAAAGACTAGAAAAGA